>NW_017306322.1:1113782-1156293 GCF_000935625.1 Nanorana parkeri
CAGCTGCTGATACAAGCGATCGAGCGTCTATAGAGACGCCCGATCGCTTGACTGTAAAGCTCCCGGCCAGCCGTGTAATTACAACGGCCGGCTGGGAAGCTGCCCGTCGGGCTCCACCGTGGATTTTTCAAGCCCTGTATATATATAGATAGATATATCGATATATATATCTATATATCTATCTATATATATCAGTATCTCACAGAAGTGAGTACACCCCTCACATTTTTGTAACTATTTTATGATATAATTTCATGTGATGACACTGAAGAAATGACACTTTGCTACAATGTAAAGTAGTGAGTGTACAGCTTGTATATCAGTGTACATTTGCTGTCCGCTCAAAATAACTCAACACACAGCCATTAATGTCTAAACCGTTGGCAACAAAAATGAGTACACTCCTTTGCAGTTCTTTCCAGATTTTTTCGGGTTCTGCATGGGATCATGGAACCTGGAGATTTCTAAAAGACTTGGGAGGGATGAAAACTCCATTGCTGGCTCCATGTTTTCATAGTGACCAGCACCTGCTTATTGCACAGCTCTTAAGGTAAAGGTGATAGTAAGTGTTCAGGGCCCCAGCTGGGGGACAGGAGGACTCAGGGGTCAGCGTGGAGTCTAGTGCAGCAGGAAGCTACAGGTTATGAACCAATTGTGTAGGGTAACATGGTATTGAGGCTGTCTGGAGGAAAGAGACAGTGGCCTGATGACTGAGGCTGGAGCAACAATGCTGCAAGAGCAAAGCCAAGAGGCTGGATGAGCATATGTTTATTTTTGTCAAGAGATGCTGAACAACCCCTGTGAGGGCAACTGTATTGTTATCTTTGAACTTTCTTTTAATAAAAGCGGGCAAAGAAGCCCTTAAAAGCAGATTTTAGTGAGTGTATGTGTCCTTAAAGCACTACTGTCTATGAAGGTTCTCACTCATCCAGGTCATAGTATATCTGTAAAAAATAAATCAAGGCAACTGGACTTTTTGCTAGTCATCTAGCTAGCTTTCTCAATTCTTAATTGAGAAAGCTAGTTGGATGGCCAGCGAAAACATCTTTAAGATGATCCGCTGAGCCTCCTGTGACAGCTGTCAGGAAGGAGAGCGAGTGCAAACACTCATAGGGTTATTCACAAAAGAGTGAAGAGTTTGGAGAAGGCAGGAGAAGTGAACAATCTAGGACAACATAGCTTAACTGGAAAGTGAACTGAATTGGAGAATCTTTCCAAATCAGCTATTTTGGCCTAGATTGGTCACTTCTCCTGCCTTCTCCAAACTCTTCACCCTTTTGTGAATAGGCCCCGTCAGTGATCGCTGAGTGTTTGTAAATTATTATTATATAGGATCTATATAGTGCCAACAGTTTGTGCAGCGCTTTACAATATAAGGAAGACATTACAATCACAATACAATTCAAGACAAGATGGTAAGGAGGGCCCTGCCCCTGAGGGTTTACAATCTAAAAAATAATTGAAGACATAGTATGTTTACTATATCCTCAATTATAAATGAATGGGAAGTGATCTACATCACCTCCTGTTCATTCATGATTGTGGATATAGTAAACACACTATGTCCTCATGGCATTAATGAACAGAAACACTCAGTATAGAGGATTCCTGTTCATTTATAACTCTGTCCTCAATTTCTTTTTCTATTTTAAAAGGGAAATATGAGGGATCTGTTTAGACCCCTAATATTTACCCAAAGCACCTAAAAGTAAAGTAAAAAATAAAAATATTTAATAAAAAATGGATAAATAGAAAAATTGAAAAAGTAAAAATAGTTGCACCTCTAGTTGTGACATCACTGAACTTGTTTCACCCATTTGTTTATATTCCATTAGGGGATCAAGAGCTGTCACAGAATGTAAACAAATGGGCGGAACAAGTCCTGTGATCTCACAACTCGCTCCGCCCCTTTATTAACATTTGGGAACAGAACTGTCATTTTGCAGCCGGTGTTCGTCGGGAACCCCCAAGCAAAGCACCCTCCCCATGTTGAGAGCATGTGACCTGGTATGGTGCAGAAGGGGGGGCATCACACTTGTCCCCCCCTTTCCTGCTCTGCAAGGCTGCTGCTCGGATCAAGGGTTTAGTAAAGGATTTTAGGAGGACTTTTTTTTCGGAGTTGGGGTCCCCCCTAAAAAAATCCTAACAGACCTAAATGGTCTGGTATAAAATGGGGTGAGGGTACCGCATGCTGTTTTAAAAAAAAATGTATTTATTGTTTTTGTGGACTGTCAAAAGTTAAAAAGAAAAAAGTAAACATTTACAGGGTTATTCACAAAAGGGTGAAGAGTTTGGAGAAGACAGGAGAAATAAACAATCTAGGACAGCATAGCTGAACTGGAAAGTGAGCTGAATTATAGATTTTTTCCAAATCAGCTATGTTGTCCTAGATTGTTCACTAATCCTGCCTTCTCCAAACTCTTCACCCTTTTGTGAATAACCCTGTTGATGTCACTTTTCTGGAACGAGTGTTCGTTCGAAAATAGTTTAACTCATCCGAAATTATCGAACATTTCAGATTCGGACGAATCCGAATACCGAAACAAATTGACTTTCAGACCTGAATCGTGAAAAACGAAAATGAAAAATCCGAAACAAAATGAATTTTTTGCCGGGTTATATGTCTAGTAAAAATCATTTGTGACCACTAGTGAACAATTATTACACCTTTTAAAAAGACATAAATGCAATGATCTGTTTAATGAAAAAGCAGAGATGCAGTCTGATTTTCTATGATTTCTAAACTTCAGAATCCACTGCTTCAATTCACCAAGTTTACAGCTGTACAACAAGCTTTACTAATGGATTTGAAAGCAGCAAGAGCAACAGGATGTGTAAATTGTGTGTCAAAAGCCTGGATGCTGCTCATTCAATTTCAAAACAAAAAACGTTTGGCTAAACCTGTATGAACAAAGGAAGTGAATCAACCTCTAAACTAATAGAGTCGAGAGCCAAATTGGTTTGTCTTGTAAACTCCAAGCTTACAGGTTGTATGAACAACCTTGACCCCTTATTTTCAACAGCTGTAATGAGCAATGCAGCTAGGATCATGATGGAGTTCATTTGAAAAGAATGCCCAAATAAAGTCCTTCCACCATGTTAAGCAATCAAATGTAGGAAAAGTTTTTCCTCTTGCTGGCATTTCAGTTATAAAAAACTTTGCTGAACACAGATGTGATATTTTATATCCAACAGCATGGGGGCATCAACCAAATTATTGTGTATTGGTACTTGAAACTTTAAAAACACAATTATTTGTTTGTTTGGTTTTAATTTTATTTTTTTTTGGGGGGGGGGGGATTCTTGCACTGCTTTAGGCCTTTAACACCCCATTTGCTGGCATAAAAGGTAATCTTGCAAACTATGCATCCACACATGCACAGGGAAACCAGTTTGTAAATTGTTCTTCTGCAGGAAAATATGTGCTTGACCATGCCTTGCATAAACATTTATGTATTTATGCACCATCAACCAAGCACTATTCATCTGATCGACAGGTACTCAGTGCCTCTTACTCTGACCACTCCCATGGATCTAATAACCACAACCCTGTTGTTTCTCTGTTGTCCTATACCTCCCTAAAACCTCATTTGGAGGGCCTGTGCCTCTTTCGATACCAAATCCCATTGTTCCTCTTTCCTCCTCAGTTGTCCCTTTTTATGGTCTGATGTACAGGTAACTATGAAAATGTTCTATTTAACCGAAAGTGTTATTTTGCACTAAACCAACACCGAAGGGTTAGGGCCCTAATTAATCTCTTAATTATCTTGTTTGCTAAAAAGACAGTAAAAAGGAAAACTAATGGTGAAAAAATAAAAAAAACATTCTGGGTTCAATATACCATTATTGGTATATACAATAAATTCTTAATAGTCCACATAACTGGTGGGGTGGTGGGGGGTGTGACCTTTGCCTAAATACGTAGGTTTCCCTCTTTCTCATCTCAGAACGTTAGAAGGTAGTGTCCACATACTGGTTATAATACTATGCAGGCACCTAAAGTACTGTCCATACCTTTACAAGTATGCGTGTGTACCCAAAGATACTGCAATACATGATTCTGACATTTCCTACTATTGTCAAGCTGGGCTACCCCTCCAACTGTCTAGAAGGGCATCGAGACAGGGGAGGGGGCGGGCACAGCTGGCTCTGCCTTCAAGGAGGAGGTATCGGGACATCCCTAATATATATATTAGGGATGTCCTGATACCGATACTAGTTATTGGGGCTGATACAAAGCATTTTCTTGAGTACTTGTACTCCTGAAAATTCCGCAATACTAAAGGCCGATACCGGCCCATTCGATTTTTAAATCGGATTGACAGCCTCAGATCCCACACTTATGGGGGCCTGAGGCAGCCTGCCGGGGACCTGGCAGTAGCTGTCTTTGACACTACCTGCCGAGTCCCTCATCTCCTCCTCCATCCCAGCGCAGGCACAGCTCGAGGCAGCCCCACACCACGAATACAGCCTCAAAGCGGGCACTAAACTGGCACCTGCTCCGTTCGGTTCACAACACACCAATTTAGCTCAGCACCTGTCCACCGAGCCGTGGGGAGACCCAATAGGCAGCCCTGGTGACATGTATACGCAGCCCTGGAGAGACTCAATAGGCAGCACTGGGGAGACCTGTACGCAGCCCTGGTGAGAAACTGCCCTAAAATCATTAGTCTGTATTGTTTTAGAAAAAATGTCACATGTCCCTGTAAGAAAAAGTATAGGTAATTGGTATCGGCAAGTATCTGAGGGAGAGAACTTATCGTTGGTCTTGGAAAAATTAAAAAGCTTGCAATTATCGATAAGTATGTGTTTGTCAATTGTCATTACTAAACATTTCTAAAGGTGACTTTGTTGTTATTTTAAAGATATGGATACAGTTCATCTATATGCTTAACCTTCAGTGAAAACATTAATAACATTTAGATATGTACATCCTTAATAATATAATGCCTAAGTCTAAGTGTGATTTTTAACAGCACAGTTTCACTTTTGATTGAGGATAAAGCTTTAGTTAGAGTTTCATTTTGCCATTGGTCCTTCCCCAGTGAGATAGCAACCCCAGCACACAGATTGGTCTCTTCTCAGGGACATCCCACCTTCAGCACACAGATTGGTCTTTCCCGAAGTGAGATCCCACCTCCAGAACACATACTGGTCTTTCCCTGATGAGATCTCACCTCACTGTCCCTTTTCCTGCTTAACATTCCTTGATAAAAAAGATTCCCAATCTCCCTTGTCCCCAGAAAGTATGCTTCTGGATGCCATAACAGTCCCTGCTAATAGCCTGCTTGCATTTTGGTGTCTCCTTTTCAACTGTCATTGTCCCCAATTCCACTTATACATTTCTGTTTCATTTTGGGTCCTCCCGTCACCTTCAAAGTCTGCGGACAAACTCAGTGGATGTGGTGGGAGTGTGTTAGCAGTTATTGAATTACAGTACGGCTGATACACCTCTGAACTCCTCCCCTGCCCTTACTGCCTGTCATTGTTCCATAAACATTTTCCAGCATATATCGCTCCCTAAGAGACTTCTTTAGGATTGTTTGTTATAGCCACAACCTTTACCATTCTGACTATGGCACACTTTGTCTAGATCACACTAAAGAAAATATAGTTTCCCTAAAAGGACAAACAACACACTGTACCAATCCACAATTAGCCATTATTCTATGTGTCAGGTTCCAGTCCTTACAATGGTGCACGCTTCAGAGTAAGGAGATCACACAGCAGAGGACGTGGGCATTTGTGGGCGCAAATGCAAGAACACTTCCTTTATAGACATACCTCCTCTGCTCTTGACTTGCCTGTGACTGTAGCTTTATACAAATTAATGCCAGACACAAGGTACCCTTAACAGAAGAGTGTTGAATTAAGCTATCCTTTAGGCCTGGTTCACACCTAAGCGTTCTATAACGCGCAAAACACAAAACCCCATACAAGTCAGTGGCGACAGTTCACACCTAAGCGTTGCATCGCGCGTGTGATATCGACTGTCGCGCAAAAAGATGCAGGCGCTATTTTCAGGCTGATGTTGCACGGTTTTGGTCCCATAGACATTTCTATGCATTGAGAACTGCTTAGTTTTTGCACAGTTTTTAAAAGCAAAATCACGCATGACAAATGCCTGAAAACCGCTCAACAACCACAATCGCCTAGGTGTGAACCAGGCCTAAGAGTGCCTTAATTCAATGTATCGACTGTTTTCATTTTAATCATCAGGAAATGCCTCACCTGTCTTCCTATGATAAAAACTATTGAGGCTGTTACAGTATACAGAACTGCATTTGTTTTAAAAGTGCCTTAGCCGCTAGAGTAAAATATGATTTATGAATATTTGCCTGGAGTCCTGTTGACCGCTGTTCCACTTATAAACAAGTATCAAGTTGGCTGACCCTGCACCATCCATCATAAACAGGAAACAAGTCTCACATTGCAACTGGAAATGTACAGCTATCGGCCTGCTGTTTATGTGTTATAATGACAGCATTCAGCTTTTACTGGAAAAAGAACAATGAGCTGATCCCCCTGAAAAGGGACACATACCTCCTGTGACCATAAAAGAAGTTGCCAGCCAATGGAAGGCCATATAATGTAATGAGCAAGTTGAACTCATGACTTTCATTTCACTTAGGGAAATGTTTTTACAAGCAGATGATGAGACATCACATGAACCAGAGAACTGCAGCTTGATAGGGATATTGTGTGTGCTCCATTGCTAAAATTTACCATAACAGAACAAGAAGAAAATAAAAACCTATATAAAAACCCAGAAGACAAAACCAAGTTTAAAGCTAAACTTTAGGAAGCTATAAAACACACAAATGAACACAGTTTTATATTCATTAATACATAACTTAATGTATTTTTAAGTACTGTAAGCGCCTCTGTTCAACATTATCCTCCTGCAGTCCCTGTACAAGAAAAGCTAAGTGATACAGGTAAAAGTAGCACAAACAGCCAATCAGTTAGCATGCTAACAAGAAGCATGCTGATAGGAGGAGCAAGAAGACAGAGATGAGCTCACCACTGTGCTGCTTCTCCTTCACTGTCCAGACACATGCTCAGGTCAGGTTCGTAACAACCTGAGCTCCGAGGAAGTGGGCTGAATGATCCTGGACACTTTAGGCACTCTAGATTCAGACACTCTGGATTGAAGATGAATATTTCATATTCACTGGACTATTCATTATTTTGAATTTTGTTTTTGGCTTGAGTTTTTCTTTAAAGATGAAATGTTTTAGCGTTATATATGCCTTAGATGCCATCATCTATTCTGATCTGAAGGGTGGAAATGTGATCCTTTGCTTTTTATGAAAATGTGATTTTTCCGACCTCCTTAATTTATGCATTATTGTTCTTTAGAGCCCTTTGTACCTCAGAACTTTCTCTGTTATACTGTAACTCATTACATCTGTATGGGTTACCCTGTGTGATCCCCTACGCTGTATTCTCTTCAGGGAACATTTCTAACCAGCACTGGAGTCTGCTTCTAACCCCTATGTATCTTGAACTCATATGTATTTTGGTTGCTACAACCACCTATATCCTGGATAAGCATATTTCTTAACTTTTAGGCACACACCTTTCACTTCATTAGATGGCTATATCGTGACCTTATATATCACTCATAATCGTGTACACTTTCACTGAGCCTAACCTTTCCTTTGTAGGTTCCTTGTAGGTCAACTTCACAGTTGTCTCCATAAAATGGCCATCAGCAATATGAACACATTGCAAATCCATCATGTTTTACACTTATTGTTCTGGATATCTTAATTGCTGCTCCTCACCTTAAAGGATTACTAAAGATAAGGCGTTTTTAACCTTAATGCATTCGCTGCATTAAAGTAAAAAATGCCCAGTACATTACTGTGTCCCCCGTCCCGCCCCAAACTTACCTATCTGCGCCGCTGGTCCCCCAAGCAATCCTCCATCCAAACTTCCTGGTTGCGGGGAAGGAGATTGAGGGCAGAGAAGCCATAGGCTACTCTGCATTCAATCAACCTGTTTGGCCGAGAGGAGGGGCGTGGCTGTGGACACACACAGCTACAGCGGGCACGGCCAGGAGCGAAGCACGCACGGGTGCCTCCACAGCAGCCGCTCAGCTGATGGTGGCACCCAGCAGGAGGTGGGGGGAGAGCGCAGCGGGGACCCACTACAGAACGAGGAATGGAACATTTTTGATTTACAACTGAATTTTGAAAGGTATGGGCTTCCTCTTTATAAACAAAATTTTAAAAAAAGCTTTAATATCACTTTAACCCCTTCGTGACGGGAGACGTACAGTGTACGTCCTGTCACTTTGTGCCTATATGACTGGCCACGTACACTGTACGTGACGAGTTATATCAGGCTTTGTAATGCCGGTATTTGCTGATTCTCAGCAGTTACCAGTCATTCATTAATGTCTCAGTATTGAGGCATTAATTAATGAAATAATTAAGCTTTTTGTAAAAGCTTCTTCCTTTCATTAATGAAAGAATGAAGCCGTTACATGCAAATAGAGGACCGCAATTTGCGATCCCGTATTTGACAGCTCAAAATAGCAGAGAGGCAGCAGTGACTCACCTCACCTCTCTGCTATTTGTTTTGACAGCTCGAGAGCCCGATGTTTAGATACATTTCACTGAAAGGATACAATGTATCTCTTTTGAGTGAAATGTATCATTTCTGATCGTCTAGGCACGATCAAAGAGCTTTTAGTGAGATCTGAATCTGACTAAAGTCAGGATCAGTCTCTAAGGTTATTATTAGCTGTTCCTAAGTTTGGATCAGCCTAATAGCCAAAAATAAAATAAAAAAGTTAATTTATCAAGCTGTCATAGTGATTGCTTGATATAAACTGACAAGAAAAAAAAAAGTTTTTTTATTTTATTTTTATTTTTTTTACAAAGTGTAAAAAAATTAAAATAAAGTGTAAAACAAAATTAGGAAAATATAAATTATATATAAATATATTTTTTATACTATAATTAATATAAAAAAATTCTAAAAAAAAAAATAATAATCAAAACTTGTGAAAAAAGTGTTTTCTTCTAGTTTTTTTCCTAATTTTTTTATTTTATTCAAACTAAGTGAGGGGTTAGGTACACATATGTGATATAATTATATAGCCCTATCTGTCCTCTAAAAAACTATATATAATATGTGTGGGTACATTTAGTAAGAAAGTATATTACTGCTGTGGAAGAATCACACAGCAAAAATGTAAAAAATGTGTCAGTCATTTATGAACAGAACCTGAAAACTAGCTCAGTCATGAAGGGGTTAAGAAATATTCTTCCTTAAAGGTCACGATGATAATTGTGTTGTTACATGCCAGTAGTTCTTTAGGCTAAACAAGGGTTCCCGTTATGCCAAATAACATACATACGTGAGATATAATTGTGCAAGTAATACCCTGTTGGTATGTTCAGGTTTATATACCTGGTTTACATCTGTTTCCACCACCTGGATGTTGCTAAGAAAATAGGTAAGAGCTATAGGGGTTGCTTCAGTTGGTGAGGTCTAGGTTCAGCAACATTATGTGCCCAATAAATGAGGTCAGCTGCCTACCTGAATATACTGAATGACCAGGTTTGATCATCAATGGATTTTTTCTTTTCTCATGTCACATTGGGCAAATTCCAAGATGACAATCCCAGGATTCATTGGGCTTAAATTGTGAAAGGTTTAGGGAGCATAAAACATTTTCACACATGGATTGGTCACCACAGAGTCCAGACCCTAACCCTATTGAGAATCTTTGGGTTGTGCTGGAGAAGACTTTAGGCAGTGGTCCGACTCTCCCATCATCACTACAAGATCTTGGTGAAAAATCAATGCAACTCTGGATGGAAAAAAAATGCAGGGTTGGATAACACTTTTTTTTTTACACAACATATTATTATTAATATTAGACTGAATTTATATAACACCTACGCAGCGCTACACAATATTTTAACTCATTATTTAATGTATACATATAGGCTGTACTCCCTTTGAAAAATATGTCACTATCGGGTACAATGTCATCTGCTAAATGTACCTCTTATAGACCAATTTTTCTACTAAATATTTATTATTGAATATCTTTGTCTGGTCCCAAATTTCAAGAAATTGATCTGTACTCTTTATGCTAATCCATACTTAAGTATATTGGTTAATTAACTAATTTACCCATTTTTTTACCCTTAATTTGGGCACGAGGCAGGTTGCCTCTTTTCTGCTAGTAGAGAGAAGGAGGAGAGATCAGCATTTCCCCCACCGCTGATCTCTAGCTCCTTCTCTCTACTAGCATTAAGGTGAAGCAGATCTCTGGGGATCCCAAGGTGACATTAAGGGTCTTGGGGACCCCTGATGTCTCCATAAAGAGGACCTGACATTGTTTTTTGCCCATCACATAGGGGGATTTTTATCCCCCTATGTGATAGCAATCAAGTTAAGTGTAAAAAAAAAAAAGTCTCATATTAAAAAAAAACAGCAAAAAAGTTTTAATTCCCCCCGCCCCCACATGCACGCACTTATAAACGTAAATACATGTCGGGTGCGCCTACGTGCAAAAATTATTACATATTGCCGCAAAACATCGGAGTGTGAGCAATGATTCTAGGGCCATCAATCACTGATAACACTAAATTTATGAGCGGTAAAAGCTTTAAAGTGTCGTCTATGTCCAGTTTTAGGCACGGTAGTTTTTTGTGATTTTGCGGGCGCACGCAATTTTAAAGATTGACATGTTTGGTGTCTATTTACCCAACGTGACCCCGTCTTTTATATTTTACTAAAAAATTGAGTAATAATAAATATTTTATAACACAGCATAGGGGAAAAACATTTTTTACATTGCATTATCTTTTCATTATATAATAAAAACCCCAGTGGTGATTAAATACCACCAAAAGAAAGCTCTATCTGTCCCCCCAAAAATGGCATAAAATCCATTTCAGTACAGCGTTGCATGACGGAATAAATATCAGTCAAAGTACCGCAGCGCTGAATACTGAAAAATGCCCTGGACAGGAAGGGAGTTTAACACCCCAGTTAGCAAGTGGTTAACTAAGTGAATAAAGACTCATCATGTAAAGCACCCCTTTCAGTGTTAAATAGTTTGTCTCAAGTTGAAGGGAATCTCTAAAAGAAATTGCTGAGCAATTCATAGTTCTTTTAAAATTGTTTTTAGGGGGGCAAAGTGATTGGTCTGGGTAGAAATCCTTGATGGATTACTATCCTCCACACGGAGAAAAGCTCTCTTTGCTTCTAACCCTTCCTTACCTTAAACTGGAACACTTCTGGGACTAGAGAGTTCTTGCTTAGGGCAGAAGCTGGGCCAAGACATTGTCAGCTATTTGGATCATACATGCATGCGTATGTCTATGGTCAGCATTAAACAAGATTGCACAAACAGACAAATTAGTCCCTGTGTTTTTTTTCGTCCACACAAACACAATGTAGACTTTCAAGATTCTTATCAATTCCAGGCCAGGTCCCCATCAGGCCAGTTTTCAGTTATACCCATTAAGTAATAATCCTTGACAATCATCTGCAACTTCAGTGTGTTGAGTTCCTTTGGAATGTATAGTATATAGTTTGTGGCATAATTGTCTAATGAAAAACAAGTATACCAATTAAAAGTGTATTATTCATGGTAACTACCGTAAATGCTGTGTATACATGTATGTTTTGCAAGTAAAAAAATAACATTTTTACAAAAAGTGGCTTTGCAGTAAGGATGTGATTCAGTCCACTACGATAATGGTCATTAAACAAAAGTGCTTAAAAAGGGGAAAAAAATTTAATTTATCACCAAACTTTATCCTTTATGTGCATTATATATTTATTTTTCTTGGAATGCTCCCAGAAACAAGCGTCATCCACAACATCCGCTCTTACAACTTGTGGTTAGTTAAAAACATCAAGCAGTGTGTTTATCATTAGGAAATATCTGACTGTTTACTGATGGGAGTACACAGAGCCTATAATGAGTGTGCGCCAAATGTTAATCCCTGATTTTATCGATGGGTACGCAATGATTCTTCCTAACTGGCGTATGAAGATCTGACAACAATGGAAAACAAGAAATAAGATAGCTACCTTGGCTTCCATCCACATCTTTTCAACCTGGTAAATTTGAGTCCAACCTGTTATGGAGTAAACAGGCTCCTCCGCCTTTGTTTTTTCCTAATTATACATTTTCTAAAGTTGTAGGCATATCTGTCATGGCAAAATAAAAAGAAAAGGTTCTTCTTTGCTTATATGTTTACATACTTCCTTACTGTCCATCATTTTGAGGGACTGTCCCTCATTTGAAACCAAATCCCTCCGTCTCTTTTCTCCTCAGTTGTCCCTCTTTTTGGTCTGATATACAGATACTGCATCTATGAAAAGGTTCTATTTAGCAATCAAAAGTATTTTTCAGCACTAAAACCTTAATCTTCTCTTTAATCTATCTTGGTTGCGGTTTCAAAAAGACAGTATAAAGGAAATGTAGTGGTGGAAAACAACATTTCTAGCTTTAGGGAATAACTTTTGGCACATAAATTCTTAATGGTCCACATAAAAGGGGGAGGGGGGGGAGGCATGGCAGGGGTATGTGCGTTGCCCTAATACATTGTGCTTAAAGGTGTACCTCTTTCTCATCTCAGAATATTGGGCTGTATGTGTTTTTTTTAATACCCACTTAATGCAAAATGATTAGGTACGCCTACCATTCAAGGCAGTTTATCTTGCTTACATACCAAATCCACTAACTCGCATGTACTATTTAGTATAAGTAGTTATGGGCTTTTCTGGTAAAAACGTGAACCATCAATGTTATTCGGCAAACAACTGTCCTGAGGTCCTGTCATTGTACTCTTGGATCATTGTAATTCAATGACTACAAATAACATGATCAGTGAGAGGGCCTTTGAAAAAGTGCTTTGTACCTTACCCAATGTTTAATTTCCCATTTTAAGTAGAATAACAAGCCTGGAGCACAAGAAAACAAAAGAATTGTAGAGAGGAACAGCATGACAGGGGGAAAAGGGGAGCAAGGTCACACAGAGTTAAGTGTGCAGTTCATGGATAGTTCAGAAGGAATGGTTGCTTACCGGATTGGCCGAGAAGTTCTGCAGGGAGGGATTTCCTAAAGGTGGGCCATGAGGAGGAAGAAGGATTCAGTTGAAGAGTAAGGATGGGCTGCATGTTCGAGTCGACCATAGGTTCGACTCGAACATTGCATGTTCTAGCGTTCGCCGAACGCCGAACATTATGGGATGTAGTTGCTAACTATGTGAGAGTTTCCTTCCCACCTATCCTACATTTAGGTTCCGGATCTAGTTAATAGCTGGTCATGGCAACATTTTTTGGCGGTTTAGGGTCTTTGAAAGGTGGTCTTTGTTGCTGGTTTATGCGGAAAATGATTGGAGACCTGTCCTCTAAGTGGTATGGTCAATTGTTTATAACCCCGTAGTATTGTGCTGCCAGGGTCTGCGGTCAACAGATATTGTCCCCAAGGTGGTGGTATTATAGCTGGGGGGCTATTGTTAGCTTATTGAGGCTGCAGACTTAGGTTATGGGTGGCTTGGTTATGTTCAGTGCCTTCAAGGACCTGGAAACCAGACTTTGTCTTTAAATAGTTGTATTATTTTGTTATGTTATTAAACTGTTATTTATATTTATGTTTGTATTTAATTAAAGAGAGGCTGCCATAGCCTTTTTGAACTCCACACAGGTCCAAGTGTATTTTACTTGTGAGGTAATAATCTGGTGGTGGCTGGGGAGTGTGGGGTAATAATGGGGTTATCTAGAGGGGCGAGCTACCTCCGATATACCCTTGTCACGTATCTTTAGTAGGGAACTGCCATTCAAAGAATGGGTGACCAGAATAAAAATGAATAAGTTGGAGTGTGGCATGATTTCTGATGCTGGGGGGTCGGTCCTTTTGTTTCAGAAACAGCCACCATTTTTGGACTATGTGTAATACTTTAAGTGTTTACTGAAGACACAGAAAAAACATTTGCTTTGCTGCATTCCTGTGGTGGAAAGCAGCTTAAATTGCAAAAGGTCTACTGAGAACAACTGTATAGTCTAGAAGTAAAATAAATAATTACAAACTACTACATTGATGAACAGGGAAACAAACATGTCATGTCCTATATCATAGGTAGCCTGCAGAAAAACCTCAGCACATTGCTCTCTTTTAGAGCTCATTCACACCAGAACGCAGTACGAAACAGTATTAGGTAACCCATTCAAAATTAGTAGGCTGTCAAGGCACCACATCATACAAAATTATCCTGCTGCATTTATTGTGCTGCGCACTATTGCAATGCAGCTGTGTTTTGGAGACGCGTTGAGATGCCATGCATGCGGTACCATTCAAAATGGTGTATGGTGCACTACCGCATGCTCTGGTAATCTGTGTCTAGTTAAAGTATTCAGTATATTCGCTGGAATTTGAATAGCCTGAAATACACAAGCAGTTCTGTTTTATTCACCAGTGAAGGAAAGAAGTTGCCATTTAATTCTTATTCTGCCAGGGTGGAAAAACTCATTAAACAGGGTTATGTTGTGGTGTTGAGCCAAAGGGAAAATTTGACTTGATTTCTGTGTAAACAAAAATCTGTTTTCACATGAAAAAATATAATCAGCCGGATCACATCGCTAGTGCAGACACTGTGCTGAGAGTGCTTATTGCATACACAAGCTTTACAGAAATATCAGCTTTGCTTTATTTAATCCTAATATTCAAACCAAGAATAGATATCACTTTACCTTAAACAGAAGGTATGGTGCTTTATACTTTTTTTTAACTTATTTATAACCTGTACTAAAAATATAATAAAAAAAACTTATATTGTCTTTTTTTATAGTCAGTAAATATGAAACATCACATCTTAATAAAATGCAGTTTTCTATCCAGCCAGGAGGTGGAGTTCTAGTCTCCATTTCACATCATTAGCATGGTTCATTTTTGGCTGTGCTGAATCAAGCCTGTTGTTTATATAGAAATAGAATGAGGTTTTCAGATTAGATGCTACTCTGTTACTAGATAGCTGGCAAGGAGGCTTTAAAGATGAAGTCAATGAAAAAAAGCCAAATACTTAAATCTAAATTTTTTTACTACTGTAAAAGAGTTTTTAGTTTAACACTGTCCTTTAGAAAGCTATAACATGACTTAAAGGAGAACTATGAGGTGAGCGATTTCCACTTATTCCCATAGTTAAGAGCCGATCTGTGACAAAGAAGCTGTCACAGGTCGGCTCTATTGATCAGGAAGTGAGCAATGTAATATGACAAAAATGTATATAGTGATTTATGTGTATGCTAAAATGATATACACGCCCAAGTCCTCTCTCCATGGCTCCTTCGTTTTTACATTCTCTGCTCCTTTCTAACACTATCTCCCTCCTACCAATTTTAATTCTAATTCCAAAAAAAGTAAATAACTGCACGTAATTATGAGAGCGTTGCTTCAAGTTGTCTGTTTATCCATTATCAACTTCCAATTTTGAATACATTAAAACAAAATCCTAATGTAATGATGCATTATTTTACTAATTACATTAACTGTGCTGTGCTGTAAAAAAAAGTACAAACTCCTCAGCCTCCTAAGTCCTGGCGAATCTATAAAATACAACAGCAGATAGTAAATTAAATCCGAGAGGCAGCCTACATGCACAGAATTTACATACTCCCAACACAATACTGACTTTTCCAGCTATTCTGAGCATAATAAATAACCTGTTTCCTTTTCTGTCTGCTGTACGAGCCAAGCTGGAACTAATTTTAAATCTGGGTTTGACGTCCTGTCCTCTCCTCGGTTTTTACAAGCAAGTTTAATGCTCCAGATCACTACCGACCCAATCAATGATTCATGTGTTAAGTGGATTTTGATTTGTTTTCCCAGGCAGGAATGTAAGCACTACCCACCCCTATACCACCTTACTATAATGACTCTGTATCACAGACGCAGCTACAGAGGAAAGCCAGACCAAGTGGTTTACAAACAAAGACTTTTAACAGGAATAGAATTGATTTCTAAATGGTTAAAATGAATATATTCAACCATTTTCTTGGGAAATATGTAAATATGTATTTACATATTTACCCATATACAAAGCAGCTTCACAACTAATAACATTAATCTACCAAAAACAATTTTCAAAGTAAACTGATATCTACAACGCTTGCCCGATTTTATGTTTATTTTAGGGCTGGTAATAATAAAAAAAAATGTTTTAATCGATTAATTTCCAATAATTATAACGCACATACAGATCCAACTACATTGGCCTATACACATACAGCACAGCAATGAAGTCAAAAAATGAACTAGGATCACACTAATCCAGCACGTTATTAATCTCACGTGCCCCACTCAATATGGCCGCCGCTTGAGTGGGGCAACTCAGAATAATAACGTGCTGGATTACAAATGTATTTGCATGTATTTACATAGTATAGTAAAACAGCAAAGCCCTAAGGGGGTGATTTAAACATAAGTATTAGCTTAATATTTGAAGTAGCAGCACCTGTCCATTCCATTTCATGCAAGGACCTGATTGCAACATAATATCAGTAAATTTCAATGGGCACATTTCTGGGAGTGGGATGGAGTTAATGGAGAGCCACATAGTGCATATATATAAGTTTAAGATAAGACAGAAGCTTGGTGCTTCTTGGGCAAAGTCTCCGACGGGACTCCGAAAAGCCGGCAAAGAGGTGAGTCTTTTCATTTTCAATCAAAAGAATTTTAATCGATCAAAAAGTTTAACGATTAAATCGAGGAATTAATCGTTAATTTCCCCAGCCCTAGTTTATTTTACAGCCTTTGGGTATTTCTCTTTTATTCATGATGCACATTGACTCCGTTTACATCTATGCCAATATTTTACAAATTACTTACTTTACTGTAAAACAAACATATAGTATAATATTATGATAGCAAAGAAGTATGAAGGGAAAATGGTGCCCATAATTTACATAGAAGTTACATAGAAAAGCAAATCAGGCTTCAAAATATAATGCACACACTGTTTTAATAACATTTAGGAGAACTGTGGCTGCAGCGGCCTGTGTCCTTTCAAATCCCCGCTGCTCTCCGCACCTGTGTTGGTGGGGACACAGACCGCTGCATACCGCCGATGCCCCACGTACCTCAGGTGATGTGCCGGCTTCCTCTTCAGCCGTTCCGTCAGCTTCCCTGGTCCGGACGATCCTCCGGTCTGCTGGTCCGGCCGCTGCTCCTCTGCCCACCCCCCTGCCTACTCTTCATTGCAGGCTGGGAGCCATACCCAGCCTGCTATTGGATATTGTAAAATGCAATAGCCAATAGCAAGCTGGCTATTGCACCCGCCCACTGTCTGCTGTCAGCATGGGGGGACCTGATAGAGAACTTTCTGCTTCTCTGCTGATTGACAGCAGGCAGTGGGCAGATGCAATAGCTAGCCTGCTATTGGCTATTGCAATTTGAAATATCCAATAGCAGGCTGGCTATGACTCTCAGCATTAAAATACAAAAAAAAAGAAGTTTAAAAACAATTAAAAAATTAAATTAAAAAGACAAAAAAAGTGTAAAAAAAAGTTAAATAAAAATAAAAAATGCAAACAAATAATAAAAAATAAAGTTTATAAAATAAAATTAAAAATAGAAAAAAACTTTTTTTGCTGTGCCATTTTAAATATATATTTTTTAAAATTATATTATAATCTTCTGAACAACAGGAACAGACAGCAAAAGAACCGTGACCTTTCCCTATGCTATCCAAAACTAAAAAAAAAATTTTTTGGCTGGAGTAACACTTAGAGAACTATGGGGTCAGGGCTTTTCCCCATAGTTCTCCTAAGGGTGAAAAGCACTCATGAGACTGTCACAGGTCGGCTCAGTAGATCGGGGAGGTGAGCGAACACATACCTGGTTCGCTCACCTTCCGATCCTGTCACGGCTCTCTGCCGTGACAGGGGGAGGGGCTGGATTCCCCTCTCCCTGCTCCGATCTGAAAGCGCTGACTGGCGGAACGGACGGGGGAGGGGGCGGCTACAGCTGGCTCTGACTCTAGATAGGCAGAGCCAGCTGTCACTCACGCAGCTGGGCAGATCCCGTCATCTACGTCGGGATCCGCTCCGGCGTCTCAGCTACAGCTCGCGGGATACTGAGCTTAGGGTAACGGGAGGACGCTAGTTTGTGTCCTCCCGTTACCCTAAGGAGAACCATGGGGAAAAACACTGACCCCATGGTTCTCCTTTAACTGAACAAACTGAAGAGAAAAGCTGATTGGTTGCTATGCACAGCTGCTCCAGATTTTTTCTGCTCCAGTTTTGATAACTTTCCTCCATAGTAATTTTCTTATTATATTCCTTGTTATGGTACAATATATATAATATTTGAAAACACAGCAGAATTGAGGAGGGCACCGTGCAAGCTACAGCTGTCTTTCATGGGACTTTAATTTGTAGGGAGGCCAAACTACTGTTAGTAGCTGGAGAGCTGCAGACAGCCTATTGTGAAGCAACATCTATGATCTTGCAGGTTTGTTGTTAGAAGCAGGAAACAGTCAATTACAATTCACTGAGTCACGTTTAGAGGCTAATTGCTGTTCTACCCCCAACTATTTAATCTGCTTTATTCTTGAATTAATAGCAGTATGTATTATTATTGTTGCCTGAGTCACTGGGACATAGGGTTTGAATTGTTAGTGAGAATAACTACAGAAGTAGTCAGTCAGGTCTAATTAGCTACATCCTGAAAAGCACAATTAGGAGCCATGGCTCAGATGCCCATCATAGAAGCCGAACTGACATCCCATCATGCACTGGAAAAGATGATAGATGCATTTTCTGCCTGTGTGCACTGTAATACTTGCTCCAAAGAAATACTAAGTGCTTGTTTGTAAGGTTTTAAAAGAGTGAAAGTCGTTTCCTGAAAGAAAACAGGAAGGGAATGAAATACAAAGATGGAAACACTGAAGCAGGTACAGGAGAACCGGAGACAATACCACTGCATGAAAAATTCTCACATCATAATTTTCCCTTCAGTAATTTTCCAAACTTTAGCTTTTAACTGCTCTTAGTAGCAACACTGTTTTAATTGTGCAAGTCATATTACACAGTTAGACACTAAAGCTTGTATAACTAAAGCAGTCTAAGAGTTGTGATGGCATGCAAAATGCAGTAACCCACAGCAACAACATTTAACCTGTTATTTATTTACAGCATTAATAGGCTACTAGAGATTAGTGTCTAAAGACACTGCTCTTTTCCTTCTACATCAGGAAGTACACAGGAAATAAAATGACTAATTAGAAAGGTAGGCAAAGCCTATATTTTGTAACATTGATTTGATAGGTATGTGAAGCAGCTATTACTTTTTACTAAAACCTATTTCTGATTACAGCTTTCCATGTGGATCACTTCCATGGATAACACCCTTACTACTGGTTCGGATTCAAAACACTCAGATTTTACACATCAATCATGTACCCAGATTTCTACCGGCATGTAATCATATCACATACAATTACATTCGGCGTGCCAGCACTTAAATGCAGCGGCTGTCACCCGATTATTTACTTGAACGGGTGACAACTGCCTCATGTAAACGGCAGGAATTCCTGTTGCAGGAAAACTCAAGCTTCTGACGCAGGAATCCCTAGTCGCACCTTAACATATAGGTGTGAATGGAGCATTATGGGAAAGGAACTGTGACGAGAGTATATGGCTGCTGGAGCATCTTAGAACTGAATGGATTGAACAGCGCTGACTCCTCTGTCCTCCTCTTCTATGCTGTCCGACGGTGCCTGTGCGGGTGCACGCTGCTCCATAGACTTACCTTGGGTCTCTCCTTGTCTCCCGGCCGAACATCTGAAGTGCGCATGCGCCCGCCCCTGGATGCTTTGCGGCCGCCCAAGACTCTTCAGATGTTCGGACGGGAACGCGCGGCGAAGACACAAGGTAAGTTTAAAACCTTTTAAAAGGTTTTTTTTTATGTTTTTGCATATATCTACTGCTTGCTAGCAGTAAATATATGCAAAAACAATTGAGGGTTTAATAACCCTTTAAGTTTAAACATTTTTAAAATGTATGTTTTAAATCTGTTTTACCCAAAACTCCTTTGTGCTCCTTTGCTGGCACAGCATTTTCTTGCTGGCATCTCTAGCATTTCTTCAGAGGTGAATAGAGTTAAAAATCCCAGGTCTGTAAAACCTTTTAATGAACCAAATCTCCTAAATTAATCCTATTTTGACATAGGAAGCTGAGTTCATCAGAAAAAAGTTCACTACACTAGCAGTTTGACCTCTGATGAGATAATGACACAGAACATGTGTTAAATTATATACAGTACCTCTTGTTTAGGGCTCATGGAAACATTTCAGTAACAGCAATGCTGTGGCCTCTGATCAGCACCCCCAGAAAATAAGTAGAAGTAATCCTTATATGTTTTATTTTACTGGAAAAGTATAAAAAGTAAAGCTATTTATTTATTGCGCTACAAGAAAGCGATGAACAATGCAATGGACATCCTAGTAGTTTGTTGACAATGATATAACTGGAAAGAACATGTTTCATGTATGTTTTAAAGCCAGGATCGTAAAGCAAATATCCCAAATAATAGTTTACAGGCCTAGTCTGATCATAGCTACATTTGTCATTTTTCAGCTCTGCAAAGCTGTTTTCTCAGCCTGGAGACGAGGTGAAATGATTCAGCTTAGCCTTGTGGTCCAGCTTTTGCCAAGTTCAACATAGCAGGCGAATGAAGAAGTTTCTCGGAATCAAGATGCAGCTACGTCAACACAAAAGCAGTGTCTGTTCAAATCGAATATCTTCCCAGGGAAGAAACATATAGAGACGGAAGAGATTGCTGTAGGCTTCTAATGCTTTTCCTTTCAGAATTCTTCATTTGTCACTGAATCACTAATTTTCTGCCTCTCTCTGCTCAGCAGAGCAGCAATTCTGAACTCGTTAGCTAGGCTACCTGAGGACACTCCGGCAGCCCTGTCAGTCTCAAAGGACTCCATAGCTATGCCTCAAGCAAGAAACACAAAGAACCATTTTGATATATTCCACATGCTGTGAATTCAGTCACAGATACATTTTATTCTATGAAAACATGATTTGTAAAGAAAGAGCATTATATTATTGAAAAATAAATAAATAGCCAGTTTTAAATGCACCCCTGCTAAATCAATAAACATTTCATTTGGTGAATGTTATGTTTGAGTGAGCTAAACTTAAAAGGTAAAGCTTACTTGTGCTTTAAAAAAACAACCAATGGCTACAGACAACCAATAGCAGCATGACAGTGTGAGTACATAGACATAGTTCACCTGCCAAGTGCCCAAGTAACCTTAAAAATTTCCGCTGCTGTTTTAGGAGAAAGGCCACCAACTCTTCTATGTTTGCTGCAATGTGCACACTCCCGGCTGGGGCTCCAATAGCAGTGGCAGCAGTTGCATTGATAAGGTTAGGAGCAGGCTATTTTAATGAAAAGTCTATTTTAAGATCAATTGTTAGTGACAGGCATTCTGTATCATAGGAAGGAAAATCCTGATGGTTTACTGGAGCAATTGTTGGAGACCTGCTCAACTGTTCTGGATCCACGTAGACCTGTTCTTTTTTATTTTATTTTTTTATAGTGATCAACATGAATAATTTATTTTTTAAATGGGTAAATGTTCTGAAATTAAATTAGGGTTATGTAGACATAATATATTAGATGTAGGGAGATTTTCTTTAAAGCATAGTTGGTCGTTTGGCTTTGCGCAGGGAATAAATGATCCAGCAACCCAATAGATGGCACTGTTGCACCAGTATTGTCTCTGGTTCTCAGTGCTCAGAAAATAACAGTCTCTCAGAGAGAATCCCTCCCCTCAATATTTCAGGACTTTTTATGCACGGAAGAAACGTGGCACGATTTTTTGGAAGGCACATTGTAAGCAATAATGATAACTGAGAAGTCATTCACCAGGGAAGCTACACTCTAAACGATGCCAATTCAAAACACACAACTAAGCCAGATTCCTTGTCGCAATAATATACAGTATGTACTTGGATTCTTGCAAAAAAGAAAACACTGATTTTTTTTCTGTTAAGTGAGATTAGTAAACATAAAATGTAATTTCTGGCAATAATCAGAACTGTACTTTACTGGTTCACAGCATTTGCTTAATTATTGTGAAACTAGTAAATTTAAAACATACACTTTAGACCTTATAATATTTTTGCATAATACCCTTTGAAAAGAAGACAAACTATACAGTGGAAGAAAAACTGTTAAAAAAAGATGTACATATGAATAAAATGTTCCCACTTACTGTCATTAAAGGAGAACTATAGGGTTAGGGCTTTTCCCCAAAGTTCTCCTTAGGGTAACGGGAGGACACAAACAAGCGTCCTCCCATCACCCTAAGCTCAGTATACCGCGAGCTTGCGGCATACTGAGACGCCGCAGCTGAAGCGGATGCGGACAATTATGCCTGGATCCGCCCAGCTGCGTGAGTGACAGCTGGCTCTGCCTATCTAGAGGCAGAGCCAGCTGTACCCGCCCCCTCCCCCGTCCGTTCCGCCAGTCAGCGCTGGAGGATTGGAGCGGGGAGGGGGGAATACAGCCACTCCCCTGTCACGGCAGAGAGCTGTGACAGGATCGAGAAGTGAGCGAATGCCGGTATGTGTTCGCTCACTTCCCGATCTACTGTGGAGACCTGTGACAGTCTCATTGTCACAGGTCGGCTAGAACTATGAGGTGAGTGAAAAGCACTAGAACTATGAGGTGAGTGAAATAGTTCTCCTTTAACTAAGCTAAATGATTTACTATGCTTCCAAAGGTTAGATAATGGAATAATATATTTGACATGACACATAGGGGTTTGGAAACATACCAGTCCCATCTTGTAGACTTCGTGGCTTTGGAGGGGTTTCCTATAGAGGATTATAATGTTCTGCTAATGCCTGGTTGGGACATTTACCAGGAATTAACATTCATCCATGTCATTCAACTCCCCATGTGACTCCTTGCCAGTTACTAACCATTTCATATCATCTACCGTATATACTCGAGTATAAGCCGAGATTTTCAGCCCATTTTTGGGCTGAAAAGTGCCCCCCCCCTCGGCTTATACTCGAGTCAGCGCCAGCGCGTCTTCTTACTATAGGGTTCACTGTCTTTGGACATAATAGACAATATATTGTTTAGACTTTAGTAGTACAAAAGAGTTTAGCACTATATCTATGATTAGGTAGGCTGTATTTCTGGCTGGCAGGAGCCTTAGTGAGTGAAGAAAAGGATCCAAAAACAAAATATTATATGAAAGTCAACAAGGGACTCAATATATTTTCCTGGATGCAGTTTTGGATCCAGCTAAAAGTAGCAGGGTGTGGGCCTCCATAGATTCTGAGAATCTCTGAACAAATTTCTCTCCAAACAGCCATTTTGTTCAGTACTTCATACCTTTCCTCTCTGGTCGCTTGTCCTGCTTTCATTCATTACACAGTGAGAAAAACCTAAGGCAATAATAACTTACACTAAAAAAAGAGCAAAGGGCATAAACCGATTCTTAAAATGTGCTTCTATAAGTAACAGAACATTTAAGATGAGAAGAGTTGAGAAGGGAATAGTTGGAGGGGAATCTATTCAGATCAGTCAGCCAACAGAACTGAACTTTGAGAGTAAGTGCTGGAGATTTAAAAGTAGAATGCTTGGGAGATTTAAGAGGAGAGGTTATACTCAATGTACCTAGCTTTTTCCAGCATACACAACTGTTTTGCTTCTCGGGGTTTTATGGTATTTTTCGAATCAAAGTCCAACTATGAATCCAAATGAAAACATGACCGTAGAGATAAAGATTTAAATTCCATGTCCAGTGCCATGGCCCACCTTCTTCCCTCAGCATGTATTAGTTATACATATGCAGTATATAACTTTCATAATAGGTCTTCGGCCTAGTCACATGATGTCATGGACCCTGTTTCTCTGGTGGACAACAGATCCTTAACACTGCAGAGAACAGTGCCACATAATGATGTGATGCGGTTCTCTGTAGAATTCTCCTGTGAACGCCGGGGTGCTTTATTGATGTACCCTGGATGGCGTTTTGAAACTTTTTGAAACTACCAATTTTGCCTTGCCAAAACTTCATCAGAATTATCCTATAATTTCACCATGCAACAATGCTAGATGACATTTGCTAGAAAAAGCCACAATTACTCCAATGCATTTGATCAAATGGATGGTGACATTTTGCTAAAAAGTCCTGCTTTTTGTCAAAAGTTTGCTAACCTCTAGTGGTATATTATATCTAACCAACACTTTTCTTTAGCTTGAATATTCTATATGGTACACAGATATGATACACATTTTGATCTTGTACAAATGCAACCAGGTATGTTGCTGAAGTAGGTCCACGTGGGGGGGGCAACAATAAGTGTTGTTTTGATTTTTTTTTTAAATTATATATATATATATATATAAAGAACACACCTTTGTAGTTTTTCTTGGTATTAACAAGACTCACCTTTTGAATTCACAAAATAATAAACATTTGTATTGTCGTGAAACAGCCCACTAACAGTTGGGGCACCAAGATAAGAAAAATGGAGCTCCTCTGATCACTGCAGTATGTTCATTCACATACATACCTTGATTATATCATTGTAACTTCTTACCTGATTCTGCTTATCAAGTCCCTCTTTTATATCTTACTTTAGCCCTCTCAGGGGCTGAACATTTTGTTCTTGCTAAACTCTTTAACTTCCCATCAAATGTTCTGTCATTTTTATTTTTCCATATTTATTTATAAACAATGTTTTAAAATGTGTTCATAATATAATACAGACCTTGGGCAAATCATGCAGGACAAAATTAAGTTTTTGGCACATGGAAATAAATGTAAAAAATATAAACATTCACCTTAATTTTATAAAAGTGTAGCGCATCCTCTCAAAATTATTTTAAAAAAAGTAAGGTAAAACAAAATTCACTTTGCAAAGGACTACCCAATTGTGTGTAAGGTTGAATAAAAAAAAAATAGCTAACAGGACAGGGGAAGATCCTTGTTCTTTAGA
Organism: Nanorana parkeri; assembly: GCF_000935625.1. Taxonomy (NCBI): domain Eukaryota; kingdom Metazoa; phylum Chordata; class Amphibia; order Anura; family Dicroglossidae; genus Nanorana; species Nanorana parkeri. The sequence goes on from NW_017306322.1 coordinate 1,138,803, forward strand.
ATGGAATTACTAGGATAAAAAGCTGATATACCAATAATGCAAAGAGGCAATTCCCCAGTAAATAGGGAGGAATGTTCATAAGTGGGCTAATGACTGTGTTCTTACACATGAAGTTATTCCCGTTAATAAACCTCCTTCTGGCTCTGTTCCAGGTACTCCTACAGTAATACAGTCTTTCTTTGTGAAAACTTCTACATCCTCTCTTATCAGTGAGTCCGGCTCCCTCCTAATCCTTTTTTCTAAAACCTATAACCACGCTTTGTTTTAAGCAAAGAAAATTGCAACTAATGCCTGACAATGTTCTGAAACTATCCAGTGAATACAAGATTTACCTGATAATGGTTAATATGTTTACAAATGGATCAACGCAGGAGTTGCAGAACTTATACTTAATAGGCTTTTCAGAAGTGTTCTGGTAATAAGTAACATTGAACAAAGCTTCTAGAAAAAAGGTGCTTCTTTCTCTAAAATTATAAATAGTGAGCAAATGCGCTACAAAAACCTTAGCCTCAGAAATTAAGCCAGTGCGTCAGTACTTTGCATAATGCAGGAGTCCAAGAAAAGTCTACTGATGTGTAGAGAAAAGATGATACGAATGGGTCTTGCAGCTTTCAATAATCAGCAGCCATCAACTCTATATGCAAGCAGAAAAAAGACAAAACAAAGTAAACCAATCTCATGCAATACACTCAATTTAATAAAGTTAAAAGTAGTATGATCAGTTGCACTTACAATAATGAAAATAGCATCACCCTTATCAAGGGCACAAGGATGTTTAGTCCATCTACTAAACACTTGTGGCTGGAGCTGTCAGTCTTGTTGGAATCGCTAGCAACTCACAGAGGAGAAGTTTCTCTTCCTCTCAGCTCAGCAGTGGGATGCTATATAGCTTCTCCCATCCAATGGTTCCTGCTCTTCTTCTCTGCTAATCTTGACATTTCTGACAGCTCTAGCTGCAAAGCCCCACCATTGGCTATGATGAGCAGTATTCCCTGCAGTAGATGGACTAAACATCTTCCAGCCATTGATAAGCACGGCGTTCTCTTCAGTACTATGAGTGTGATTATATTACATTTATCTTGATTACATCGATAGCATTGCAGGGGATCAGTGTAATTTATTACGTATTTCTTCTTCTTTCTCTATAGGATACAATCTTGGCAAATGAGGAATATGAGCTGGATATCCATAGAATATTGTGCGGCCCTCTGTTACATTGGAATAAAAACCCTTTTGTCCTTTACTATAAAGTGCTTACATCAAGAGTTCTAAAAATAGGATTTTGTTCTTACCATAAAATCCTTTCTTGGAGTTCATTGAGGGACATAGCTCTGAAGAATTTAGAATGACGAGAAATAGGGTTATGCTGCCGCCTTCCAGAGAAATGGAAACTATGCAAAAATGTAAAGCCTGCCACTTAAAGATCATAACCCCTCCCACCTCACATCTTTTGTTTATCAAGGAAGAGGGGTGCAGCAGAGCAGATAATTCACTCAAACTCAATTTTCCAGATATCTGCTGTGTCATTGGTAGCTCACCAGTTTTTTTTTCAGCATATCAGATCTCAGGGCCTTAGTGTAAATTCTAACCCCCCCCCACTACCCCCCCCACCATTAGGCATACAAATTGATTTCTGTTTGGTGGGTCACAGTAGGATACACTCATAAGACAACTAACAAAATGCTGCTTAATTCACATAAGGTGATCTGTGACTAGCAATGATCCCCAGTACTTCCTTTGTGTGTTTGATGTCAGCTCTTCTAGACTAAAGACTTCACAGGTTAATTTGCATTAAATGCTTCCATAATGGGGCCCACAAAAATCCAGGGCCCCATAGCAGCCGCATGGGCTGCTTTGGCTATAGTTAAGCCATAGCTTGGACTGAGTTACATATCAAATTATTTGCAAATAGCTGTAATGTTTGTGAAGCAAACTTATATCATTTTTGTACTTGCATTATATTTTATCTAATTGTGCCTGAAATATAAAAAAAACAGCCCAATAAAATACTGGTTACAATAAACGTACTTAAGTTTTATTAAGAAAAACATATACGCTTAGAATGTCTGTAAAGCTCAATCAGAGTAAATAAGATCAAGAAGCTGTGTGCACTAAATACCTAGATTTAATAAACAACCATCCTCAAGGGTACATGCCATGCCAGAACTTACACTGGGAATCATTCATTTCCAGAATAATTTTTATTAAATTAAGACCACATCCTCAAATGAGAGCATTACCAAATATTGGACTATACAATACACTTTCTTTGTAAATTTACTGCTTGCAACTATAAGCTAAGTATTATTATGCTGGGAGACGAGTTTATTGGTTTATTAGCCAAGGGCATCAGACTGTTAACTCCAGAAAGCAAAAGTCTGCTGAGTGTACAAATGCCTTATTCAGAAATCCCTTTCACTTTTATTAGATTTTGATTTGCAACTCTTAGCCCCTAAATCACAAGAAATGCATAGAGATCAGCAGAGCATAAATGCATGGGCTCTGGAGCCACATTGGCAGCTCTTTCATTTTGAATGGGCTGCCCTAACATACTGTGCATTAATGCACCACAGAGATGTAAATGGACCTTAAGGCTTTGTCCAGAAAATTGTGCAAGTAACCAGAATTCCCTAAATTCAGACCACTACCTGATCTCTTTTTGGCTGTTTGCTCTTTGCACTTTGGTCCTTGCACTGTTTTAATGAAAAATACATGTTTTATCCTTTAGTTTTTATGAAGCAGATCAGTTAAAGAGCAAGGTGGCAAATTGTTTACCAGATGGACTTTCTAGTGAGCCACGTGTGTAAACAGTGCCACGCATCGAACAGCAATTACTGACAATTACACAGCTGAAATGGTAAACCTTGAATAAATGAAGCATTAAACATGCTGCAAGTTGCACACTGGTGGGTATGATTGAGTGTGGGTGCAAAGGGTTAATAACCTGATCATGATGACTGCAATTTGCCAAGCCTTAGGGTGGAACAATTAGCACAGCTATCGCCATCTGATATAAAAGCTCATGCTAATTTCTAATTCTCAGTGATCATATTATACATATTATAAAGTGTTTGTCATCTATACAATGCTGAACAAACCTTGTATAACTGTTTACAGCAAACCTGTTACTGTTCACCATTGTGAACAAGGCTTTGATGATTTAGTTGCTTGTGCCAGAAGCTGCAAAATGTACTGTGTCTTGCATACATATCCGCCCTCTTGGACTTTTTAACATTCTTCAGTGTTACAACTTGTAGAACTAATATTGAATCCATTGGGACTTTTATCATTTGATATGTAGAAGCAGACATGTGTTGGTTGCATAAGTACCTGTGTTTTTCCCCATGGAATCCATACATGGTACCTTTGGCTATAACTAGAGCAGAAAATATTTTGGAGTAAGTCTCTAGATATGGCATTTTTTTCTCGTTTGGAATGAGGTTGGGGCTGTGGGTCATTTTAAAACATTCAGGATTTTTGGTTTAAAAGCCACTTCACACTATACTGTACTCACAGCAACATAAAAGATAACAAAACCTGACTTTCTTTTATTTGGGGGGGTCGGTGCAGAGAAGCATCCAGGCTCTGACTAAACAAGCAGGTTTCCTCTCTACCAGGGGGTGAGCTTATCTCAGCCACCTCTCAAAACAAAAGTACTTTCAGCAACCTTTTCCTCACAAACATCCAACTTGTAGCTCTCTCAGAATGCTGTCTGAGTCCCAGGCCAGAGCAACATCATGCTTCAGCCTTCCCCTTTTATCTCACCTGGATAATCAATAATTTAAGCAATTAACAATCCAGGTAAGAGACACAAAACCCGAGCTGGATTGTTAAGACCCAAAGTCAACCCGAAAACCTGGTCTGGGTTCTGCTAGTCCTGTACATAGGATAGAAGGCGGGGGAAATATATCGCCCCTCGATGACTTCCCTTTTCATTATGTCACTATATATATATTTATTTTTTCCGTAAAGGGCCCAAAATTTCCTATTATGATTGGAAATGCTGCCACTTGTTTCCTTTGTTTGCGCAGTTTACAGAGCAGAGTTCAAAAGTGTGTGATCAGCCATGACCAAGGTGCTTACAGCACATGTTGATCCTCAGCTCTGTCTAGGTGCTCAGAGAACCTGAGTTTAAAAACTAAGTATGCTATAAAGAGAGATTGTAACTTTTATTATCACTGCTGGAAAATTCTACCATCAAGAAAGGATGCATTAGAAAAGCACATGTGGCTCCTTCTCCGTTTCTGATCCTTCCAGAGTTTTGCAGTTTAACCCTTTCGCTGCAACCGACGTAAGGCATACGGCGGAACAAAAGTGTTCCCGGCTGGCCAGCTAGAAAATAAAAAAGTGTACAAAAAAATATTTAAAAAAAGCACAACCCTTCCCTCCCCCCACATAACATACACATATTGAGGTGTACGCCATGCACATGCGCTGCAGTGCGTTGTAAGAACGCATCACAGTGCATGACAGTGAATGACAGCTGACAGCTGTGCGGGACCAGCGGTCATTACAATGAGAGCTTATCGGAGCCGGCGGTCATATGAAAGCCGGCTCCGACAAGCTCTCATGACAGTCCAGCGTCACCTGGTTACTAGGTAACCAGGAGACGCTGAACTGTCATTACACACTGAGAACCCGGTGGAGCCACTGTGATATCATGGCGGTTCCGCCAGGTTCTCAGTGTGTAATGGCAGTCCAGCGTCCCCTGGTTACTAGGTAACCAGGAGATGCTGAACTGTTATTACACATTGAGAACCGGCGTGATATCACAGCGGCTCCGCCGGGTTCTCAGTGTAATGACACATCAGCGTCTGTGGTTAGCTGCTAACCAGGGGACGCTCATCTGTCTCTGCATGCAAGTGGCCAGAGCCAACAGTGAGATGATGGCTGGCACCGCCAAGCTGTCAGTAGCAGGTTATATTTGAAAAATGTTCCGGAGGGCTCGGCAGCGAATGGGTGAGTCCCCAACACATTGTTCACTCAGTACAGCCCACAGGTAAAGACACTACCCTATCATCTCAGTCATACATTACCCCTTACATCAGACCATAATCATCCCTCTCTCAGCTTTCTCTCTTCCACACTCTGGTTCACGACTAGTGCCTGGTCTGCATCCTCTCCCAGCAGAACATAATCAGATGCCAAGCCTCCCTTTGTTTCACCCATCACTGTCATTCAGTTCTCGCCCTGTCTCCTGTGTTTCTCCTGTTTATAAATCAGCTCCTGCTCTACCTCTCTTTCCTGACGGCCACAATCAATTCCCCTGCCCTCCAACCATGTTTCATATTCTCTAAGCCTTCTTTCTCTCACCGAGTACTTGAACTCCCATTCTGTACTCCCCTTTCTCTTTTTTCCATGCATCATCTATTCTCTGTAACACTTACTCACTAGCTCTCCTCCATACTGATTTAACTTGTGGATTGCCTCCTCTCTTTCCTCCACAGTCAGTTCAAACTCTGTTTTAACTAATAACCCATAATCAGCTGTTGCTCCCCTTTACTCTGCCATGAACAATGTTCAATATGCTTCTTTTATGTCCCCCACCTACCGACAAATATTTCTGTCCTCTAAAGTCTAACTCCTCCCAACACATCCGCTCCATGTTTAGCTGCTATTCTGCTGCGTCTTTTTTTTTTCTTACAATCTATAATCAGCATGCATGCTAATTGACTGGACAATTAAAATAGTCTATGCCAAAGGCTAGCAAAACTTTCAAATATCAAAAATTACCCTTCAAAAGAATGCAAATGGGGCCAGACAAGGGTATTACACTTTCAAAACTCAAAGTGCATCTGTTCATATATAATAATTGAGAAATATATGCTTATTATTGATATATATGAAACAATTAGGTTCATTCTTTTCTCAGAATACTTTTTTAGTCCCATCTGTTGAGACTGTCAACAGTATGATGAATAAATGAGTTCAACACAAAAAAATGCATTAGTTCATGACCTACTACCTGGGTGAAAACTCTATTACACTGTATTTATGATGGAGTTTCAACAAAAAAATGACCCAGTGATTTATGATTTTAATAACATTTTCTAATTAGGCATACATATTTTACTGTCAAAAGCATTCAGACCATCTATATACAAATCTTTAAACAAATCTGGCCGCTTGTGCTGCATTTGTAGTCATTTAAATATGTTGCTGTAAAGAAGTTATTTTAAAACTAAAAAGAAAATGTTTGCAGTATGATTTTCTATATTCCAGCAGGGTCCAACAAATCCAACAAAAATCGCCCACAGCTGGATTTTGACTTAACACGAATGTGCCTGTATTTTAACTTTGACAAAGCGCTTACTAGTGGCTTCCTAAAAGTAAATGTAAAGGGAAACTCTAAAGGTTTTCACTTAATATTTTGAAATAAACAATCATGGTTGCCAATTGCTTTGGTCAGTATTAAGTCATTTCAGACAATTGTGTGTTTTTTTGTGTGGAAAGGCACCAACAAATGTGTTCAACTCATTGAACCACAACCATTTCACTAATGCTATATTAACACTAGAAGCGCAGGTTTAAAGTGACATTAAACCCTCAGATTTTTCAACATAAACCAATACTGTAATGTGTGCCTTACTGTAATCCATGGTTGTTTCCCTTCTCTTTGCTGCTCTTCCTTTTAAATCCTCATATCTTCTCATGCTTGGGGAGAACTTCCCTTTGCAGCTGAGTGCCTCTTCCTGTAGTGCTGGCACAGGTTGCAAACCTACACACAGACACCGTGTATCCATTCCAGAGACAAAGCAGTCTGCTGCAAAACAGAAGTTCTGCCCAGCATGAGAACAGATACAGATTTAAAAGGAAGAGCAGCAAAGAGAAGGGAAACAACCATGGATTACAGTAAGGCACACCTTACAGTATTGTTTCATGTTAAAAAATCTGAGGGTTTAATGTCACTTTAAGGCCTCATTCACACTGCAGTATTGTCCCATATGCAAATAAATGGCTCCAAACACATAGCTGCGTATGGAGCCGTATATTTGCATAGCGTAAAGATGCGCAAAAACAGAATGGACCCGAGATGTGCCCGGGCAGCGCATTTCTTCGTATTTTACACGTGTACAGTTCTTACAAATTTCTATTACGAATGATACATTCTGGGATTGCATATAGTGTGCATATAGTGTGCATATAGCTTATACATACGCATGTATACGCAATATACAATTTTGCTCTTGCGTTGTGTGTGAATGAGGCCTAGGATGCATTCACAAAAGTGCAGGGGATCTCAACATAGTGCAATAGTGTGGATGAGACTAACCCAGATCAAGGACACGAAAACTTTTCAGTCAATTTCTGTTGTACTTCAGTGTGGTTCATAAGCTAAATCACAATTAGAACGTCTCTTGTCTCGTCTCATGTTAGCCTAAAGTTTCAGGATGTATTTTAGAGAGTGGAACAGAACAACATATCATATCCTCCTCTTTTTACTGGAGTACAAAAAACGTATTTAGAAAATAAATGTTTCTGTTTAAAGACTTAAAAAAGGAAGAACAAAACAGAGAAATACTGTGTACAGAAAGGTGCACCCTCCCCCCTTCCTTTGGGTCTACTTAAGCAATTTATATGGGCACCATATGTTTCAATTGGTAACGCTTCAACGATTAATAGAATATCAGGGATATATTAAATTTGACGACATTATAATCATTAACAGAAAGATGTAAGGCTTGTGTAACAAAATAATGTCGATCTCTGATTAGGCCCTGCAGTCAAAGTCAACTTATAGAACATTTAGTGGTAGTCATACACTCATCCTTCTTAGTTCAAAAACCTGTAAACTCAATGAGGGTCCCACACCAAAGCTGAAAGTCATTTATCTCTGTGTACCACACACTTTCAGACAAAGTAGAACAGATGTGTTCCATCCTTTCATAGAGGACTTTCTTGGGGCTATCTTTACTTTCATAACACATTCAAAGCGATCATAGTTCACTGATGGAATACAGTTATAATACTCCAACATGCACGTGAAGTTATATTTAGATTTACTATTAAATGCCTAAGGTGATGGAAAGAACCAGAGACAGAATAGTTGGCATTATCAAAGGATATTTTCAGACTTACTAAATAAGTCAAACAGCAATGTGTAGAGGGAAAAGACAGCTGACCAGGTCTGGTATTGCTCTCTGTTCTCTATTGTACTTCCATGACATGGATAGTCAGGGGTGATTGCTCACTGCATTAAACATGTATGCTTTTCTGATCTGAGAGTGATCTAAGTATACATTGGGACACTAATGCAGCAAATAAACTATTGCATTGAAGTCAGATTGTACCATTTTTATATTTTGTAAGGACAGCTTAGATGGGCATCTTAGATGAAGGTTATTGTAAAAATGCCAGGTTTTTACAGTTGCCTGGGCTCTGTTACCCTCAATTCCTGTCCTGCTGGCAACTTTTTACCAGACAGGAGTGACCAGAACTCTCCAACATCATTGCAGACAAAAACGCTTACTAGAACCCTTTCAGATTTAAAGGGGTTCTAAACCCTCCGTTTTTTTTGCCTATATCTACTGCTAGCATGCAGTAGATATAGGCAAGTAGTGTAAAAAAAAAAAAAAAAAAAACGCTTAAAATCCTTTTAAACTTACATCGTTATCGCCGCTCGTTCCCGCGCCGAGAATCAGGAACTGCTCGTACGGCCGCAAAGGATCTTGGGGCGGGCGCATGCGCAGTTACGATTCTCGGCCGGGAGACGAGCAGAGACGCAAGGTAAGTCTATGGACGCGTGCACCCGTCTGCAGACACAGCTGTATCGGAGAGACAGAGCAGTCAGCGCTGGATCGGAGTGACGTCACACCGCTGGAGGGACAGATGAAAACATGGGGAAAGAAGAGGAAGATCGGAAAAAGAGACATCATTTAAGGTAAGTGCTAACATTTACATTGGGGGAGGGAAAAAATGTTTCGCCTTTAATGTCACTTTAAACTTCTGTCAGTGAACCTGTTGCAGATTTTTTTCATCTCTTCCTGTATAGTAAACTCACTGTCAGTAGGTCAGGAAGTGAGTGGAAATCATATAGGATAGCAGTAAAAACCAGACTGGAGTTCTAATCTGAAAATGCTAATTGGCTGTTATCCAGACCCACTTTAGTAATGTTTGACTTTCTGATTGAGGACAATAAATGCAGATCAATAAAACTTTGGAAGTCCTTAACATACTTGTTTTTAGATCAATTACTCAATGTGCTAAATCTAGAACACCAGTAGTAGAGCCAAGCAACAAACAATTTCAGGCCTTTACGCGGCTTTTTTTTGTCTTCACTTTCTTCACCTTCAATTCACCATTTATATCAATTACCCAAGGCCCTTCAAAAAAATGCAATGCAGCACATCTAAAAACATATGCAGCATGCATTAACCACACGCGTGAACAATTTCTGGACAAGGTAAGCCATTTTCTGTTCTGTACTATTTTAGTTTTCAGTTCTTTCTTTGTAAGCACAAGCTCGTGAACATTTTAAGTTATTTCCAGTAACATTTAATTCTTTACTATAGATATGTGGATCGCTCCATCTAAGGTAAAGTTGTAGCAGAACATACATTGTTATTATGTAATAAATCAATGTAAGTGTTGCACATCAGAGAAAATATTAAATGCAGTCATCATCCCATACAAACAGCTTTATGTGCCTATCACACTATCTGTGGGAAACAGTCGATTAGCAACATCTGCAATACACCCTAGAACAATACAGTTGTGTATAGAATACAAAAAGTTGATAAAGCATGTTATACACATGTTATACAGATGGAAACTAGCAGAAACCATCAGCACGTTAAGCATCTCCTAAAAGTGAACTATTATCTTTTGAATATGTTTTTTCTATATACATGAGAAATAAATTAGCCTATTGTACATAATCTTTAAATAATAGGTGGGCATACTGATCAATAATGTGGTGCTGAAGGGAAAAGAGAGTGCACACAAGTTCTAGACCATAGCAACTTGAATATTTGCAGAGTGGCCCAGACACTCACTAATGTTAACTAAACTCAAAACACTAAAAACTCAAAAATGTAAATCATAAAAATGCATTCAATTACCCTATTAACAAAAATGTATCTTAGTTACGTATCACTCGGCTGTAGATCCTCAAATCATTTTTAAATTGGTGAAGACATTGTACTTCCTTCTGGACGGTGGCTACTTTTGTTCCCCATGTCCCTGTGTGTGTTATAAAGTAGCAATCGCTCCAACCGTGCTCCTGTGATGAACTACAATCTCAACACAAATTAGTAAACTAAATGTGAGATTTTAGTCTATCACAGGAGCAAGCTTTGAGCGGTGGCTACTTTACAACAATAATAATTTCCCTGCCCATGCAATACCACCTACATCAGGATGGCAAATGGTTTCTGCCATAGTTTCCAAATTGTCATCCCTATTATCCTGTTATAAATAAGAGATTTACTCAAAGCAAGAAAAGTATTATTTCCAATTAGCTTCTGTGGATCTTAAGCCTTCAGACAGAATTAACTCCCAGTGACTAGAGCTCATCTTATAAAGAGCAATGCCAGAGGCAGCGAAATAACATAGTATGTTTAACATAATAGACCAGTGTTTATCTACAGTAAACAGTTAAACTCCAGGTAGGATAAAAAACTAATTTAATCCAATAATGTGTATTTTAAAAACACAATGCATTTATGTTATATACCGCTAGAATAATTAACTGTATCTGCCATGGCATCAGCCTCCTGTGATCCAGCCCTGTTTGGCTTTCTTCATACTTAATGGAGCACTCACTCCTTAATATCTTCATGGTTGCTTTGGTGGTATGTTTTGGGTCATTGTCATGCTGAAAGACCCATCCACGACCCATCTTCAGTGTTGTGGCTGAGGGAAGGAGGTTCTCATGCAAGATTTTACAATACACGGCCCCGCCCATTGGCCCCTCAATGCGGAGAAGTCGGCCTGTACCTTCAGCAGAGAGACAGCCCCAAAGCATAATATTTCCACCTCCGTGGGGATGGTGTTCATTTTTACTTCCTCCAAACACGGCGAGTAGAGTTAATGCCAAAGAGCTCAATTTTGGTCTCATCTGACCGCGGCACTTTCTCCCAATCCTTCTGAATAATTTAGATGTTCATTGGCAAACTTCAGACAGGCCTGTACATGCGCCTTCTTGAGGAGGGGGACCTTGTGGGTGCTGCAGGATCTCAATCCATGGCGGTGTATTGTGTTACCAATGGTTTGTTTGGCGACTGTGGTCCCAACTGCCTTGAGATCATTTACAAGCTCCTCCCGTGTAGTTCTGGGCTGATCCCTCACTTTTCTCATGATCATCCTTACCCCACGAGGCAAAATCTTGCATGGAGCTCCAGACTGAGGGCGATTGATGGTTATATTGTATTCCTTCCATTTGTGAATATTCACTCCAACAGTTGTTTCCTTCTCACCAAGCTTCTTGCTGATAGTCTTGTAGCCCATTCCAGCCTTGTGCAGGTCTACAATCTTGTCCATAACGTCCTTTGACAGCTCTTTGGTCTTGCCCATGGTGGTGAGGTTGAATGGAAGAAAGAGATTCTGTGGACAGGTGTCTTTTATATACATAACGAGTTGTCGTTAGGAGCACCTTCTTAAATTGACAGGACTAATCTGTGTACCACATAGCCAGTCTGTGGGAGCCAGAATTATTGTTGGTTGCTAGGGGATCAAATACTTATTTTCCTCACTGAACTGCAACTAAATTTATAACATTTGTATCATGTGTTTTTTTCAATCAACAAGATTTTCACCTTTAAAAGTCATTATGAAAGTTGCACTAAGTCGTATCTATACCTTCCATTATTTCTGTCATTTTTACTTGACAATAAAAAAATCTATGTTACTATGATTTACTTTCAAAGTTCTTTGTCACTCATCCCTGCCTATATTTATAACCCTACGCACATATGTCCTTCAAACCACTTTTTCTGCTCCTCCCCTGACTTTCTAGTGGTGTCCTCACATATAACTTGCCTCCTTCGCATTACTCCAGGACTTTCCTCTAGGTTTCGTTCACATGAGCAGCAGGCTCCACCACTCCTCTGAAAAGTGATCTTTGGTGGATTCGTTTTCAGAGGGCGGTGGAGCAGCAGGTGTCCAGTGTTAAGAAGGCAATACTGGCACCTCCCGATTGTCATTTTATTTCTCTTTCTTTTTTCATCCCAATGGGCATCCAATACTGCACCGCAATCAAGTGCCCACAGGGTTGCAGTGCAGTCCTGTTGATTGCATAAGCCAGATTTGGCAAGCGGCACTGCCTGTCAAATGAGGCATGCTGTTTAAAATTTGCTGCAATACAAACCATTGCAACCACAGCATGTGTATAAGCATGAGTGACCAGTTTATTAGGTCAAAGGGCAGCAAAGGGGGTGGTCAAGGGGCAGTAAAATTGCAGATAAACTGCCTGTTTGTACTGCCCCTTGGCTATCTGTGTAAGCGAGGCCTTAGAGCAAGTCCCATTCTTTGGAATTTTCTACTTCGTACTATTAGACTAGCCTCCATTTTAATATATTTAAACAGTTCCTTGATGCTTTCCTCTTCATAACTGCCTAGCCATCTTCTTTACCTCTACAAACATTTAGAACTATGTAACCAACTCCGATAACCTGGCGCCATTTCTATTTTTCTTACCTTTTGTGTGTAATGTTTTCCCATCGCTTTAGCTGTATGGGTAGGCTCCTCTTCTTTATCATGTCTCTGTATTTGTTTTTGTCTGGAGTCTGTAATTTGCTCCCCTTTTATTTAATGTAGAATGCTACATAATATATAGGAATATACAGTCATGGCCAAATATATTGGCACCCCTGCATTTCTGTCAGATAATGCACCACTTTGCGCAGACAATTGTTGCAATTACAAACGTTTAGGCATTCTCATGTTTATGTCGCCATCTGAATGAAAAGGGACGCTATGGTAGGAGACCCAGGAGGACTCCACTGCTGACACAGAAACATATAAAAGTCAGATTGGAGTTTGCCAAAACTTACCCGAGGAAGCCAAAATCCAAATCAGAAAGACCTGGAGCAGTTGGCGAAAGAAGAGTGGTCCAAAATTCCTGTAGAGAGGTGTAAGAAACTCATTGATGGTTACAGGAAGCCATTGATTTCAGTAATTTTTTTCAAATATTAATTGAGGGTGCCAATAATTTTGTCCAGTCCATTTTTAGAGTTTTGCGTGGAATGTGTCAGATTTGGCTTTTTTCTTCTCCACTTTTGTGTCGTACCAATACAAACAAAGGAAATAAACATGAGAATGCCTAAATTGCAACAATTTTCTGCACGAAGTAGTTCATTATCTGACAGAATTGCAGGGGTGCCAATATTTATCTCCATGACTGTACAGTAATACTTTTGATTGTTAAAACCTCCAAAATGTATTTTGGTTTACTTTATCATGCCAAAGAAGTTACAAGTTTCACCCACCTGCAAGGATAGTGCCAGCTTATATCATAATATGCATGCCCATTCTTCTTATACCTGTTACAGGATTCTGTTTTGCATACTTCTGATCATTCAGAAAATAATTACTAATTTATGCACTCAGGCTGCACAGACTAAACACCCTGCTTATTCTGGAAAAGGTAAAATCAAAATAAAATTAAAATGCTGCAAGCATTCATGCCTAAGACATAGCTTTTTCAGACTACTTTTTGCTGTGATTAGTTATTGCAAATGGCTTTTGGATGATATGTGAAATGGATACTTACAAAATTAAAAATGATTCCCTCAACGTGTTTAATGTCACTTTTAACTGGGAAAACATGCCAATCACTAAACATATTAGGCATAAATAAAAGGGCATGTCATAAACCAAAAGGTCAAATAACAAAGGTAAGGTGAAGGAAACAAAAAATCTGAATGATGTTCTGTACAATACGCAGCACAATAAGCATATTTTACAAATAACAGTATGCTCAAAGAAAACGTTATAGATACATTGGAATAAAACATATTGGGCATAACCCAAAAACATAGAAATTAATCTTGATAATAAGTGAAAACCAAAATGTACTCAACAGTAGATATTCCTGAACAAATGCTTGCAAAGAAAGCTGAAGTTCACAACATAATTTAGAATGAAATGTTTGTGTATGAGGGTCATAGACATTCCAAAGTGCTGTTGATACCCAATACCCCTTGAAGTCCATGACTTTGCTTTGACACACATTCATTTAAACACTGAGCCTTAGAATAGCAATTAAGAATGCGGGTCACATTATTTATTTACTTTATGCCTAGAGAGAGCCAGGTAATTATCGACTTGAATTTCACAATGACTTTTTCTAATTGCTGTTGTCCCAAATATTTTTCAATCTGCCACATTTGATACACAGGAGAATGCGCTGGATTTCCATTTGAGCCAGCTTGGGAAACTTTGACCAAACCACAAATTGTCCTTGGTGCCGCATAAAAATGATCTTTGCCAAAGATGATAAAGTTGAACGTAATTTGTTCCATTCTGCCCACTGCAAGACAGCTGGAAAATGTGACAGCTACATATGAATTCATATGGCAGAGAAAAGATCAATGATTATATGAAAAGCAAAGCAAGACATTTCTGGGGGGTTTTCCCATATTCAGATTAGAGTCATATGTTTTCTAATTGATTGTTATGGATTATTGTTCTTTGCATATTACTCTTACAAGTCAAGCAAGGACACATTTTGGCCATTAAAAAAAAGCATCAAAACTGAATGATTTTACATAGATTGTCACATCTAATAGCATTCTGCTGAAAAGTGAGTCACTTGGCATGACTAAGTATTTAGCTAGAGAAGCATTAAAAGTATGAACTCCTATGCTCTTGATCTATGGGTCCTGTCCTCTGCTTGTTAGAGGACAATTAATTAGGTAATGAAGCTCCTGTATCTTTAAAAACAATCAGCAAAGGTTCTTTCTACGTTTTTACCCATCTCTACTTTGGCCAGGCTCTTTGTTTGTCACTTCATTGGGGACAGGGACGAGAGAATAAAAGAAGAGGAGCCAGCGGATACTGTAGTCTTCAGAGGCTGGAAATGAGCTGACACCTAGTGGCTTTTTTGTGGGTGGTGAACAACTGATCTCATTATGTGAGTACAGAAGGGGATCTCCCCTTTCCCAAGGGAACACAATCTATTTCTCTTTGCATGTTTTCCATGATTTCCTGCTTAGAGGATTGCCCTCCAAGTGTAACTAAAGATCAAATAGTGTGATGAGGTCAGTGCTGGATTAATTTGTCTATTTTTCTTAATGTTTAGGTCATATTTGGAGAGTGGTTGTATGCCAGATAGGCTGTCACCACCTTCCATCACACTTCACAGAGTAGTTTTAATTGTGTAACAAGTGCGCTGAAGTGGTGTGTCACATTTGTCAGCCCAGTTTGAACAGTAGGTCTCTGTAACGCCACATTTAAAAAAATTTACAAATTTCACTCATTCGACAGAGCTGAGAGTTTAACATGCTATTAGCGGCTTCCAAAACAATGGAAAAAGTAATTTTCCATGTCCTCCATACATTGCTACACACGTGCCTGTGTCACCAGCAGCTTTCACACAAATCCGCTGGTACTTCAGTGGTTTGCCTTGAAGTGGAGTCTGTGACTTAGTACTGTCCGGTTTGAGATCCACATTTTTTCCTATGTGTCTCAGGAAGATTATTATGTCTGTACTTAAAACCACATTGACCACACAAAGTAATTTTCCACTTGTAGATGAATAGTAGCCGCTTGCACATAAAAGTGTTGAATATATGCAAGCCAAAAAGGAGACATTACCTACATTATGGCAAGAGCTAAGAAACTCCTTACACACACAATTACAAGAAACTCAAAATAAATATAATTTTGTGATCGTGTTTTGGACACTGTGTTGAATGCAACTGCATCCAGTTCAGTCTCCATAAGGAGTTTAGAGTTGTTATTTTAAATGAAAAACCGCACCCAGTTGTTTCCATCTCTCCCATATGAGGTCATTATGTGCTGTTTTGTTTCATTCACTAACTGAAAAGTTAAGTGTAATAAATGAAATACACAGAATAACACAACTGAGTTCATGAGGGCAAATGAGCGCTGCCCCACCAAAACTAACAAAGCTGCGGGGTCTGCTCAGGTTTCATCTTAGCTTGCATTCTGGCAGTTTGGTACAAATTAACAGAAATAAATAAAAGATTAGTCCAGCAAAAAGTGATAGTTCAGTTCTAGGTAGATGCTGGTTAGTTGAAACCATTTAAAGTGATATTAAAGTTAAAATGTTTGTAAGCCAATTCAAATGCAGATACAATTTCTTACAATGGATGCTGCTCCTTGATGTTTAAAAGTTTTGGTTTCCTGAACAATCAGCTGGACCCCTGAGCACTGGCTCTGCTATCCTGTTTTAGGGTGGCTCCTTTCCCTTGCAGAGTCCTATAGCACCACCCTTGTATGTGCTAGTAAGCTGGGCGTGTCTCCACAAACGCACAGGCACAGCAAGGCAAGACATTCCCCTCCTCCCAACTACCTCTGCCAACTACTGCTCTCACTTTTGATCTTATACTAGATGGGAAGTTCAGGGAAGCCGAGCAGTGAAGGTTGGAGCTAGCTGTTCGGAAACATGATGACTAATTATTTGGGCAAAAATTTAAAGAAACACTTTGCTTGGCAATGTATATTTGTTTGATCTGGATTCGTTATTGAAAAACGTTTGAGAATGTAATACTACTTTAAGTTTTTCTCCTCTGGTTGCTCTAGCAGGCGCATACCAGGCTTCATATACAGAGGCATTTTTTGAATCCATGCTGAAGAAAATCAGGTTAAGCGTTCCAGAAGAATTTACAAAGGTAAGGGGGTGATACAGACACAAACTGCAAGAACAATCTACTGTGAACACAGTAGTAAAGGACAAATAAATAAGAAGGGTGAGGGGAAACGCCCTGCAGGGCTGGAAACGTGTAAGGTTCCGGAACATGACCCAGAGCAGCTGTGGGATTAAATAATTCATCTTTAAGCCGGCAGGTGAGGTTAAGGAAAATCTCACCGGAAAATCCACACACACATTTTTATTGACTGATAACTATGATTGGTTGCCTCACTGGCAAATATGTGCAGGAAGCAAGAAGGGGGGCTGAGCTTTGTCACTCTCACAAAATGCTGAAGCTGTGCCTGTCAGAACGGCCAGAACTAAACCATGACAAAGAGGATTAAAGGCTGCCGCAAGGTATGCGCTCTCTAGGTATCTGTAGTTTACACTTCTTTTCTTGCAGTCTCTTTAACAAGCTTCGAGTATCTTTCTTGCAGCCTTCAATGGTCAAATATTTTTGTTACACAATAAAGTAATATTTTGATTTAGATATGCATTTTTAGGATGAAAAAACAAATGTTACATTAAATAACTAAACACGTCAGATCAAGAAATTGTCAGGAAACAAATCCATATTTTTTTAAAGCAGACCTCCAGGAAAAAAATAATGATACGATAAAAATTAATAGTTCATTAACATAGAAAAAAAAAAAAAAAAAAACAGCTTTTCCGTAA
>NW_017306322.1:1156688-1159899 GCF_000935625.1 Nanorana parkeri
AAAAAAAAAAAAAAAAAAAAACAGCTTTTGCTGAAATATTTCTTTGAGCCCAGGTGGTGGACCTGTGCCAGCCTGTTATTCGACAGTGAAAGGAGAAGCAGCACAGTGATGAGCTCATATCTTTGTCACTCTGCTTTCTCTTCCTATCAGCACATGTACTGATTTGTTCCTCTAACACTCCAGCTCTGCTATACGCGGACTGCAAGGGCCTGATACCAAGTCAAATGCAGGGAATTACACTACATGAATTTAAAAAAAATACATTTCATTACATATTAATGATTACAGAGCTGCATTAAATAATGTTTTTTATAGCTTTCTAGAGTTCAGCAATAAATTAAATGAGTGCATTTTAAAAAGGTGTACAGAGTTTTTTTTACAATGCTAATTATTGCTCGACATAATTCTGGTCCCTCTGCTGCTCTCCAGCATTCTGGGAAGTACACATAAGGGTTGATTCACTAAAGCAAATAGGCTGTTCACTTTCCGAGATAATTTTCAATTAGCTAAATACAACCCCTTTTCCAAAACAATTGGGACGTTGTGTAAAATCTACATAAAACCAGAATGCAATGATTTGCAAATCTCATAAACCCAAATTTTATTCACAATAGAAAACATATCCAATGTTTAAATTGAGAAAATTTACCATTTTAGGAAGGTCATTAGGAGGTCATTTTGAAATTGATGGCAGCAACATGTATCAAAATAGTTGGGACAGGGCCATGTTTATCACGGTGTAGCATCCGCTCTTCTTTTAACAACACTCTGTAAACATCTGGGAATTAAGGAAACCAGTTGCTGGAGATTTGGGAGAGGAATGTTGTCCCTGATATAGGATTCTAACTGCTCCACAGTCCTGGGTCTTCTTTGTCGTATCTTTAGATTCAAGATGCACCAAATATTTTCAATTGGTGAAAGGTCTGGACTGCAGCACCCGGACTCTTCTACTATGAAGCCATGCTGTTGTCATAGATGCTGTATGCAGATTTGCAAATCATTGCATTCTATTTTTATGTAGATTTTGCACAGTGTCCCAAACTATTTTTTTGGAACTAGGGATGTAAAACGTGGTGAAATTGAGCTTTATCAATTCGGAATGACTTGTACAAAAAATTATCTGGGAATAAATATGGTGAATGTTGCTCCAATCCACATAATGTGGAATCCAAGTATGTGGATTGGAGCAACATTCACCATATTTATTCCCAGATACTTTTTTGCACAAGTTGTGAATTGAGAAAGCTGGTTGGATGACCAGTGAAACATCTTCAAGAAAAATACAGCAAGTCCAATTGCCTTGACTTATTTTTTACAAATTTTCCATGTGCAAGAAAAAAAAATAAGTATTTTTGCTTGTACATAATTTGATGATAAAAGTTGGCAAAGCTTCATTTTATTTATTAAGTTAAAGGGAAAATTATCTTACAAAGTGTACAGCATATTTTCCTTTAGCAAATCAACTACATTGACTTCTATGCAGAAAAATGGACAAGTGAATAGGACCTTACGTTATTGATAAGATTATCTACATGAAGCTTGTAACATTACATATAAGCCTAAAAACTGTAAAATGCAATAAAAATTGCTGATTTTTAGTCATTGTTGAACAGGAAAGAGCAACCTTTTCACATCTATACACATGAACTGTGAATTAAACAATTATTATACTCCCAAAACCAATTATGCCTAAGCTGAGAAAAAATGAAACAACGTGTAAAGTATCTTCCAACAGACTTATATCACTGCTTTATTACTGTCCTTGAAATAGTTTCTTAATATTCTTCCATGATTAGGACTATGGTAGCTTTGAAGTCATGTGATTTAGAATGAACAAAGAAATTGACTGATTACATTAACATTACCTTGTCAGAGGTTCAAAGATCTGTAGTGAAAAACTATTTTCAGATGTAAGAGTTCTTTGTGTACGTGACCTATGCTAACCAAGATAAAGTACAGTATATGCTGGTGCACATTAGCCTACATACACACAACATTTGTAGCTTAAATTATACCTGAACTAGTGTTGTACTGTAGTAAAGATATACATTACCGGTGCTTTAGATAGCTTATATTCAGCAGTGGCTCTAGGGTTATGATATGAACCCCAATAAAACATAAGATACTTATTATGCCCAAAGCTGAATTGCTGTAAGGCCATGGTCTTAGGTGGCAGGCTGGCAGGGGTGGTATCCAGTCACCCACACATTGTGTAACACAATATCATATATAATAAAAGGTTCCAGACTGCTGTACTGTCTGCCCAAATCAGTGCATTTTAGCTGATGGAGGAGAATACTGACTTATTACAGTATGCACACTTTGGGTCTCTACACATAAAAAAAAACTGCTAGAAGAGTAGGGCAACAAATTGGAAGAGTAGGGTAACAAACTAATTGAGAACTATCAGTTGCCCAGAAGATATCAGAGGATAGAGAGGGGTTTGAACTGCAAGTTTAAAAAATCACAGGTATAATTTAGTCAGCTGAGCTGCTGCATCCTCCATTCACTTTAAAGTGACATTACAGCCCCTCCCCCCAATGTTAATGTTAGCACTTACCTTAAATGAGGTTTCTTAATCCGATCTTCTTCTTTCCTGATGTTTTCATCTGTCGCTCCAGCGGTGCGGTGGCTCTCCGATCCAGCGCCGACTCCTCTCTGCTTGCTGGCACTTCAGATCCCACGGTGTCTGCATGCGGGTGCACGCGTCCATAGACTTACCTTGCGTCTTTGCTCTTCTCCTGAACGAAAATCCGAACTGCGCAGGCGCCCGCCCCAAGATGCTTTGCGGCCATCCGAGCAGTTTCGTATTCTTGGGCGGGAGCGCAGCGAAAACCGGGTAAGTTTAAACCGCTGGTTTTTTTTTTACTTTTTGCCGATATCTACTGCTTGCTAGCAGTAGATATCGGCAAAAAAACCGGAGGGTTTAGAAACCCTTTAATGAAAAACAGCTAAAGCTACAGAGCATACATAGGAGGGAAGAGACACATGCACAGGAATACATGTGGATGTTGGCATACCATGGTCCTTGTAACCAGGGGACCTCTGCTTTGTTTTATTTCATTTTTATTTTTTTCAAACTACAAAGAGTATGAAACCTTAATTTATACATCACTTCTACAATGGTAATCTTCAATTATTTCAGTGTACCTAAAGTAAATACTCAACTTTTTAATGTTGCCTCCCATGTTCCAAATGTATTAACACATGG
>NW_017306322.1:1160277-1213331 GCF_000935625.1 Nanorana parkeri
GGGGGGGGCAAACTGTGTATTTCAGCCTCTCTACTTCCAATATCAGTGGGAAAATAAGTGGTGGTGGTGTTGGTGGGGTAGGACAAGTGGTCTAGGGGAAGCTGGCAAGCTGAAGCACATTCAGTCTTGTTTTTGTTTCTAATAAAGAAAAAGATATCTCCTTGATTAGGATATCTCCTGTAATTCCCAGTTCCACCTAGGCTGTGCTTATTATAAAGCCAAATGGTGATGTAAAACAAATGAATAGCTAGAAGCCCAGCTGGGAGAAAGTGACCACTTCATTGCATCTAAGTCTCCAACAGATTTAAGAAGCCAGCAAGTGATTCAACTCAATATTGGCTTCCTGGAATGGGTTAACAATTAAAGGTTAATTATGTGTCATTCAAATACATCAAAAGTATCTGCATAATGTCAGTGTGGCTGCATTTCAGCCCTTTTTTGTGCACTTTCAGATGCTTACAGTAGAGAGAGGCCAAGCTCTGATGATGCTTACCCTTACCAAACTGAACAACAGTGGCGGAACTACCTCCGGTGCAGGCGGTGCGGGCGCCCGGGGCCTCAGGCTCTGGAGGGGCCCAGCAAGTTGCCGGCCGCCGGATCGTTATCCAGCGCGCGGCGGGCCCCTGGTCTCTCCGCCGGACTAATGATAAAAAGAATTAATGAGATGTTCTTAATGCTTATTTCTGGGAAGTCGTCCAATAGCACAGACCACATCTGCATGATAAATCCCAGTGCTCTTTGTCATTATTATATAAAATAATCCTTGAAAGAAGATGTGCCCCATACTGTGCTCACCTCCTTAATAATAAAACTAGAAAAAGAAGTGGGAGCAAAAAAAAAAAGGTTTTACCTCATAACAGGAAACGTAGAGTCATGTATGAGCAATGGCCTTAAATGTTAGATAAACACAGCTCTGGTCTTAATGTATTGTTAAAAAATAATAAAAATAGAAATTTGAATGTGCTGCCATTAGGGACTGATAACGGAAAACAAAGCAGTCGAGCAAAATAATTTTTTTGAAAGTGATTCCCATTACAAAAAAGAAAAAGAATGCATAATCATAGCTCATATACTTCATAGCCAAATAGCCAACAGTCATTTTATAGTGTTATGTTGCTTTACAGAAGATCAATTATTTTACTTTTGCCATCATTTTGATAGTATTCAGAGATGATTTGAGGATCTACAGCTGAGTGATACACAAAAACACTCTGTATGCAACTTCTAACAGCGTGGGAGACTGGAGTCTGCGCTTGTTGGATCCAGGAATCATTAGTCTTGCGATGGTTGTAAAGTAATTAAAAAAACGTATGATCTGCCCATCTTGGACAGGCAGATCGTACTCTCGATCATCGCAAGCCCGCCCCCCTGAGGGGCGGGCTTCCGATGACCGCAATGCTGAACGGGCAGTGTGCGCGTGCGCACACCGGCCCGTTTGGCATTTGTCTCCCGAGCACTGTTCAAACCAGCCGAAAATCGTACGGCTGGTTTTCTAGCGTGCTCCTGAGACAAAAGACGTGCGACCGTACAGTAGAAACAGTCGCACGTCGTCGCTCACACTGCTCAAGTCTCGTACGATTGTGGGATTTCTCGGGATTCTCGTACGAGAATCGAGCAGTGTATGGGCACCTTAAGATTCGTATAAACGTTAATTCCCTGAATCCCCATGATCCACTACCAGACCCCCAGAAACCTACTGAGAAGTCAAAATGTACACAAATATACATGCCCCCCTTCCAAAATGAGACCATACTCAGGAGTGGTGGTTGGCATCTCTTGCAATGAGCGGGGTCGCTAAAAAAGTAAATACAGGTTGCTTACTTTGACAGCTATAAGATGAACTTGTTACTATGCAAACATATTCACTAGAAGCCTCTTAACAACCTGATACATGGCTTAAGTAAGAGCCTACCTAATTAATATAGTCAATTCATTATTATTTGTTAATAAGCGATTTTGTTAAACCCTTGTACTACATAATTGTACTCAAATGCAAAGAAGTTTAGATAGATTGTAACATTTAGCTTTGGACCTATGTACTAGACATGTGCACTGCCAAAAAATTTGTTTAGTTTCGTTTCGTTTTAAATTCAGATTTGTGTTATTTCGTTTTTCAGGATTCGGGTGTGAAAGTCAATTCGGATTCGGAATTCGGATTCGGACGAAATTCGGTAGCGGTAGGTCGAACGTTCGTTTCGTTTTCTGTTCTTATTCGTTTCTTATTCGTTTCGTTCGTTCGTGACATTTGAGGGGGAAAACATTTTTTTCTCCTTCTCTAATGTCACTTTGCTCCAACGAACGAAACAAATAAGAAACGAAAACAAAACGAACGTTCGGACTACCGCTACCGAATTTCGGAAATGGAAATTCGGATTCGTTTGCATTCGTTATGTCTGTAATTCGGAATTATCCGAATGTCCGAATTTCCGAAAATTCGTCCGAATTTCGATTCGGAACGAAACGAATCGCACATGTCTATTATGTACCAGTTACAGACAGCATACTGAACTGCTACTACACATTCTGTGTCATAACAGATGCTAAAGATGTAGACTGAACAAAAAACAGATTACTACATCCACGCTAAACAGCATGGATGGATCAATCTCCTACTGGGCTATTGTATTCTAACAGCAGTGGGTGTGCCACTGTTAAAATATACAAACAGTCACTGTTTGGCTGACAATTTTCCTTCTGGCTCCTTCGAATTTCTGATTGAAGGTTGTCAGACGGAAGTCTGCTGACAGGGCCACCCGCTGAGCGAGTTCGGGCCAGTTCATCAAGCACTGCCCAAAATTTGCTCAGGTGTATGGCCAGCTTAAATTTTCACTGATAAAATGGTGGTAAAGTCAACAACACTTAACACAGTACACATATACTATATCTCTCGCACCAGATTACAGTTACTGTGTCTACCCCTGTCATATGGACAGAAGAGGGGACTAACACACACCGGCAATATGGGTAAAAGACAACTGACCTTCCAATATAGGATATCAGTGAAGAAAGCCACACAAACCCAGGGAGAACATACAAACGCCATGAAAACAGTGACCTTTGTTGCGAATAAACCCAAGATCCCAAGTCTGTGAGGCAAACATGCTTACCACTTAACACCATGCTGCTTTAATAATAAAGCATGTTCCATACAACAAACATCTGTATGAATATACCAAGCTGAATTAATTCTATCAATACAACAATTAATATAGTATAAACAAAAGAGACCCTCTAGGACAAAAACTGCCAGCCAGTTACTGCCTCTGAAACTAAAAATAACAAACATATATTACGCAACCATCCAGACCATAGACTGTGGTAACGCAATCCGGTCATGGTGTAAAATGTTAAATCTTTGTTTGCTAACAGTCTAATTTGTGGTTTGCACTGGTTACAAAACAACATCACAACATAATATTTTTTAACAAGTATCAGTGTCTAGAAGGTCTAGAGGTTAAAACACTGTGAAGCAATACTTTGTGGTACAAATGTTCTGAGAAGTCACACAGAACAATAAACTCGCCATAATAAAGTCACTCCGAATGGATCTTTCCTTTCTGGGTAGATGCTGCTGATGTAGTTGCACATTGGTTTCATTAATCAAATGCGGACCTGTGCAGTAAGATCTCTTAAAGGAGAACCCCCTATAATCCACTAATTAAGTATCCTTGTTCCCCCGATCTAGGGTACCTTCCCTTTTCAACCTCTCTCCTAATTCTATATTTTAAAAAGTTTGATATGCCATTTACATTGTTATATTACTGTTTAAAAGCCCCAGTTTATACTATATTCTATTTACGTGTATTTTGTAACCCTAGGTCTAATAATTTTTTTGTTATGTTATGCTTGTATTCTTCACTGTATCCTTTCCACAGGCAAAAGTGTTGTTAACCCTTGCAGTGGGGCTAACCCCGCACTGCAAGGGTTAACTGCTTCTTTGTGTCCAGGTGCTAAAAAAAGTCATACTCATCTGAACCGCCGAGCTGGCTGCCTGCTTCTCCGGTGACTGAAGCCCGTCTCCTCCTCCAGTGCAGAGATGGAATGTTCCTCAACATCCTCACATTTATACATATGTGTGTGTATAGAACGTGATGATATACAGGACCATAGACCTGTGCAGTGGAGGGGGAGAGGGTCTCCAGGAAGCGGTCTAAGAGCAAGCCGACTCTGAGGATCGTGCGAGTACAACTTTTTTTTTTAACCTAGACAAAAATGAGCAGGTACCCCTTGCAGTGCCGGGGTAGCCTGCTTTAACTTAAGGACCTACCTCCGCCTGTGACTGGACAATGCTTGTAAACAAAAATTAGACTGACAGAACAATGTAATGCAGCCAAGATTCGCTGCCACTCTATAGAAAAAATGTTCTTTGTGAACAGAGTGAAAGCAGTAGAGTGGAATGTGCAACGCCTACGCGTTTCACGCCTAAGGCGCTTCATCAGGACCTGGAGGCGATCTCTCCAGAGCGGGGCCGTCAGGTATCTGTCAGATACAGAGGCGAATTCGCCTCAGATGGCTGGGTAGTGACCTGGGGCTTGCGCCCTTACCCCACTCGTTTGGCCTGGTGTGGTATTGGCCTATGCTCTTATCTACTTGCGTGTCCCCCATATCCCCACGTAGGCGTCTGTATCGGACGGATACCAGATGGCCCCGCTCTGGAGAGATCACCTCCAGGTCCTGATGAAGCGCCTTAGGCGCGAAACGCGTAGACATTACACATTCCACTCTACTGCTCCCAGATAAGGCAACCAACTCATACATGGACTTTTGTCAATAGTATTATTTATCATGGACCTATATATGAATTAATATATCTGATGTCAATTTGTCTGATCTAATTCAAGGATCAATTTTTGTGCATTTACTTCTGGTTAATGTATTGTCTAACCTGGGTTATGAGCGTTTTTCTGAGACTTTCTTTAATCATGATGTATAAATAATATATATTCTACTATACTATTCTCAGCCGAAGCCATCAACCTATACATGAATTAGCTTTTATGAGCTTCATTCGCTATATACCTAGTGTTATTCACATTTATTTTTCCAATACATTTCTATGATCAATCACTGTGTAACAAATTTTGAGTTAATATATGCCGAATCATGGATATGAGTAGTTTTTGGAGGTGTTCTCTTATAATTATGTATTGAGATTTTATTATGACTTTTAATATTTCTATTCAATAAATGCAACCAAACTTTTTTATATTAAGTGTATGTTTGCCTTTTGGACTTGTCATATGGCGCCTTTAAAGCCCCCCTTTCTTTCTTGTTCCTCTTTTTTGTCCAGTCACTTACCTAGAATAATTCTAAATGATGCTGGTACGCGGTCTCTAAAGAATGAAAGTCCCAAAAAATACTATCCTGTTATAACATCAGCATTGCAATGAGAATACATACTAGAGTTAATTTTGATAATGCAATCAAAGCTTATTGAAAAATCCCTTTTTTATGTAGTGAGTGCTTCCTTCCGTCTTCCCATCACCTTCATCAACTTCCTGGATTCCCAGTGTGCTTTGCACCTCTTTCCCTGTTGTGTGATGTGCTGCAATCTCGATTACTCAAGACTACATAGCTCATAATGCATTGCCTCAAGAAAATAATAATGTTACATTGTAGGAAGTGCAGACGTTGAGTTATAGTTCAGACAGCAGGCTTAGCGTGGTGACACAAGTGTATAGTCACAGGGCTGAGTGAATAAGTGTCAGTGCATTGAGGAAGTACATCCTATGGGCATCTTCAAAAAAATAACTTTACAAACTTCTACATCAATATGGTTATAAGTAGGGATGCACCGATACCGATACTAGTACTCATACTCGCCCAAATGCTCTTATACTTAACTCCAAGGGAGGTAAGTGCCGATGGAACATGGAGCTGGCTTCCTTTCCAATCAGGAAGCCGGGCGGTGAGTTATGACCCGCCTCCCGGCTTCCTGATTGGTCAGGAAGCCAGGCTGCCTAGGTCAGTGAAGCCGGCTTCCTAGCCAATCAGGTAGCCGTGAAGAGGGTCATGACGTGCCGCCCAGCTTCCTTATTGGCTAGAAAGCAGGCTTGTTGCTAGGCAGCTTGGCTTCCTGACCAATCAGGAAGTCGGACGTCACCTAATGTCTTGCCGTCCGGCTTTCTAATTGGTCAGGAAGCCAGGCAGCCTCGGCAAGTAAAGCCTGTGTTCTTTCGCTAGAACACCGACTTTACAGGGAATCATGAAGACGGGCGACGAGTCATGAACCGCTGCCTAACTGATAATCGGGGCACACGGCACCAGTACTCTGCATCGGCAAGTACCGGGAAAAAATATCGGTACTCGTACTCGATACCGAGAAAAACGGTATCGGTGCATTCCTAGTTATTAGGAGTGAGATAGAACGTTTGGAAATTCAATGCAGAAATACATATTAATTTTTAGTTTTTTTTATACCCTTTAGATACCCTTCAATATATAACACTCATCACAACAACTGGTTGTGATTTATATGTTAAAAGTCTCCTCTACTTTCAGCAAGAAAATTGAAAAATCCCTCCAATGTGGGATAGATGTCATATGGCAGGTGTTTCCGTTCTTTAACTCCTGCTGACTAGCTATTCGACAAGTGCAAAAAAGAAGCTCTACATATCTGTTTTCAGCATGAAGCAGCCTTGCGAACAAACTGAAGCCAACAGGTTCCCAAGACTGGAGATACTTCACAGCAAAGAAATAAAGAAGTTCTGAGCCTCTTAGAAGCCTTTCTGAAGAGAACATGCACCTTGCAACATATGAAAACCCCCTTTAAATATACAATAAATCAATAGTTATTTACAATGTGCTGGAAACACAAAGGGCTTACCTGTAAGATAGCTCTTTCATATGCAAGGAAGTTGTCCCACTTGGCATACTGTGGATTTTTCAGTGTCTGGACTGTGGCGCAGGCTAGCTGGAGTAGGCCACAGTGGTTTTCCAGAGCTTCTCGGTTTTCTTTAAACAACATGATATAGGATCGAATCTGCTCAGGTGTGACTCTACCTGCAAATGATAAAAACGGACCCTTACTATAAAAGAATAAAGACTATGTTGCATTGAAAATATGCTTGAGAAGGGCCTTGACTTTATTCTCTAAAGTAGATCTCAGTAATTTTATGAATAAATTCATGAATACATTTCGGTCACAATAGAAACCATGTAATTTCTTTTTAAACCTGTAGCTCGGCAATAACGAGAGCATTGTTTGTGGCTCGGTGTAGTATAGCCTTTAGGTGGATTTCAGCAACGCCTCCCTCAGTGGAGGGATGAAAGAAAGAACTAGATAAAGTGGTTGGATTTGAGAGAATTATGTTTAAACATAGAGGCAACATGGATAAATATAGTAAAATGTGGGATAAGTGGTTTGAATATAGAAATGGTGTTTGTCTATAATGCCTCTTATCTGCTACTGGTTTTTAGTGGACTAATGTATTTTTAGGTAATATGGTATGACGAGAATTTTTTTGTTGTTGTTATTGTGTAATGTATTGATTTTTGTTTTTGTACTGTTGTTTTAATTATGTATTTATGGTTGTAAAAGTGTTTGTTATGCAATTGTACTATTAAAATAAAAAAAGTATTGAAGTAAAAAAAAACAAAAAAAACCTGTACCTTTTATCAGTAAAACAAGTCATTAAAAACTTTAGCAAAGTAGTTTTGTCTAAGCTTAGATCAGCCTTTCTCTACCAGTGTGCAAGCGCACACCTGGGGTGCCTTCTGGCTCCATGCTCTCTCGTCACTTGTGATGAGAGAGCATGGAGCCAACTTCCCGGCCAATCAGGAAGCCGGGTAGCGTCGCTGCCCGGCTTCCCGATTGGTCAGGAAGCTAGCAAATTCGGAAGCCGGCGCCGTGTAATGATGCAGCGCCCGGCATTCTGATTGGCCGGGAAGCCGGCGTCTTGCTCCCTCATCATCTCATGAATCATAATATTAAGACAGTGACATTAAAGCATTAGTTTGTATTGCTTTAGAAAAAATGTGACCTGTCCCTATAAGAAAAAAAGTATCGGTAATTGGTATCTGTGAGTACTTGATCAAAAGTATCGGTACTCGTACTCGGTCTTAAAAATGTGGTATCGGTGCATCCCTAGTTTTAACTTTTAATTTATACTTCTTGTGAGGTTTAAAGAAAACCTGTACTGAAAGAACTATGAAGACTGCTTTTCCTGACCTCCTTTTGAAAATGCAAGTTCTTCCCTCTTTGGCTTCCTGCGTGACTGACCCAAAACATGTATGCAGCCAGTAATGAAAAAACTCTGGCATTTTCAGAAGACGTTAGTAATGGTCACAGAGGTTTCATTAAAATCATCACACAAGCCAGTGCCAGAAGAACTTCATGGCTCTGGATATAAACATCAGGGATTCCACAGCTGGTTGACTGTAAAGTCCATCTGTAGTTATTTCCCTTCCATATAAATGTAATTAAGTAATTCAAGTAAATTTAAGAAATTAAGTTATTTTAAAGGAAACCTGTGCTCTCACAGCAGTTCATTTAAGCCTCCCTTGAGCATATTGCACTTTATTGGCTCAGATTTCTTCCTTCAAGCACTGCCAGAATCTACTTATAAACACTGTCAGTATAAGGGCTAAGCAGGCATAGCCCCATTTCCCCAAGTGACAATGCTTGGTGCTTTAGCCACTCATTGCCAACCCAACCCATTTCACAGGAGAAGTAAAAGGGGGCTATGCCTAAACCTATACAAAAACAGACTTTGGTAAAATCAGCATTTGTAAATGGGTTTCTACAGTAAATGGTGACATCTGGCAGCTTTTGGTGCCTTCTACGTAAGGGAGAGCTAGACTGAGTAGTTTTAGTCAGGATACAGGGTCACTTCTTTCAAACCTTAATGTAGTTATCATTGATTTAAAACCCCAATACAAATGAGGACAAAATACAATTTAATCCAGGTAGTTTTCATTAAGGGGTAAAGGACGGCACACTGAGGGTTTTAAGCTGCCATCATAATGTGCTAGGCTTCCAGTGTGTCCCTATGCCTTTAACCAGTTGACATCCGCGGTGTTAAACCCCCTTCCCATCCAGGCCATTTTTCAGTATTCAGCGCTGCGGTACTTTGACTGACATTTATTCCGTCATGCAGCGCTGTACTGAAATGAATTTTATACCCTTTTTTGGGGACAGATAGAGCTTTCTTTTGGTGGTATTTATTCACCACTGGGGGTTTTATTTTTTTACTATATTAAGGAAAAATTACCGAAATTTAAAAAAAAAAACAGTTTCCCCTATATTAAATGAAACTACCTCAATGCATACCTAATGTATTATTTTTTATTCTCCAACATGGAGGCTCTCAAAGACTAGACTAAGGCCCGGTTCACACCTGGGCGTTTTACAGCGCGTTCCTACGTGCTGTAAAAAGTTCAACATGCCCCCTATGGGCATGGTTCCCACCTGGGCGTTATACAGTGCGTAGGGACGCGCTGTAAAACGCCCTACGCCCAAAGAAGTACAGGAGCTTCTTTGGGGTGTATTTGTTGCGCGTATCCATTAGGATACAGCGGGATAGCCCTAGGAAACGCGTGTTTGTCGCGCGTTTCTTTCACCGCAAATCGCGGTAAAACGTGCAGCACGCGCATATAACGTTGCGACAAACGCGCATATTCCGTACGCCTAGCTGTGAACCCAGCCTTAGGGACCATACTTCATAACGTAACTTCCCCATATATTTGCAAATGTGTGCAACTAAAACCTCTGTTTTAACGCCAATTGTTAAGCTATGTAAATCTTGTTATCTTTTTTTTGCTGGCTAGGTGGTAGGTCTGGGAAATTGTGGATTGTGTTTGCACAGTAAACGCACACCTGTAAAATTAAACACAAAATAACCTCTCTGCTTTTTGCAGACATCTTGTGGCACCAAGACTAACCATTAGTACTCCTACCTACCACCCAAACCTGCATTGCAGCCACTGCAAAGATCCTATGTAAATATTTAATCAAATAATATTTATCAACTTTTTAATGTTGATGCAGAAGCATCAAGTTTTTTATTTGAATTTTTGTTCAATATGTTTTATTGATTTTTCCAAACAGAATGCAAGACATATCATTGTCAACAGTACATTCTAGAAAGTACAGCAGTGGTAATATCAAAGTATCAAGTTTTTTAAAGGGGCTGCCGCATGGACAGAGGAGGCGTGCAGAAAAGTAATTGCATCATGACAGGGTTTTATTAAAAATTGTATACAAGCACACCTGTCAAATACCTTAGGCAATCTAAAATAAGCATATGATGCAAAAAAAAAAAAGCATAAGCAGAGTTTTCCTTCAGCGAAAACGAAATATCACTGATCCACAGAAATAGGCAGCCAAAACCCATATGCAAATCTTGACTTTCTCTGCAAAACTCCAATTAAGTCTTCCCAGCCCCAATTCTGGTCAATAAGACTGTCAACAATAAAAAAGAACCAATAGAGAAGCTTAGGAGGTGGAAGGGACAAATCTCTGCTTTCATCGTAGATTTGCATATGATTTTGGTAGCCTATATCTGGAACTATGGCTCATTTTTGACATGCAGTCACTCTCTCCTTGCTGCAGCACTTAAGTTAAAACAATTAAACAAAAGTTAAAAATGTTACTGAATATGCAGCCTGAATGAATTACAGTTATAAAGTAATCGACTTCCTACAGCCATTAAAAAAATGGCAGGAAGGTGGACACGTATTTCTGGAGAGATGTTTATAAATGGCACTCCAGAATAAACCGTTGAGTAGCTGGTGCACCTGTTAATGACTGTGATCTGAGCTGTGATAACGGCTGAGCTATGATGGAGATCACAGACATAGTGTACAAAGCCAAACTGAGCAGCAGTACTAATGTTTATATTGGCGAGTCCTCCCCTTCCTTTCACAATGGAGGAAGGGGAGGAGGTTAGGATATTTAAATGAAGGGACCAGAAGCAGATTGATGGTGAGGGATTTAAAAGGTCAATAGGGTCTTTTTTTTAACCCCTTCATCCCCCTTCCTCTCATACTTCTCAGCTCTATCCTGTGTCTATTTATTAACTCCTTCACCTCCATTACCCTGCATTTTAACCCCTCATTGTCATCCTCTCACTGTATGTGGCCATTAACCCCTTCATCTTTTCTAATGTACTGTATCTAGTGCACCATTACCAAGCTCCATGTTTTAGCCATCCCAATACCAGCATGTTTTTAATTTCCAAAAAATTGTTGCAAAAAATGAAATGAGACCACCTTGGAGCGTCTACTTTTTTTTAAAAAAAAGGTAATTTTGAGGATGTTCATACTGCCTACTAAAATTGATATGTTTTATAAATGAAAGAATGGGAAGATTGTTTCCAAAATTCATTTTCAAAATGTTTTTGCTTTCTATAGTAACAATAATTCAGTAGCTAATAAATACCACTATAATAAGGCTCTATCTGTTTAAAAGAATAATTTAAAAATGATTTGGGTACAGTGGTGCATGAACGTGTACTTGTCCGTCAAACTATTATGGCACTGGAAACTGAAAAATGGCCTGGTCGTAAAAAAGTATACACAAGATATTACTGAAGTGACTAAAGTAGTATTAAACTCTCAAACTTTTTTTCAATAATGAATCCAAATAAAACAAATATATATTGCCCAGCAAAGTGTTTCTTCATATTTTTGACCAAGCACTTAAAGACATCATGATTCTGAACAGCTTGTTCTAAGTCTCTCAGCTCAGCTTCCCTAAACTTCCTGTCCAGTACAAGATCACAAGATTAGGGCTGCAACTAATGATTATTTTCATAATCGATTAGTTGGCCGATTATTTTTTCGATGAATCTGATAAAAATAATCAAATACCATCCCTAATTTAAAACAAAATACACAAATGTGTTACAAAGTTTACTTCAGAGTAAAACTGCATGCACAATTTTCTGCAATCACACTGCACTGGAATGCATGGCATTGCAGCACTGTGCATTCCAGTGTGAGCGATCAAACTCTGGGTGGGAAGCGTGTTTGGGGTGCCATTGAAATAAATGGTACTGCAACACACCTCTAGCAACAGAATTTGTCAGGCTGAAACGGAAAATGACTTTTTTCCAACTCTGTATACATTTTTTTAAATAATTATATTGTAAGCACACGGCGTTTGAATAGCTTCAGCCAGGGAATGACAGCTGCCAGTGGCAAGATTCCGCAAACGGCAGCTGAATGTAAAAACAGCTGGTAGTGGGGCTGGTGCAATAGCCAGCCTGATATTGGCCATTTCAAATTGAATTTGCCAACAGCAGGCTGACTATTGAATCCGCTCACTCCTTGCTGTGCCCTCCTCCCAGCATGGAGAGAGCTGGGGGATATAACCAACTAAATGATAATGAGAATAGTTGGCAACTTTTCTCATTTTCGATTATTATTGATTAATTGAGTAGTTGGTCGCAGCCCTACACAACACGCAGCACAATCTCCAGCAATTGTGCATCTACTAGCTTGAGAAGGGAGGAGAGGGGCCAGGGGTTAGGGAAGTAGCTTGCTTTGCTGTGTCTGTGTGTTTGTGGACACAAACAGCTTACTAGCGCACACAAGGGTGGCTCCATAGAACTCTACTTGAGAAAGGAGCCACCCTCAAACAGAATATCAGGACCAGTGATCAGGGGACCAGCTTATTCTACTAGAAACTAAAGCATTTCAACATCAATAATCCATTGTAAGTGATTTCATTGGCATTTGAAACAGCTTAAAACCCTTTTGACTTTAATATCACTTTAAGAAGGTTCAATTGGACTTTATGTATAAGTGATTGGTAGTTTCTTACTATCTTTCGTACTTTCTGAGTAACAATGAGGAAGGGCATTCAAATGCTCATAATATCTAGCTACATCTGCGAGTCAACATAATGGCTCTAGGGAATCGGGAAGAAGGGGGGAAATCAAAAATAAAACAAATAAACACATTCCTGAAAGACAACATGAATGGCAATGGAAATTCTGCTGATTTCATTTTAATGTTTCACTAAAGATAGAAGGTAAACAGGAATCTACTGGGCAGACATTACTATTTTGCAAAAGCCAGGTCTTTAAATTATAACTACCACAAATAACTATGCATTTGTTCCTTGAGTCTGAGAAACACTGGAATATAATGTTTTTGGAGGGAGAAAATTGCTCAAAAACACAACACATATTTTAAAGCAAACTGTGGTCAAACAAATAACATTCTTCAAAAGCGTTCTACATTAATCAGTCAAACTATTGCGCACACACAAAAAAAAAAGAAAAAAAGCATTTCTTTAAAGTAAACATGAATCAACACCTGAAATAACACACTGGATGCTACATTAGTGCACTCAAGTCTGAGGCTGCATCCAGCCAAAACACTGAGACTTCAGTAAGATGAACTCAGAGCGGGTGGGTTCATAAAGCAAAGGGCACAGAGAGAAGGGAAGGGGGGTTCCAACCAGAGGGCTTCAAGTTTTATGCCACTTACAAATAACACCACCCTGGGAAATACACAGTGTGGTTCATCCTTCAATGGTTGACAGAAATCATTTACAATGCTGTCTTATAATTATAATAAAATACCGTGAGGATAAACAAGGTCTAGGAAAATCAGTTGAGAGAAAAGGTAACTGATATGTTACAAGCCAGCAGCCTTGAGACCCAGGAAAAAAAACCCGAATGAAATCCTTAGGCATTTCAGCATATGCTTTTCATTTCCTTTATGAAACATAAGCAAACATGTCACTTGTAAAATATAACCAGCTTGGCTGACAGAAACTCTAGAGGGCGCTGCCTGAAAAAAAATGATGCCAGAACTTTGCAATGCGTGCGTTATATACACAGGAACAATTTTAAAGGCACATTCAATTTCAAAAATAGGCAATTAAAAAAAAAAAGTATATATAGGCAAACGATACACACTTATTCATAAAACGAAGTAAAAAAAAAAAAATTTGCAGTAAAACATTGCAACCCCAGTCAGTAGATCTGGGGTGCAATGCTTTTGCTCATGCTGTGTACACTGTACAGCACATAAGCCATGTAGTGTCCACACTAAGCACATTCACAGCATGTCTCTGTTTCCACCTGGGCGTTTTGACACTCAAAGCTAAACGCGACAAAACTCTCAACATAAGAAATCCCATTCATTTCTATGGCCCCTGTTCATGCCTGAGAGTTTTGTCGCAAGCTGTAAAACACCGAATGCTGAGAGAGGTACGCAAGCTTTTTTCGGGCAGATTACAGCGCGTTTGGCAGCATAAACTTCAATGGAAGCACAAGCGTTTGGCACATTTCTGTGCGCGTTTGCTAATTCACCACAATGCAATTCAATCTGCTCAATAAAAAAACGTGTCTTTGTATATGCGTCTAACATGTAAAAATTTCCAAAATGCGCTAAACCGCGCTAAACACGCTAGACGGTACACTTAAACAAAAAGTGCGCTATATATGTGAAAAAGCCATAAGATGCCATGAATGGACCTGATGCCAGGGAGCCTGTAACTCCTGCACGTGCGCACATTAGTGGCCACCCAATGGCCGAAGTGGATGCTGGAAACCTGAAAATGTGGGCAACAGAGGGACAGAGCAGAGGACCAAAGATCAATCTGACAGCGTTGGAGAAGGGCACACTTGTAAGGTAAGTGTGCCCTAATGTACAAGTAAGCTGTATATACTTGAACTTTAGGGCAAAAATCTCACCCTTCATATAGCAGTTTACTACCACTTTACCAACACATATACAATACATTTTATTTTCCTTGTACTACTACTTACTAGCATATGTGATCATAGGGCACCCATTATTTTTCCAAATAGTGGGTGACCTCTGCATTTCCATAAAAGAAGACTGTAGCATACATGTGCAGAAAAAAAAAAGCATGTCAGGGTAACTATTAAAGCAGCAGCTGTATGGCTCTCAGTGGGCTGCACAGCAAATATCTCAGAGGAACAGAGACAGGCAAGTGTAACACTTGCAGGGATGCTAGGAAATGGTGTTGGGAGGGAGTGGAATAGCTTTTAAATGATATTTGTACTAAAAGTACTGTTATTCTCTACAGGATATTTCTGTCATAACCAAAACATTCCATTGCTGGTTGGCTATTATAGTGCCTCTTTCTTGATTCATTTGTGACCCAGAATAGGTATGCAGATAAAGATTTCTGTTTTTCTATCACTTTCCTGATCTGCATACTTGGATCAGTAATTCAAGTATTGTTCAGCATAGGAGCCAGGAATAACAATAATAACATCTTGCGGCATCATTCTGGAAAGTTTGATATTTAAAGCAACATGCATACTTATCAACTTTGAAAAAAAACTTTGTCATAGTTCTCTTTGTCCCAAAGTCCAACAACCCCCCATCCCCACCAAGAAAGCTTTCCTCTATGCCCTGCATTAGTACAGCTCCCATTAAGGAGAGGGGTCAAGCAAAGGACCAGTTACTAGTATAGTGTGTGGTTTATCTGCATCTGATCTTTTCCCAGTTACTGACTTGTAATTCCTTGTTTGCTCGTGTCAGAGTTGACCCCTGATGACTGGTAGTGAAATATTCAAGAAGGAGAAGAGGAACGCAGAATGAATGAAGCAGAAGCAGGGAGATGCTTTGTCTACAGGTCCTCAGGTACAGTTACCTCTTCAGCAAGGAGAACAGTGACCGATACAGTAGTTACATCAGCAAATTCCATTCCAAATCTTGAAAGTCAGAGGCAGCAGTGCATTAGATCTCACACTACAGATATACAGCTATGATGCTAAAGGCGAAGGAGTGCCTTTTTAGCACAAGCACAATTACCATTTCTAGATATTTCCTAAGGGATAACAAATATTGACTTTTTGAGTTCAGGTCCACTGTTAGTATGTAGTCAGCTGCATTAAGGCACTCTATTACATTGATCAGGCTAGAACCGCCAGAAATGTTTATGGTACAAACAACTATACTTCTCTGTTACACAAAGATCAAATATTTAAATTCCCCACCTGCAGCCAGCATAAAAAATGAACATGTGGTACAAAAATGCTTTCAAATCTAAGGTCTGCAATTTCTCTTTCGCAAACATAAGAAAAGGCAAAAAAAAAAAAAAGATTTTTCTCATCGTAAGCACAGTTTCTGTAAAAAGAAAAATATGGTGTAACGTTAATAAGTCTAAAATTCTGCTGAGGTGCAATGTAAAATACCACATCTAAGTTCTAAGACTTATGTAACATGATAACTGTGCTGTTACCAAAAAGTATGGCTTTTATTTCTGGGTGGCGGTTATGCAACTTAGCTGTTTAAAAAGAAAAAGTATTCAAAAATATATTTGAAGTCCAGCACCTTGTCCATAAAAGGTCAGTCTACCTAAAACAGATAGTATTTCTGTGGTAGACTAAATCGCTTACTAGCTTTGCATGTTTCTGTGAAGCATTGCTGAGGAAATCTCAAAGTTCCAAGGTTGCCCAACAGCCATGGAAAGTAGGTGAGGGCTCCTATACACTGCAGTTAACATCTTATTAGCAGAAAAAATAGGACCCCGCTGGGGTGTAGGATAAAGCCGTCAAAATTAAGCAAGTAGTTCTTGCTGCTGGAGTATAACAAGCTAATGGATTAATCAGTCTATCAGCATTTACCCATAATGGAATTAAATCTGTTGGGTGGAATAACCATTTCAAACTAACATTTCCATCACTCAGAAAAGCCTCCTTTGTGCCCAGTGCCTCCACTTAGCTGCAGAGGCTATAAAGTGTCAACATCTCCTGTGGCATAACTCCACCAACACTCTAGCCATTAAAGCACTCTAAATGGACAGGGCTCCAGTAGAAAGACAGGACTTGGCACCACATGTGGGCAGAGATTATGCTCCAAAATTCGAAGTTAAGGTCCCCATGCAAGGGAAATAATATCAGACAGGGCACGGGAAGCTCTTAGGCATCTAGATTAGGAAAAAAATCAATTTAGAAAAGACAAACATGGAAATAAATGATGGCAAAATACAGTTAAAGTGGCACTAAACTTAGGAGTTAAATCTTAAAAATACATTCAAGTACCTTAGCTATTAACAGAAATGTATCTTATTTGTGTATCACTCGGCTGTAGATCCTCAAATCATCTCTGAATTGGTGCCGACACTGTCCTTCCTTCTGGAGGGTGACTACTTTTGTTCCCCATGGCCCCTTTGTGTGTTGTCAAGTAGCCACCGCTCCAAGCTCGCTCCCGTGATGGATTACAATCTCAATATTAATTAGTGATGTAAATGTGAGATTGAAGTCCAGCAAAACAATGTAAGCCTTTCCTAAATAGTCCCTGAGCATAAAGAAATCCCTTACTTAGGCACACAATGTAACAACAGGTTTTGGAGTCTGCTACCTGATATATACAGTATATCTGATATAAAAGAAGACAACACCAAAAAGAGGGGGGAAAAAAAGAAAATATTTTACATTTTTGCAAGCATCACTGCAAATCCCCACATGAAGATGGTATGCTTTCTCTAGGGCTCTCTGTTGAAGGGCAAGAACAGAATTTATATTTAGCCTCAGATGCAATTAAGACAAAAAAATGCAGCCCTCAAAGTACCACTTTTCATTGCCCACTTGAATCCATTAAAGTAGCCTGATGACAGTGTGAGATTAGAGGAAAGACTACTCACAAGCATAATGCTGGATCCCACAATGGCTGGAAGTAATTCCAGCTGTTTTGGTCACTTTGCTATATATACAGCGAGATTATAGGTTATTCGTAATATGACAGGCACATCTAAACTAAGTAGTCTCTGAACGGCTGGGGGGTGCACATTTACAGGCATAAACATACTGTATATAAGCAATATTTGGGCATAATATTTGGGCATTTCCGAATATTATAGGTGAGTGGTTCAATGATGTTATTTAAAAAAAAAAAATTCTCCACTCGTACTTTTTTTGTGTGCAAAATTCCCCTTATACAAAAAATTACACTGCTGTGGCCATTCATTTCCAATAGTACAATATACCGGTACATTTTGTTATAGAAAATCTTCATTTAGGTGGGGACAGTAAGGGTAAGTTGGCTTTGCATTCAGTCAAATTGTGACCAACCAACAACATAAAGCTGTAAATATAAACAATGTATAAACATTAAGTGGGACTGTACAGTCAGTAGACAGTAGAATAACATAATGAACCCATGTGTAACAATACAAGTAATTCTACTAAAATTACTATGCCCAGAAAAACATACCTACACCAAAAAGCTAATGCAGAAATTCTGAAGATTTCCAGACATGTTTAGTTAACAAAGCTGCCTTTGTTTTGCCATGGTTTTCTGTGGCCAAGAAGGGAAATATTTGAAATAAGATTAAAAGGAGTTTGCCACATGAAAGGTACTCCACGCTGTGCTGTGCAGGCATCAGTTTCTTCATGAAAATCGAGGACCTAATGCTGACACAATCAGACACTGAAAACCAAGACAACCTAAAAAGTCCATCAGTTACTATTTAGGCTGGTAGTATATTAGGCACTTAAGACCGTCATAATAGTTCCTAACAAGCAAAGGCAATGCCAACATCACTACATGTACTTACAAAGAAGTAGAAAACATGTACATCATTTTACATTGCAGGTTTTGGCACACATATATAAGGGCTGATAATCTGACTCAATGTAAATAGATGCCAAAGCTGTTATTTCACCTTTATAAGACAATCGTATTTTTACCACTAGTTTGATAAGACGAGCATTTATCACTGTAATCATTAAGTATTTATCAACATGATAATATACACTGAGTGGCCAGATTATTATGACCACCCCATCAGTACTTCGTTGGGCCACGAGGTGACTCCACAAGATGCGAGGAATCTGAAACTGCACTGTTGCCCTTCTGTTGTCTTGTACCAGTCTTCCCACTCTCCGTTCTGCCCTAACATTGACTAGTCGCTGACGGCCACAATTCGCACGTTCAAACCCAGATTTTCGGCTGACAGTCCACTCTTTAAACACTTTAACAACAGCTGCTCTTGAACATTTAACAAATTCTGCTGTTTTGCTGATACTCGCTCCACGGCTCCGAGCGCCAACAATCATCCCACGTTCAAAGGCTGTTAAATCGCGTTGTTTACCCATATCTTCAGAAAAAAATCACTTCTACTGTCGTGGTAAACAACCTGCTTCCTTATTTATAATGGTCTGGCCCTCTAGCAACTTCAGCGCGAAATTATAGCTAATTTGCCTAGAAACGTCAAGTGGTCATAATAATCTGGTCACTTAGTGTATACATTACAGAGTATAAGCTTTACTATACGTGTATTAACCAAAAATAAAAGCACCCTAATAGATTTTTTCTAATTAAGAAAAACAAGATGGAAGGTGACGTCCTAATTTAAAAACCATATGAAAAGGACGCTAGTGCCAGGGCACTATTTTATGTGTTTTGGAAAGCCATGCCCCTGGTATAGCCAGAACACCTACTGCCAAATCACGGCATGTGTCATGCTTACAACTGCCAACTGTTAGATGCTGAAATGTAGTGTGGGTGGAATTGACTGTACTCTGCCATCCTGTCCACAACTGTCAGTAAAGGTGAAATGTCACTTTGCACCAATCATTATTATGGGGCTAGAGGAGGCAGTTTACTATAAATATTGGGGGAAATAATTTTAACTCCTGAGCCAGCGCAGACTGTTATTTGAGATGACTGCAAATTGTGCCAAAGTTTTCGTTGTATAATATTTTTGAGCATTAGAGTGATTTTCATTAACCACTATAGTGGTTAAATATTTTTTTTTGCATTTGAGCACTGCATCAGTTTAACCATTAAAAGTTTATAAATTGCCTCATAGCCATGATACTGGCAAAATCTTTTTGGAATTGTTTGATTCTGACATGGCTAGCACAAGCCATCCTATAAGGTTGTGTTTGGAATGCACAGGTGCTCTACAGTGGACCAGTGGTGGTGTGCAGAAAGCTACAAGTGTCTGATATTCAAATTAAGTAAGGCCTTGGAACTTTTTTTTCAACGGTATAGAATTGCATTATGTGCTAAAAGTGCTTTGACATTTTCAATCTATATGAATCCAATGTCTTATCTGATTTCTAATTAAAATTGTCAAAGGTCACGGCCAAAGTGACTTGCTAACTAAGGTACAGCCCTTGTATAGTGGAGGAGGAACAAGGAGAGAGAGCTTGCCTTGGGAAGGTAAAACAAGGTTGTGAAACATTTATTTCAGCTTGCAGTACTGCCAGCCAGCTCTAGATGGAGGCTCACCCAAATCTAGCTAGTCGGATAACGCACAGGCAGATACAAATCTTGTATACAATATGGTGCATTGTAAGGGTTGTGCAGCAGCGGGTAACTCCCACACACTTATGAGATTCCAAAAGCTATAATGTGAGCTGGAACCCTTGCACACCTTCACCTTTCCCACTGCCCACACAGAGACACACACACACACATTGCCACCACCTGCAGTTTGTCAGCTGACTGGTCTGCTAGGCAACCTTATACGCACACACACACACACATTTCTGACAACAATGAAGGCACTAGTAATATAATGTAACAGTTTCTAGGAGTCTAGGATTTATGGATTATTAGCTTAGTGCACATATATTTAATATCCCCAGGCAGGCAGTGCATAGAACCATGTACATAAATGAAATTACAAAAGACAAGAAAGAAAATGGCATACAGAAATGTGGCTATTTGTTATAAAATAAATTGAGATAAAAACTAACTTTACCGTTTGCACAGTATTGTTTTACCCCATTGGTGTGTAATGCCGTAGCAATAGTAAGAGTCTCAGCTGCGGAGGCTATACAGGTGCAGGGTTGTTTGTTAGGGTACGGCGTCAGGGTCGGGTTCCAGGCGTCACTCTCAGAGTCTTAAACGGAGAGTTTGGAACCCTACCATCATGTGCCGCAATTAGTAAGGGTTAACACAGTTCACTCAGAGTAGCTCCTTAGTTTCAGGTGCGACTTTTATCCAAAATAGTTATGCAGATTGTAATTTCAGTAGTAATCAAAAGTAATCCTTTGCAAACGTCAGTTTAAGCAGGAGTTATACGCAGGGTATTCAAAGCATACAATAGGTAAAACTTATAATGAATATATGCAGTTTGCAGTTCCGAGTTTTCCCCAATAGAGGGAGTAAGAGACAGTCAATGAGCCACAAGAGTTCTTTCTAGTTTGATTCTCTAGTGAAGAGCTCGGCAGTGGCTAACAGGGTTTTCTGTTACTTTCACAGAGAACCTATACTTGCTGTTTTGCAGATGTCTTGCAGAGAGGTTCCAGGCTTTCAGGGGTTCTGGGTCCACAGCTCACGCAGCAGGCTGTCAGATGGCGTTCTCAGATGAATAATAGAACGCCATACTGACCCGGCTTCCTGCTATTTATGTGGATTGGATAGGGGAGGTGCTGGAGGCGCTGGGCGGCCCGATGCGTTCCACGCTGGAACGCATCGGCGATTTACTTCCTGATTTGCGGCTGCGGTCCCTTGTGGAACGCAAGCCGTGATCGTTACATGGTGGGAGTTTACTGGAAATTCTGTAACCGTCATGTTTACATTATCCTTGCTTTTATGTTAGGTAAAATGTATGTTGAATGCTGTCCCTGTTAGGGAACCAAGTCAGTCAACCAGAAACAGGGTCATACATGGAGAACAGGAACAACAGCAGAGCACTGGGTATATCTGAACACACGCAAGGGCGGATACTTAAATGGAAAAGCTGAAGGTTAAATAGTGAGTTGGTGTTTGCATCATCACTCTGAGACAGGAATTTGCCGAAAGTTTTGTTAGTGGTTGCAGAATGATGATGTTAACGGGTTTTCCCTGGACTCAGAGAGATTGCATCGAATCATAATTTCCAAATCACATATAAAATTGTCCGTGTGGACATGCATACTGCCGCAAAGTGGCAGCATCTGTATGGACATACCTGGAATTCTTGCCACAAGAATCCGTAGGTTCTTGCTGCAGAAATCCCAGGTCCCAGTTTATACTCTGTAATGTATACACTAGGTGGCCAGTTTATTATGACCACCTGATGTTTGTAGGCAAATTAGCTATAAATTAGATATAATTTCACGCTGAAGTTGCTAGAGGGCCAGTCCATTATAAATAGGGAAGCAGGTTGTTTACCACGACAGTAGAAGTGATTTTTTGCTGAAGATATGGGTAAACAACGTGATTTAACAGCCTTTGAACGTGGGATGATTGTTGGCGCGAGCCATGGAACGAGTATCCGCAAAACAGCAGAATTCGTTAAATGTTCAAGAGCAGCTATTGATAAAATGTTTAAAGACTGGACTGTCAGCCGAAAATCTGGGTCTGAACGTGCGAATTGTGGCCGTCAGCGACTAGTCAATGTTAGGGCAGAACGGAGAGTGGCAAGACTGGTACAAGACAACAGAAGGCCAACAGTGCAGTGTCAGATTCCTCGCATCACCTTTCAACATCTCGTGGAGTCATCTCGTGGCCCAACGAAGTACTGATGGGGTGGTCATAACAATCTGGCCACCCAGTGTATATTGTTAAGCTTTAAGAAAATAGGAGATGGTTTATACAGAGATCAGCAATATGGCCTATTGCTGACGAGAAACCACAACCTATTTGTTGAATTGCTTGTGCAGTTAAACTCTTGAGAAAGAAAGCAGAAAATATACTGCTTGGCTTGAACTGTCTGACCACTAACCAGGAAAATATGAATTTTATACCCTTTTTTGGGGACAGATAGAGCTTTCTTTTGGTGGTATTTATTCA
This sequence comes from Nanorana parkeri, assembly GCF_000935625.1. Lineage (NCBI taxonomy): Eukaryota > Metazoa > Chordata > Amphibia > Anura > Dicroglossidae > Nanorana > Nanorana parkeri. The sequence goes on from NW_017306322.1 coordinate 1,182,943, forward strand.
CCACTGGGGGTTTTATTTTTTTACTATATTAAGGAAAAATTACCGAAATTTAAAAGCTGATGTCACCTCTCCCTCTCTATGCAGAGATGAATACTTACCAAGTCATGACAGGCCTGACCTTTGTTGTTTGTTGACATTCTGCAGCACAGGTCTCCTTCTCCTGACTGTGCATGCACAGTAAATCCCCATTGACTTCTATGGGGCACATCTTCCTCTGTCTCATGCCTCAAGCCACGAAAAGGAGATATCCATTGTAGGATGTCAACAAGCAACCATGGCCTAGCCTGTCAGAACTAGGTAAGTATTCATATCTGCACAGGGAAGGAGCAGTCACATCACCTTAAAGCTTTCTAACGGATAGGTGCCCTTTGTTTTAAACTACACTTATACTTTAACTGCATTACTAGATGCACCCTCTTCTAAGCACCAGTGTTTACTGAATACCTCCTGGTGTGTGTTACCTAATCTCCAGTACCCCTTGACGTTGGTACATTCAGAACGAAGATTGCAAAGCTGTGTAAAACACCCAATAAAGACTCAACAGCAAAGCATTTAAATTTCATTGTATTTGTACTCGTCGGTAGCAAACTGACTGAGCTGGAAGATAGGTGAAATGAATGCACAGTGTATTTCATGCAGCTTATAGGAACAAGATTAAACAAAATATAGCCACTGACAATTCTTTGAATTAATCATTTTCACTACTTAGAGAATTTCTATCACAGAGCATTTAAATAATAATTCTTTTGAAGTGTTGAAATTTGGTTTCTTTTTTTTTATCAATCCTTCAACAGAAGCTCCTGACACTCTTTAATCCAGGAGGTACTATAAATATGCAGTTTTCTTTTCCGGATGGTGGAGAGGACACCCTGCCGGCACACAGAGAAAACCAGAAAGGAAGCAGTAGACAAATGCTCCCTAGAGTCAAGCATGCCTACCAGAGTTAAAATCATCTATAGTTTCCTGCACAAACCTCAAGTCCACAAAAACCCTAAACTACAAAAACAGTTTTATGAGAAGATATTGCTTGCACATTCCCTAAAGAGAAATGCAAATTTTCAATATGTTCTGTCTGTTCTCCCACCGGAATTTTCTTTAAAGATGAGAAGACAGAAGGCAGTTATGATACCAGATACCATTATAATCGCATGACAAGTCGTTTCAGGTGAAATTATAAAATTAATTACAAAACGGTGTTTCCTAGATGGTGGCCATATGTGTACAACTATATGCAACATCTTCAGTATCCGAGAACCTTCTGCCATATAAAAGGATAAGTATACTTTTAGACCATTTTGTGGTGCTTTAATAGATAAATTAACCTTCCAAATACGTTTTTACTTTCGGATAGATTGGCATGACCCTCTACCAGGATTTTTCTTGTTGCCTGTGTCCTTTTTGGTGAAATGGATTCTCATGATTAAAAGTCATGACACACATTTGAATTTGTTTTCCTGTTTCAATGCTTTTCACTTTGTAAATGTAACTTTCAAGTTTACCAGGTTTGATCTTCGCTTTTAATGCAGTGCATTAAAAGCAGTCATGATTCTGTGATGGACATAACTGCGTGGGCTCAGGAATACTTCCAGAAAACACTGTTCACCGTGCCATCCAAAAATGCAAGTTGTAGCTCTATCATCTAAAGATGAAACTATGGTCCAGAAACACCGTCTTCTCTGGGCTAAAGCTCATTTAAAATGGTCTGTCAACTTCCCACCAGTTTCTCCGGCCGCTGATTGGCTCCTTCATTGTCCCAAGTGCTCTCTTCCTCGCCCCGACTTAATACATCTGATTTGGAAGTGCCCCCATCCAAATGTTCTGGCACCAGACACTCGCCTACATGCATTCTCTGACCTGTGTAGTCAGGGAACCTCACCCTACTCTATGCCTCCTTCAAGAATCACCTCAGCAACCGTATCCTCGCCCACCTCCCCTCTCTTCCTGGGAACACCAATGCCTTAGCATCCAAAAAAGCTATCCTAACGAAGCGGCTTGCTACAGACGCCCCATCAGTGTCGGATGTACGAGCTATTCTCTTTGCTATTCTCTTATGCTTCTGGAAAAACTAGACAGGAAATTCAACACCTGTCGGACAAGTAAATACTTTCACAATTGGACGGCCTACCTTACATCAGAATTGACGTTAGCACAACTTATAGATGTTATGGCCACTTTCCAAAACACGCACTGGTACCTCATGGCTAAACTTGAGGGCTCCTTGGGGGGCCTTGGACGTCCTGTGACACAGTTCATCAGCTAGATCTGCCACCCTGACAGAGGTGACTGTCCCAAGCTTCCCACCTGACCATGCTATACACTGCCGACCTGATACACCAAACACCTTTGACACCCTTTCACATGTCCTTTCTGTCCCACACCATTTCCAGCTCTTGATCAACTGACGAATTCTACACTTTTTGACCATACCATACTTTCTGTTCTCTCTATCTTTTCTTTGGTTTGAACCTAAACCTCCCTCCAGTTCCAACGCCCTATTTTTGTTTTTTGTCCTTGTACTTTATAAATTGCAGTTATATGTTGTTGTACATTTTTCTACTGCATCCTGTATATGCCTTGCCCATACACATCGTTTGTAGTCGTAGGTAGTTCTCTTATGGGACTACGTAACAAGCTTCCATTTATGATGTGTTTATTGATGTGTTTCCATTTATGCTTTCCACTTCGCACATGTTTAATCATACATTCTGTATTGATCCATTGAAAAAAATCTATATGCTTAAAAAAAAAAAAATTGTCGCAAAGTGGAAAACTGTTCTTTGGTCAGATGAATCGAAATGACATTTTTGGCAACCTTGGGGATCGTGTCCCCTGGACTAAAGAGGAGAGGGATCTTCCAGCTATCGGCGCTCAGTTCAAAAGCCTGGATCTCTAATGGTATGGGGGTGCATAAGTGCGTATGGAAAGGGCAGCTTGCACATCTGAAAAAGGCAACATCAATGCTGAAAGATATATCCAGGGTTTAGAGCAGAATATGCTCCCATCCAGACGATGTCTTGTTCATGGAAGGCCTTGCAAATTGCAGCAGGACAATGATAAACCATATACTGCATCTATGACAACAGAATGGCTTCGCAGTAGAAGAGTCCGGGTGCCTAACTGGCCTGTCTGCAGTCCAGACCTTTTACCAATTGAGAATATTTTTTCTTGAAACTAAAAATACGACAAAAGAAGGACTGTTGAGCAGTTAGAATCAGGCAAGAATGGGACAACATTCCTCTCCCAAATCTCCAGCAACTGTTCTCCTCAGTTCCCAGACGTTTACAGAGTGTTGTTAAAAGAATAGGGGATGCTACATCGTGGTAAACATGGCCCTGTCACAACTTTTGAGATGTGTTGCTGCCATCTATTTCAAAATTACCTTATTTTTTTTTATTAAAATGGTACGTTTTCACAAATTAAACATTTAATATTCTATTTTCTATTGTGAATAAAATATGAGATTATGAGATTTGCAAATCATTGCATTCTGTTTTTATGTAGATTGACAGCGTCCCAACTTTTTGGGAATTGGGGTTGTATTGTCCTGTTTGATGCACAACGCAATCCTCCTGATCTGTGTTTAGTACGTACATATTCTTTTTATTTACTTGTGCATTTTTATTCCAGGTCTCAACGAATAATCATCACTTTGTGAAAGTTTGATTATCGGGTAAGTCTTATCCTTAGCTACATTCAGAAAAAAAACCTTAAGCTGACCATGCACTGCTCCAATTTTGAAGTTCGCGCTGTGGATGGATGTTTGGGGTGGGGGTGCCGCACCACCAAGCTCAGCAAACATTGAGTGGGTGGTGCTGCCAACTGCTGAATACAGTATCTGGCAGGGAAGGTTCCGTCATGCATGCTTTTTAGCATAGCTGGAGTCATCAATTGATTTTTATTGAAATCTAAATGTTTACATAAAAATGCAGCTTTTGCTGCAATACTCGCCTTCCTCCTGGCCATAACACAAAAAATGCAAATGCATTTTCTTGGTACTTATGTGTTTGAATCAATCTGCCACATCTTTGTCCCAAAAAAAAATCACCCCCTTTAAATTAGTAAGCCTTATCCCTGACTTATAAAGAAGAACCCGTGATGGACCGTTAAAATGTACTCACCCATGCTCATCTTAATTGGCAGTTTCTCTCTGCTGGCTGTGTCTACAAGACACCTTCGCAATTCCATCACTGCTTCCTTCTGTTTCATGCCCATCATGGACTCCCACAATGCCTTGGCAGCAGGCTCACTAGAAAGGAGGGGAGAAATATAATAAAACAATAACAAAAAACAACTGTTGTGCGAAATTAATTGTTTTCATTCGCAAAACTTTCTAGCAGCACGCAACAATCTGACTTCTGAATATTCTCATCGTAAATATAATATTAAGCTCCTTTACGTACATACTCATCTGGGCCACAGCTGCAGAATAAACCACTCTATTTCATTAAAAACACTTAGAAATAAATAAATCACCCGAAACCCACATGGCTAGAAATTTGCATATATTTTATATTATTTTGGCAGGTTTAAATATTACTGAAAATAAAAGAGATTGTGCAAATAATAAAAAAGAAATGTTCTGAAGATACAGATGACAAGAGCAAAATGACTTCTAGTGTTCAAACAAATACCACAGATAACAAACATTATATTCTATAGTCACGATCTGCAGCTGTTGTATTAATTGCACAAACATACAAACTCTGGAATTCTACATAGTGGGGTTGAATTACTCAGAGACACCGACCAAAGAAGCTCTGCTGACTTCCATCATCCAATCATGTGCAAGCAAAACTACCGTTTTCTTATCTTCCTTGCACACGACTGGATCATTTGATCTTTGCAAAGTGAAATGTTACCTCATTAACTAAGCTAAATGGCAACTTCCCCTGGAAAGTGCAAATTTCCTTGCAAAGTCAACGGGCCTATTTGCCTTTGGTAAACTAACCCTATTAAGTTAAAAAAAATGTAGACTATATAATTTAGACAGTACAAAAGATTGTCCATTTCACCAAGAAACATGAAGGAACACTGCAGTTTGGTAATAGCTAAGTGCCACCCAAATAACAAGCACCACTGGAAGCAGTACTGGGTGTGGTTTGTATAGGGCACCACTTGTGTTTAAAGCCCAATTGAAGCCACTGAAATTAATATTTAATTGAACAGACATTGTACTAGCAATCTCCATGTTCACAGATGTATCTCTACTTTTCTTGTTACAGTAGTTGTGCAGGTTGTCTAAATATGGCTTTCAGTTATTAGTGCTAAGTAAGAGACAGAAACACGCTCCTCTCTACCTCTGCAACACACGCCTTTGTAGAGCGACACTTGAAAAACGACACTTAGGATGGAAGAGGTGGCTGCAATATTTGGAGTCCAAGCAACTGAGCTGCAGGCAAACTGGCTGATAAAGAAGAAGCTGATGGGAGGAGAGAGCAGGAAGATGATCATATCAGGCTGCTGCTATTCTTTCACTGTCCTATAACAGATTAAGTGCAGGGTGGTGACAGCAGTGTACTTTAAAGCTGAATATCTAAATACACAGATAAAATATATTTAAAGTGACACTAAACTCAGCAGTTAAACCTAAAAAATGCATTCAAGTAACCTAATTAACAAAAATCTATCTTGTATAGATTGTGTATCACTCAGCTGTAGATCATCTCTGAATTGGTGCTGACACTTTCCTTCCTTCTGGAGGGTGGCTACTTTTGTTCCCCATGGCCCCTGTGTGTGTTGTACAGTAGTCACCACTCCAAGCTCACTCCTGTTATGGACTACGATCTCAATACAAATTAGTAAACTAAACACGAGATTGTCCATCACAGGAGGGAGCTGTTCAGCTGTTTCTCACATACCCATATGTGCCATGATAAATATTTTCTGCAGGCATTTTGTAGCTAAAGTGTAATCTGCCTTTATTTTGTCTTCCCTACCCCCTTATCAACATGCTATAGAAATTTGTAAATAAAATTAATCACTGGGTTTCTGTGCTACTTTATGCAATGCATGCAGATCATGGCTGGTGGGAGTTGTCAGTAGGGTGCTATACAGTACATAGCTTCCTGAAAATATCAAGAGCACTCAGCCCTGATGCAAGCAGATAAGTATAGTAAATACCAAAATTTATTGATGGGTAAATGCCAGTCTGGAGGATTGGGTGCTCCTAGGTAGATTGTCCTAGGTAATACCAGCATGTGATGGTGAGCCTCCATTATTGAGCATCCATTAAGCTGGTGCACTTTGCATTCTGTTGTTGAACCATATTTTTTGGATGTGTTTCCTCCTGTGGTCCCCCTCACCAAACTAGTACCCTATCAGGTCCACTTACCTTGTGATTAACAGTGGACAAAAATGTGTGGATTCCATAGCCACTACACAGCCTACTAGCAGGAATGGAATCCTCCCACTGCCAGCTGCTGTCAATCACAAGAAATGTGGACCTGATGGGGAACTAGCTTTTCAGCATCACACATCAGGCTTCACCCACTGTAAGCCTAAGGAGAGGCGGACCTGATGGAGAACTAGTGTATTGACATAATCCATCAGACTCTGCCGACATAATCCATCAGACTCTGCCTACACAACAGCTCAACTCTTTGGCTGCTGCTGCATCTGTCTGTTTGACAGGTGCAGTATGTGGGTAGGGAGCTCATAGTGTGCAGTGAAATGGGAGCAGGCAATTTCAGTATATAAGAGAAGCCTGTACACAACTGTGCAAGAACAAAAGGTAAAGCTGGAGTTTAGCTTTAAAGTAATATTAAACGCTCAAACTTTTTTTTTCAATAATAATCCAGAGCAAACAAATACACAATGCCCAGTAAGCCATTTCTTTACATTTATGCCCAAGCACTTAGGGTCCATTCAGACCATCTACTTTGGAGCTGTGCTGGCCATTGTTTCCAGTGCAGCCCCAATGCAAGACAAAGCAATCTGCCTTGTCATGGATGGTGCCCATTTACACCACCACGTTGCAGTAGGAACTCGGTGGTGTGCTCTGAAAAAAAGTAGGGCATGTCTTACTTTTTTCAATGCAGCGGGATGCGACGTAGCAAAACCAACTTTTCCCTCGCTGTGCCCTTAGAATTGAATAAAATGTCACTTGCAACATTTCAATTATGTTCTAACAAAATAAAAAAAAGTACAAAGTGCAATGAGCTTGGATCAGCACATTGGCACTGTGCTGGGGCACCACACACCAGACGCTATGCGATTAGCCCTTACAGTCATCATGTTTCAGAGTAGCTGGCTCCAGCTCACTCAGCTCAGCCTCCTTGAATTTTTTGTTGAGTACGAGATCACAAGGGGTGGAGCGGTCTGCAGCAGCTGTCCATCTACTAGCTTGGAGAAAGGAGGTAAGAGGAAGATGAAAGAAGGAGTGCGTAACAGGGAAATGTGTTGCCTTGTTGTGCCTGTCTCTATGTATGTAGAGACACACACAACCTACTAGCACACACATGGGTAGCTCCATAGGAACCTGCAAGGGAAAGGAGCCACCCTAAAACAGGATATCAGGACCAGTGCTGAGGGGAGCAGCTGATTCTGCAGGAAACAAAACTTTTAAATATCAAGTAGCAACATTTATTTTAAGTGATTTCATCAGCATTTGAAATAACTTAAAAACCTTTTCACTTTAATATCATTTTAAATCAGAATATGTCTTCTCGGTGCCCAAGCAACATCCTCTGCAAATCTGAAAGGGAGGTTGAGCAGCACAGAATTACGGTATGTGATAAGAAACTGCAGTGTCAATCAGAGGCTGCTGACTGCAATGGTAAAAAAGAAACTTGGACCAAAGATAGATTTTTTTGGAGCTTCGACGCGTAAAGCCACCTGCTTGGAACCTCGGCTATAACCAGATCCAGGGCAAAATAAATCCAGAACACACACACCAACAATTGAGAAAACACGTCAACAAAAAACTGGACACAGTGCCTTGGTGCACCAACAGTATAAACATTTATAGGGACTAGTTAAGAATCAAGTTTTAATGGTCCGGAGCTTTTCATAACTGCAGACACCAAATTACATTTGCATTTGTTAAAATCCCAGCAAAAGCTCGGAAGTCTCCCAAGATGTTTGCGGTGATTAGCCAACAGGAAATGCTAATTGCATAAATGTGTTAGGAAATTGCGGAGTTTCTTGAATAATAGGCAAGCTATGAATGAATCAGTCAAATTTAGAACAGAACACATTTCTAACACTATGTTTATTTGTTGGAATTTCTTCAACTGCTGGAAGATCATCCATAGGAAAATACAGAACGTCACAACGCTGTGCAGGCCCCAAAGCCATCAAAAGGTAAATACATTTGATCATCTTACGCCCAACTACAGATGGAAAGCATCAGTTTGGAATCAATAGATACTCTATTAAAAACAAACTGCAGTCCTGTAACTAAAGGCAAGTGTACATCCACATACAAGAGAGGTCAGATGGAAGCTTTCAGCACCGCATTAGACAATTACAATGACTTGTTAAAAGTTTTCAACCACATGTTGTAACAGAGCAGTAGCTAGCTCCTTTTGCGCCCAAGGCAAGAACAGAAAGTTGTGCCCCCCCAACAGATGTGTGATGTCACCCCGCCTCCAGGATGGCTTATTTTTTATTATTATTATTTTTAATTTTTTTTACTGATGGGGGGCTTCGGGGGAAATATCATATGTGTTACTTCAAGACCCTACGTAGAGTGGTAGACAAGTATATATGGAATCGCTCCAAAGCTAGGATTTCTCGCCAGACCCTCACTAGGACCAAACAGGGGGGAGGCCTAGCCCTCCCAGACTTCACCTTGTATTACTACCCCGCTGCCCTTAACAGAGTCTTGGACTGGACATTTCAGAAGGGGAGTAAACGGTGGGTCGACCTGGAAATTTCCCTGGCTGGCCAACCTTTGTCGACGATTGGACACCACCGGAAAATAGAGAGCTCCGGAACTCCACCTCCCCCCTGACTAAGTCCACACTGACTATTTGGTCTAAAATATATTCCCAGCTAGTAGGTCCTTACAATTCCCCTCTACTGCCATTGTTGGGTCACTCATTTTATCCCCCAAGCCGCATGGACAGTGGCTTTCGCCACTGGACCGATACTAAACTTTTTAGGTTGCATGAGGTCACACAAGAGTCGGGTCTTGTAACACTGCTACAAATAGAAAATAAGTTTGGTGTTCGATCTCTTGACGAATGGCGGTATCGCCAGCTACACCATTTTGTCTCCTCTCTTCCTAAACCGCTTAGATCTCTTAAAAACCTACATCCATTGGAGAAGTTACTGTCACAATCTGAATCTCCACCACATGGTTTGTCGGAAATATACAAAATTTTGCTTTCATCCCGGGTAAATCAAGCTCCGTCATACTTATCACACTGGGAGGCAGACCTGGGTACTACTCTGACAGGTCCTCAGAAAAAACGATTGCTCATCCTCAATTTTTCATCTTCCATTAGTACATATGTAGTAGAGGCCTCGTTTAAACTATTGGGGAGGTGGTACTACACACCGGATCGCCTGCACGCGATGCATCCAGTACATTCTCCAGAATGTTGGAGGGGTTGTGGACTCGTAGGCACCCACGGACATATATGGTGGTTTTGCCCTAAGGTGAAACCTTTCTGGTTGCAAGTTACCACTCTTATTGCATCTATAACAGGGCAACCCCCCCCTTACTGACCCTTGGGCATGCTTATTACACATGTCGGATGCATCGCCTGTAAGGTATAGGAAATCCCTGACGCCACATTTATTGAATGCTGCTAAGTTCCTTATTCCTAAATATTGGAACACACCTGTGGTGCCTCCAATTGGGGAATGGATACATAAAGTGGACTATGTCTGATGGAGGAACTTACCGCGGTGAGACAAGAACGTATGACTGCGTTTGAAACCATCTGGTCCCCCTGGGTTGCCTTTAAAGCTATGCCCATATATACACAGCTGGCCGGTGAACAAATTAATTAATATTACGGGGATTTTTTCGATTAAAACATAAAAGGTGTAAATATAGCTGACCTATGAATTGTCTACAAGAATAACGGGAACTGTAGAGTCTGTAGAGTTAGTCGCTCGTAGGGGGGCAACAATGGAAGGACTGAATGGGCTATTGTACGGATACCATCCCCCTTTTTGCTGAATAACCCCACTACACCCCCTCCCCTCATCTTTTTCCCCCCCTTTTACACTTTCTGTAAATGTGGAGCACTCTACCTGTATGATTTTGGTGCAGACACACGAGTAAAGCAATGTTTCATCATGTTGAGAGGCAGAGAACTGTGTCTGCTTATTAACGGCGGTCTGCACCTGAAATGTACTTGTTTTGTTTGAAATGTAACTGTCTTGTCTAACAAAATTATACTTTAATAAAAATTGGAAAAAAAAACATTTTGTAACAGAGCAGTAGCTAGCTCCTTTTGCGCCCAAGGCAAGAACAGAATAATATAAGACCTACCCCGAACTAGGTCTTATTTTCGGGGTAGGTCTTATATTACAGACATCCCCGAAGATAGCGCTGGGTCTTATTTTCGGGGGATGTCTTACTTTCGGGGAAACACGGTATCAGGGGTCTAAACAGGCATAATCCATCAGACTCTGCCCACCCAACAGTTCAACTGCTCGGCTCGTGCATCTGTCTGGGTGACAGGCGCAGTAGCTGGGTAGGGAGCTCAGTTACACTGAGCCTGTGATTTTATTAGGCTCCGTGTTACTCAGCTCCACTGAGGCCAACATATTCCTGTACACGTTTTCGACAATTTACCAACTCTTTAACTTCTAAGTATACTTACACAGGGAGGGAAATAATTAAAGATAGCTGAAAAACATCCAACGTCTCACAACAACTGCTTATCTGAAAATGTCCCAAGTGGTAAGATAAGAATATTGTTTCCAGTAGGGACGCACCGATTGTGAATTTTCGTTATCGAGTACGGATATTTATCTTTCGGTACTCGCCGATACCAAATACCGATACTGGTACTTCTACTAGCATGGAGCTGGCTTCCCGGGCATTTAAGAAGTCGGCTTCCCAGCCAATCAGCATGGAGTCGGCTTCCCGTCCAATCAGGAACCCGGGAAGCGGGTCATTACCAGCTGCCAAGCTTACTGATTTGCTGGGAAGCCGGCTCCATGCTGTTTGGGCAAGAAACAGGCTTCCCAGCCAATCAGGAATACTGCTGAATGAGCTTTGTGTACTGGAGTGTAAAATATTTTGGTACGAATACGAAGGAATACGCTGTGTGTACAGGGGTACCGACTGCTCTGCGGACATTGATCCTGGGAAATGAGCAGCGTATACTGGCTGTAGACCTCCCGGATGGCTGGGATACTGGTGACTAAGCTGTGTGTACCGGAGAGCAGACTTTTTTTTTAGTATAGATACTGGTGAGTGAACTGTGTGTGCTGTGGCGCAAACCCCTCTGTTGGCTGGGATAATGAGTGAGCTGTGCGTACTGGGGTGCAGACCACTTTATTTGCAGAGATACTATAGAATGATCTGTGTATACTGGGGAGCAAACTTCTTTATTAGTGTGGATATTGAGGAATGGGCTAGGTGTAACATATCACTGGTCTCTTCTTCTGCACTTCACTTTCTGTATGTGCTGGAAATTACTTTTGACAACCTTACGTTCTAGGGATACCATAAACCTCATGCACTGCATTAATCAACATTAAATGTCTATACAATAATTGAGTGACATGTTTGTAACAATTCAAATTTACACAATGTTTACTAATGGCCACATTCACCAAAGTAACAAACAGCCAATGCACGAATAAACATTATATTATTGCAGTATATTTTTATTCCAATATACATTATCTAGCCAAGTAAACTTAAACTGAAACTAAACTCAGGAGATAAATCTTATCCCTAATAACAAAATGTATCTAATTTGTGTATCACTCAGCTGTAGATGCTCAAATCATCTCTGAATTTGTGCTGACACTGTCCTTCCTTCTAGAGGGCGGCTACTTTTGTTCCCCCGAGCTCTCTGCTGTAATGGACTACAATCTCAATACAAATTATTAAACTAAACGTGATATTGTAGTCCATCAGAGGAGTGAGGTTGGAGCGGTGGCTTCTTTACAACACACACAGATCAGAACTTAAAAAATGGTTCTGATCCCACCATGCACCCTGGAAGTTCTGGGTCTAAATGTGTATACTGAAATGAGTAGCTCAGATGAAGGACGAGTCATTGCAGTAAGTTCAAAGTTTTTCATAGAGCAAGCTAAGGCTTCTGCCAACAAAGGGAGACTGGACCTGTGTGAGTTGTAAAGTAGCTTCAGCCGCAAGCTCGCTCCCGTGATGGACTACAATCTGAATACAAATTAGTAAACTAAACTTGAGATTGTAGTCCGTCACAGGAGTGAGCTTGGAGCTGTGACTACTTTTCAACACACACAGGGACCATGGGGAACAAAAGTAGCCACCCTCCAGAAGGAAGGACAGTGTCAGCACCAATTCAGAGATGATTTGAGGATCTACAGCAGAGTGATACACAAATAAAAAAAAAAAATGCATTCAAGTACCTCAACTAATAACAAAAATGTATCATTAGTTGATTTTTGTTATACATTAAGATTTAACTCCTGAGTTTAGTGTCCTTCAATAAAGTCCTTCAATGTCATTGAAGTCAGTGAAGTCCTTCAATGTGACCCAAAAATGCCCATGCCTTGGATGCTAATTGCATGCATTATTCACTGTATCGTGGGAAAACAAAATTCCTATTTTGTCCAAACTAAAGCAGCGATAGTTTCCCTGTGATTCTCCACTATGAGTTGCAGTTTTGTGACTGAGGTCTGTGAGGCAGATTTCAGAGATAGTCAATTATTTCAGCTCCTGCAGATTTTCTGGAAAAACAATATTGTGATCCCCATGGTTCCCTGACATGAAATGTTGCTACTATAATGATGTCTTGATTAAAGATAAAATTAAGTAGACCGAGTATGAACAAGCATTATCAGATCATCCCGACCTGGTTCCAAAACCTCAAGTTGTCTGGAGAGATACTTCTTGCAGACTCAGTTTCCCAAATGTACTTTGGCAAGGACACAACATGTAGAGGTTATTGCTTAACACATATGCCGGAGCGCCGAGAGAAAATCCAGAGAACAAAACTAACCACAAAGAGGATCCTTGCAGAGAAATACTGCTCCAAGTCTCAAGACTAAAAGGCAACATCCAATGATAGCACCATTTCATGCAATGGAAGAAATCATTTTAATTGCATTTAAAGTGTACGTGCCATCAAGCTTACCAAGTTTTGATGCACATCCTGAAAAGAACTTGGCACCCATATCTGCCCCATCTCTGCTAATATTTAGGCTATTTGGCATGCTTGACACCTCCAGCCTCTTCTCGAAAATCTACACTTTCAGGTGCTTGTGCACATGATTTCCATTAATTTCAATAAAAAGTTATTGAATGCACATTTTGATGCACATTACCATAACCTGAAAGTTTGAATGTGATTTCTGATGCAAAGAGAAAGGGAGTTATACAGCACAACTCTCTGGAGTTAAAGTTAATTGTGTCTAAGCAGCACTCTGAAAAATGCACATTTTACCTTGAAATCTGTCTGCCTAAACAATAACAAGGCAGATCAGTGCCTTAAAGTGACATTAAAGGATAAATATCCCCTCTCATCATACTCTTCTTTCCTGTAGTTTTCATGAGTCCCTCCAGCGCTGGTGCCGGTCTCAGATCAAGCGCGGACTCTAACTGGCACTTCCTGTCCCACAGCATCTGTCAATGCACGCTACTGCATTGACTTACCTTGTGTCTATCCTCGTCTCCCAGCCAAAGATCTAAACTGCGCATGCACCCGCCCCAAGATCCTTTGCGGCCGCCCGAGAATCTTCAGATGTTCGGACGGGAGTGTGCGGCGGAGACACAGGTAAGTTTGAACCCTTTTGAATTTTTTTTTATACTTTGTTTTTGCATATATTTAATGCTTGCTAGCAGTAAATATATGCAAACCCCCTGAGAGTTTAATAACCCTTTAAGCCTCATAGCTGTGTATATGCAGGGTAAGAGATCATCTAAGACACTGCTGTCCGACTATTAATCTCACCAGATTTGGTGTGAGATTTGGTGGTATTACTAGTGTGCTGCTTACTGTTCTTCTTGCTAGAGAGGAAGCTGTACCCGAGAACCTGCAGTGCAAGGATCACCCAGCTGCAAAAAGTACTTTTATCTGCTTTATGTACTAGCACCATAGATGATAGAAAAATAAACTAAAGACTTTTTTTCTATGACATGCTTTATTGTTAAAGTGACACTAAACTCAGGAGTTAAATCTTAAAACTGCATTCAGATACCTAATTGTTAACACAAATGTATCTTATTTGTGTATCACTTGGCTGTACATCCTCAAATCATCTGTGAATTGGTGCTGACACTGTCCTTCCTTCTGGAGGGTGGCAACTTTTGTTCCCCATGGTCCCTGTGTGTGTTGTAAAGTAGCCACTGCTACAAGCTCACTCCCGTGACGCACTACAATCTCAAGTTTAGTTTACTCATTTGTATTCAGATTGTAGTCCATCACGGGAGTGAGCTTGCGGCTGAAGCTACTTTACAACACACACAGGTCCAGTCTCCCTTTGTTGGCAGAAGCCTTAGCTTGCTCTATGAAAAACTTTGAACTTACTGCAATGACTCGTCCTTCATCTGAGCTACTCATTTCAGTATACACATTTAGACCCAGAACTTCCAGGGTGCATGGTGGGATCAGAACCATTTGCTAAGTGTCTACAAGACACCAATAAAAATCAAAGAAGGAAAGTGCTGCATCATTTAGCGCAAAAGGTAAAACAGTTTTGAGTTGATTTTGCCCTCCACATAGTGAATAAAATATCAAAGAGCAATCTGTTCACATTGGCCTTTTTTTTCTGGCCACCACAATCACTACAATCTCTTTCCCTAAAGAAATGAAGCAGCACACATTTTATTAACCCATGCAGTGGGGCAGCAAGTGTTAACTGCTCATTTATGTCTTCCATATGTGACACTATCACCTACTTGTTGTAAATCAGACTTGAATTGGGTGATTAGGGATTGCATATCTGAATTCAGCGAACTCCTTAAGGATATCAGCATGTCCCTAAGAGTGGAATCCGAGATGGGCTGGTGGGATATGGGGTAGGCCTCAATAGGTGCCACTAGTTCCCTCGTGTCATCCAGGGACGTACTAAGCAGGCTCACCTCCCTCTGATCCTCTCCAGGGGATGACATCCTCTGTCTTGCCAGATCTGGACTCCGGTCAGCAGGGGTGTCAGGCTGGGACGACCCCGAAGAGGAGCCTGAATCTGCCTGCTGCCCCGTCGAGGCCCCGCCGGGCGTACGCACTGTGGCTGATGTCTGCCGCTGGTCTCTTGCAGAGGAGCCGGCGCCATCTTGGCCGCCCCGAAGGAACGAAGAAGTCCGTCACTTTTTGCGGCCTCTTACCCCTTCGTTTCTGTGACCGTCTCATCCTCGGGGACCGGACGGGTCTGAGGAGGGTTCCGGTGTGGGTAAGTTATGCCCCGATCGTCGCTTTCAGTCGCCTCAAGGCCCGTTGCTGCACGGAGCTCTAGGCAGAAGCGTCCATGCAGCGCGCCAGCAAGCCACGCCCCCCCTCATTTATGTCTAAGTTAAAAAAAAAAAGTTATACTTACCCAATCCTTGACCCAGCCTTTAACCTTAGACTTCTGCAGCAGAGGGGAAGCGAGGCAGGAGGGACCGGTCTAAAGCTGGCCATACACCTTACAATTATCTGCAGATTTTCTGTGGTCAGATGGAAAAAGTGCAACAGACTGGCCCAGGTGGAGATTACTCCATCCACACAGTTAAGGTGCCCATACGCTGCACGATTCTCGTACGAGAATCGCGAGAAATCCCACGATCATACGAGAATCATGCAGTGTATGGAAGGTGTGCGACCGTTTCTACTGTACGGTTGCACGTCTTCGGTTGAACCAGCATGCTAGAAAACCCGCCGGGAATCGTACGATTCTCGGCAAGTTAGTGGCCTGCTGGTTCGACAACTGCCCGTTTGCAATCATCGTAAGCCCGCCCCCCATTACAGTCATCGTAAGCCCACCCCTCAGGGGGGCGGGCTTGCGATGATCGCAAGTACGATCTGCCTGTCCATGATGGGCAGATCTTATGTTTTTTTAAGCACTTTACAACCCTCGCAAGACAAAAGTCTTGCGAGGGTTGTAAAGTGTATGGGCACCTTTTAGTGTAGATGGAGGAATCTGTTGCACCTTTTCCATCTGACCACAGAAAATCTGCAGATAATTGTAAGGTGTATGGCCAGCTTTAGACCTAGACAAAAATGAGTAGTTAACTCATGCAGTGGTAGTCCCACTGCAAGGGTTAATAAAATTCACTTCATAACATGTAAAAAGGATTTCAAAAACCAAGACTGCTTTAGTTATACCATAAAAAGGCAACATTTATCAGGAACATTTAGACACCATTAGACATTTAGGCACCATATATATCTCGGCTTACAAATTCCCAAATGCAATTTTGGAAGGATTCCATGAGTCTTTAGATACTGAACACTTATCTGTGTGTGAACGGAAGATACAATGCACTGATAAATAGAGTGCCCAAGCTTTGATATTGGTGGAAAATATAAATGATCAAAAACACTGGAAAAATATCATGTAAACCACTCTCACTCTATACTTTACTAAATCACTAACTATTCATCTAAAAGGAAGAAGAAAAATGTTAAATATTTTAATTTAAAAAATCAGATAATTTATTAACACTGACTGAAGAAAGATTACACCAGCAGCTAGTGGCAGAAATATTAATCCCATAATTTACTAGATACCTTAAAGCTGGCCATACACCTATAGATTGTCTGCAGACTTTCTATGGTCAGATGGAAAAAGTGCAACAGATTCCTCCATCTACGCTAAACTGTGTGGATGGAGGACTCTCCCACTGGGCCAAGCTTCAGCATCTTGCTAGTTGGCCGTGTCTGCCTGGCTGTCTAAATACCTGAACAATCTGATTGGATGCAGGCATTGTTCAAGTATTTTGAGAGCCAGTGGGGCCGACTAGCAAGATACTGAAGCTTGGCCCAGTGGGAGATTCTTCCATCCCCACAGTTTATCCTAGATGATGGAATCTGTTGCACTTTTTCCATCTGACCATAGAAAATCTGCAGATAATCTATAGGTGTATGGCCAACTTAACCCAGGGCTAAACAAATCCCAGGAACCAGGTAGCCAGTGCTCCTTAAAAAGTACAGCTGGCTCTTAACTTTTGAGGATTTCTCTAGTTGTTGCCAATGGAGTTGGCTCCTAAAAATATTCTGCTGGCTGCTGAACTGACGGACTCCTCTATTTCATATTAATTTGTCCACTTCTGCTTTAAGCATAAAAAGTGCAAATCAGATGAAAAAGCACATAAATCAAGACAAAATGTACCCGCAAAGAAAAAACTAAATACACAGCGCCTGTTATCACTTAAAAAAGTTGTAAAGTCCCAGCATATACTATACAGTTATACCATCAGAATTGTTATAGGGTTATATAATATAGTTGTTTTGATAATGCAATCAATTCTGAAGGGCACCCCAGCACACCTTACTCAATGCACCTGTTTAACAGTTACAGACGGTAACATAGCACCAAGCACTGTAATATGCTTTCTTGCTAAAAATGGTGCATGCAACTGTTTTGATGTGTAAAACATGCTACACACCTGCCGAACATTGTACGATGCTCGGCGGGTTTTCGAGCATGTTCCTAAGATAAAAGTTGTGCGACCTTACAGTAGTAGAGGTCGCATGGCTTCCACACACCTTACGATAATCGCACGATCGTGGGATTTCCCGCGATTATCGTACGATTATCGCAAGGTGTGTGGGCACCTTAAGGCTGGGCACACACCGTACAACCATCGCAAGACTTTTGTCTTGCGATGGTTGTAAGGTAGTTAAAAAAAACGTACGATCTGCCTATCTTGGACAGGCAAATCATACTTGCGATGATCGCAAGCCGCGCCCCCCTGAAGGGCGGGCTTCCGATGACCGCAATGCCGAACGGGCAGTGTGCGCTTGCACACACCGGCCCGTCCGGCTTTTATCTTACGAACATGCTACATGTTCGTAAGATAAAAGTTGTGCGACCTTACAGTAGTAGAGGTCGCACGGCTTCCACACACCTTACGATAATCGTACGATCGCGGGATTTCCCGCGATTATCTCAAGGTGTGTGGGCACCTTAAGGAAGCCCATTTAAATAAATAGTCTGCCTTAATGCAATGCCCATTAACTAAGCAAAACGGTATCACTAGGCCCTTAAAGTTTCTCTTTAATTATATATCCAGATATTTTAAAGGGAACCTGTCAGGACGTGAATATGGGAGTTTCTGTGGCTGACCTAATTTTGAAAATCATGCTGCAAGGACATTATTCTAATCCTTTATTGGCTGCATGCTTGTTATATGTTAGCAAATCATGAAGAAAAGACCTGGACAGCTCTGGAACAGCAAGCAATGGCAGTTTTTTACAGTTCTGTCCTTACAAATGCATTGTGAAACAATTTCCAATTTGGAAGCAGTGATCCTGGTCAGGACACTATCAGCAAGGAGTTTGCATGTTCTCCCTGTGATTGGATGTGTTTCCACTCGGTACTCCGGTATCCTCCGACACTCCAAACACATGCTGGAAGGTTATTGAGCTCCTGTGTAAATTGGTCCTGTATGTATGCATGCATGCGAGATAGGGATCCTAGATTGTAAGCCCCTTGAGCGCAGGGACTGATGTGAATGTGCTCATGTGTAAAGCGTTGTGTAAATTGTCGACGCTATATAAAATACCTGCAATATATATATACTGTATATATAAAAACTGTGACTTGCTTCAACTTTCTATGAAGCTAGATACATGATCAAACATTTCTAACGCCTTTAAAACATTAGAAAGCGTTATATGGGGTTGTTGCACAATAGCATCCACTGTGTCTACAACAGAGATACCATTTTTGTCTGAAGAGGGGAGCTAACGTTAATAGAAAATGAAAGCAGTAAGAGGACAGTCTCGTGCCATTTATCTGTCATTTACAGTGTAGGTTTGAAGATGAGTAGTTTCTATTGGGCAGTAAACACAGTTTCTGTAAACTTACCTTTTTGCGACCGGCTACCTTGGATCCTACGTGGCATATTGGTCCACCCACCTCCAACCACACTGCAATCTGTTTGTTATTCAGGCAACACGGCAGCACCTCATTTCCCTCCAAACAGCTTCCCAGTGGTCACCATCCCCTCAATGTGGGCAGTATGCTCATGATTCAGCTTATTGGCATCCTGGTTGCCAGTTAACACCCTCTGCTTTTTCTCCTTTCTTCCCAATTGGTCCTTCCTTCCCAAGTATCTGATTTAAGCCCCACTGACCCTGCCCCCAACACTTGTTATAGGTTTTCTCTTGTATCCGACTACCTGCCATGTTGCTTTTATTTGATCCACTGAGTACTGATCCTTTCCCTGTTTTGACCACATTTTCACCTGCCGCCGGAACTGACACTTTGCCCGAATACTGACCATGTTTTTGCCTGCCGCTTGAACTGACCCTTTGCCTAATGAATGACCACATCTCGGCCTAGCACCTGGATAAACTGCGTTCCTCCCATCCTCTGTGGGCAATATACTCCTAGTACCAATATATACCTTAATCTCTTATTGCTCTGCTTCTAATGTAGTCTGGGCAATAAACATAGCATTGTGTATAAGTCCTTGGAGCAACAAAGTACTGGTAGGCCTGCTTGACTTATTGAAATGGGGGCTGCTAAAGGTGAAGCTACATGAAGCCATCTATATTCACTTACCACCCATGCAGGAGACAGCATTAGCTAATAAAGAGGATTTAATAAAGTACATTTTCAACTCTAAAATCCTCAACTTCAACCTTAATAAAAGTGTTGAAATCTGTGTGCTTACTGTGGCTGTGACAAGCATCCAGGAGCAATAATCCCCTCATTTTCACCATCAATACGCAGGTCTGTGAGTTCATCCATGTTGATCATCACATCACCTGTGTGTCCAGGAATACAGGGCAGAACAGACAAGATCTTCTCCACCAGGCTGTCTCCATGATGTCCAACAATCCCTAAAACAAAAAGGAATTGTCAACTAAAATGTTTATTACAGCAAAGAGTTTATTGAAGAAGCACATCCTTGGTGAGCTTTTTAGAATAACAGACCTTTTTAGATAAAAATCAAGTAATTTTGTGTGGTTGTCTATGTATGCATTGTAAATACTGACAAAACACCACATTTGTTGCTATGTGAAGAGCAACATGGTAGGGATCTTTGCTGTGTAACACTTGAAGGATCCAGCAGAGTAAGTTTTCAATAGGGTGGGTCATCCGACATGAAGTGCTGTACTCTATTCCCCTTAGTGTATATTCAATTGAAATAAAAAGGAGCATTTTAGCCTGTTCTACAGGAAAATGAAGGTTAACATATAATGGCATTGAAGGTGGCTAAAACCTGGTCTACTCCAACTAAAACACAAATGTGACTTAAATGCCAGCTTCCGCCAACTGAAATTTCAGTTTTGGAGTAGTAGCTGGCTGGCTAAATTGCTCATTGAGTTCAGTGTAGGGCTGCAACAACTAATCAACATAATCGATTATAATCGATTATTGAAAAAGTTGTCAACTTTTTCAATAATCGATTAATCGGCTTCTGATCAGTTGGCCCTGTTACCAACTCCACTGGCCAGTGTTTTCAGGTATGGCATACAGCTGTAGCCAATAAAGATAATTGAACACGTCAGTCTCTTCCAGACCTGATGTAGAATCAGGGCTGCCTTATTGCAATACAAATTATAGGAAAGGTCGAAGTGGTCCCTAAAAGAATGAAGGAATGCCTCAACCTATGTTTCCTACTTTCCAAAATGGGCTAGTCCGGGTTTGGCTAAACTTATGCAGTGGCTGACCAACTCTAGCAGTTTGTGTTCCCTTTCTCCAGTATAAGATAAATGTTTTATGGCTGGTTTCTACATTTGTTAAATCAGACCAAATTTAGAGCTTATACCCGAGATAATTTTTTAATCCTGGTTTGCAGACATGTATGTGTCTACACAGAACTGATGTTCAGTGCAGAATGCAGACAGGTTGAATATAAAATGGCAATGTTTGGTTTAGGATGTAGGCCCACATATTTCAATGCGTCGTAAAGCATATTAAAACTCACATTTTAAGGTAGGTTCGTGCAGTGTACTATATGAACAATACATATGTATTGTGGTGTATCGTTGGTACCCCAATGCAGTTAATCTTTTTCCAATGGCGAGGCTTATTAAATTGGACCTTGCACATCAGGCAAGGTCTGCTTGTTTAATGTGACCCTACTACCCCTTTCTTAAAGGGTAAGTTCACTTTCCCACAAGTTTGCTTTTGCTCCCACTACCCTAAGCAGGAAATTGTGTGGGAAAGCTCCCTACCTTTTAAAACTGCATAAAAGTGTAAAAAAAACAACCTGTGTGGTGGGAATAGTTAGACAATACACTCCCCTTCCCCCCAACTTCCATCCTACAGGAGATGTCATCCTTCTGTTAAAAAGATTCAGGGAATGTGGAGTAGCCCAAATCTCATAAGCAGACACTGCAACAGATTGTAGAGTCATATTTTGATTGCTCGGTGTCCTCCCTGGGGAGATTTACCCATGCCCTTTCCATTTGTCCTGGCGACCACTATAACCAGACCAGAATCACATAAGGAAATTCTAAATTTCCCTGATGTCTATGGCCCATACCATGTTCATTGAGAAGCTTGCAGCTTGTAAAGATGTTACAATGAACACATTTAATGCTATATGGACCACTTGGACAGGTTGCTTTCTTTCCCTCAATTTCCACGGAGACTGCCTGCACCTATGACCAGTTCAGTTCAGGGTGCTACCCAAGCACCAAGGTAGTTCATGCTGCTTTCCTTCACACTCCTGCAGTCCATCCACCCTCAAACTCCAAGTACATGTTTCCCCCTTCCTCGAGCGGTTTTCAGATGTTCAGTCTACCCGTGACTCAGGATCTGTTGCACCACCTAAACCTGTGATATTTCATAAAATATCACAATGGAAAAGAGTTGTTTTTTTTTTTTTTTTTAGATCTATGCATACGATTTTCCTTTTCTGTAGTATCTAATAAAAATGCATTGAACAAAAAGATGTCACCAGAAAATCTTCCAATGGGAACAGCTGTTCTATGAGAGCAAGAGAAGATTTCCCCTCACTTCCTGTTAAGAGTTTCTGTTACCTCTACCCAACGAGATTGAGACAAAAACAAAAACCACACACACAGGTTTCAATCATTAACCAACTACTGTTTCAGCTATATCTTTAGTGACTGCTACAGATATAGTAATATGACAAAGTGCCAGAATACAGGAGGTCTACTAAAGGAGGTGTGGGGGCCAGTGTGAGATGGGCACTAGGCTAGAAATGGCAGTATACCCATTTTTATGGATGACCAGTGTCACATTGAGGCATGCCTATGCCTGGGAAAATAGTTTGGTATGTGCACAGGATCTTTCATGGTAGTTTGAAGAAGATCCCGGTAAAGCTTTAAGTAATTTCTGGCACCTTATGGTTCTTAGGGTACAGATTCACTTTATGCATAGTAAGTTTACTGGCAGTGAAACATCACTTCATGATCACTTGCACTGACAGTCATACACTTTTCAGAATCCAATGAGCCCTAAATACTTTACTGTGAACTGATCTCATCTTAAATAGCATTCATTCACACAAATAAAATCTTCAGGCATTTGGGCTCTAAATTAGGTTGTGTTCATTTATTTAACTGAGAAACATAAAAAGACAGAATGTCCAAACACGAGTAGAATAGGAATATGTTTATTAAATCACATAAACATTCTAGTGTCACATAGTGACAACAAGATACACCTAAGAGGTGCAAAACATTTCTTAATGTGTCAGCAACACAGCAAGGTCAGACATATGTACTTGGCAATCCCCAAGCTAGTTATCAACTGAATCTGCCTTAAAACTGTATTTTGCTTCTTCTGTTGCTCTTTGACAACAACTTCCACAGCAGTGCAGCAGTTTGCAAACTCTGATCAAATTGTACTGGAGTAGCCATAAACCTAGACATCTTATTATGGGGCTTTCCATGTTGCTTGAACAATCTATTGCCAAGCCCAATGTGTACTTGTCATGCACATTCCCACTTTCAGAAAATCACTGTTTGCACAGTATTGGAGGGTGACACTGTAGGGGTACACTAGGGAAGGTGGGCAGCGCTGTGAAGATATTAAGTGGCACATTAGGATACCTGCTACGTAGCTTGGCCATTACTTTTCTTAATCACAAATCATTACAGGTTTACTAAAAGGGTCTATTGGGTTGCAGAAATACATTTATTCATGTACTCCTATGACCCAAAGTCAGCGGATAGCAAGCTAATGCAGCTACCTGCTGACTGCATAGAGCCACGCTGCATTCCAAAGGGTCCTGCCAATATTGCTCAGATCCACCCGGCTGTCTAAGTGACAGCTGGCTCTGACTCTCTAGATCCAGCAGTGCCTGTCCACCCCCGTCTGTCCCTCCAATGAGTGCTGAAAGATCAGAGAGAGGGGAGGAGGAATTCCTGCAGAAGGTGGTGACTGACAGTCACAGCTCTGTGCGTGGAGAAGGCAATGAGCTGAGTGATCAGAAGTTACATGATTGCTTAGTTCTCGGTATAAAGCAGCTGGCATACAGTATTCCACACTGGCTCTAAGCAGCTCTCTGTTTTGCTCTCCCTGCAACTCTTCTTTAACCCTGCATTGTATGTGGAGGAGGCAAGTGTGTGATAGCAGCCAGGAGCACCTTTGAGGCTTCATGGGAGAAAAGTCACATGGATGGAGGGAGTCTGCTGGAAAGAAGAGTAACACAAGTGGACACCCCACACTTAATGAGCAATTAGTCCTCACGGTGTGTGTGTGTGTGTGTGTGTGTGTGTGTGTGTGTGTGTGTGTGTGTGTGTGTGTAAGACTGAGAAGTTGATATACACTAATTTCTTATTTCCA
Source organism: Nanorana parkeri (assembly GCF_000935625.1). NCBI lineage: Eukaryota > Metazoa > Chordata > Amphibia > Anura > Dicroglossidae > Nanorana > Nanorana parkeri. Next base: position 1,206,976 of record NW_017306322.1, read on the forward strand.
CAACCAAAAATTTGCTCCTTAAGTATTTCTGAACAAGTTGCAAAACAAAAAAAAGTAATTTTGTAAAGGTTTGTGCCATCTCATCAGGACACCCCAAGGTAACCTGGTTTCCTTTAGACGTCTTCATCAGACTGTGGCATGATACATAAACAGGCGCTGATCTGCAGACTTCGCATCCAGTGACACCGTGTTGTTGTTGACATCTGCCATAACAATGAACCAACTTTCCTATTCGATCCAGTATCAAAGTCCATCTCTAGGGACCACATTTGTTTTTTTTCTGATGACTTCATCCACAGGGAACCAGACTACTGAGGGCCTGTGCCAGGCACTCAACCCATACAATGCTGACCACTAACAAGTCTAGAACCCAGCACAAATGCCTGAAGGTAATCCTCATACCCGTCACATCCAGAGTCCTGTCTACGAAGACCAGTGATGCCTTGTTCTGTGCCTGCTTCCTTCGGTGCTTGGCCTGAGGGTAGTTGGCCAATTCTCCAGCAATGATCCTGCTGAGGTGACCCACTGAAAAACATTCCTCTCTGACCCCGATGCCCTCCATCACCTGGTTGAGTTCAGACACCAGGCTCCTAATCTGCGTCTGAAGCTCCGAGGGCAGGGAAGGGAAGTCCACGTCCGCCAGGGCTGGGAACCTCTTCTTGTCAGGCCGGCTGCGGTTCAGGGCTTGCAGGTCTTGATCTGGCAGGAAGGGGAAGAGGGCATGAAAAGCCGGTGCCAGGAGGAGATGAGGGCTGATCGGGGCCAGCAGCAGAGGAGCCCACAGTACCTCAGCGGTGTAGCCCATGTTACCCATCCACTGACACAGCTTCTCCTGCATCTGTTCCTGCACTGGCCGGGTCTCGGCCTCCCCGGGGCTCACTGCAGTCACCACAATGCAGTACTGGAAGGAGCTCTGGCTCACCACATCCCGTATAACATCCAGGGCCCGGCCCCGCAGGGGGCTGCTCACCACAAACACGGCTTTGGGCTGGTTGGAGGCTCCGGACTCAAAGCTGGAGAACTCCTTGACGTTGAGCGCCCCGGCCGCCAGGAAAAGCTCCGCGCCGCCGCACCAGTGCAGGATCTCCGCACACGCATCGTCCATGAACACCACCGCCCGCCGGGACTTGGCCACCACCGGCTCCCATACCTTCAAGCTGAAGGCTGCCAAACCCGAACTGTTAGCCATACTGACAGCTAGACTGACAGCACTGAGCGCGCACGGTGATGACGTTTCACAACGTGGCCGGGCGCGAACGCTATACGTCATCACAAACACATCACGCGTGCTGTGCTAGTTGAAGCGGGCTCCGGGTGAGGTGCTGCTAAAGTACAAACCGAGAACTGATGATCAGTCCACAGCCATTTACAGGCACAGTGCCGGCCCGGTTCTGAAGGCTTGTCAGCAAATAACTGTTCTTAATTGGTTGTGAATATATATAGATACACACACGACTTCCAAATGTATTTACTGTAAAGAAGTAATAAAAATGAGAGAGTAAATGTAAACCCGAAAGATGTATTTTAGTCTACTGTTGTACACGTACGTTTTCATGTGACAGCTGTAAGAGGAATATGTGGTGTTTTCTGGCATGTGCAGCGGTTACATCATCGGGGCCGGCCAATCAAGCAGTCACAAAACGTCAAACCCTGAAGATGGAAGCGCCAGCTAAGGAGAAGCACAGCGCTGGAGGGGATTGCTTTGGCACATTATGGCTAAAGCTCCTGGGGGCTCTACCCCCACTTTACTTCCGCTTTACAGCAAAACTCCGGGCAAATCAAATCTTAACACTTGCAGTGGGACTAGCCCTGCACTGCAAGGGTTAAAAGAGAACTATGGGGTAAGCGTTTTTCTCCATAGTTCTCTAGGGTCATGGGAGGACATAAACTAGCATCCTCCCGTGACCCAAAGCTCAGTATATTCTGCGATATACTGAGAGTGCTGCAGCCGGGAAGGATCCCAACAATACTATCGAGATCCAACCAGCTGCGTGAATGACAGCTGGCTCTGCCTATCTAGAGGCTGTGCCTGCCCCTCCCCTGTCTGCTTCACTCTGCGCTAGAGGGGAAATCCTGCAGGGAGACGATCGGGAAGTGAGAGAGCGGTGGTATGTTACTGCTCACTTCCTGATCAATGGAGACGACCTGTGACAGCTTTTTTATCATAGATTGGTTCTAACTGTGAGGATGAGTGGAAATCACTCACCTCATAGTTCTCCTTTAAGTAATTGTTTTGTCTAGGGGGGCTAAAATAAAGTTATACTCACCTGAACCGCAATCCCGGCTGGCTCCTACACTGCTCCCTTAAGCCTCTCTCCCCCTCCTCTCCAGTACTCTTAAGGTCCTTGCAAAAGCGCGCATAGCTGAGCATGCCGAGATGAAAAATGTCACCTTCAGCCAATGGGCTTGCATGAATAACCCACATGTCAGTACGCATAAAGTCCATTGAGTTAGTTATGTGAGCCGATTGGCTGAAGATGAAGTCTTTCTGGCTGCGCTCAGCTCGGCGCCTCACAGCTTTGCTTTGTTTCGCACTGCTTCACGTGTCACAGGCAGGGTTACACTGCAAATGCTAGTGACAAGAATCAATGGATTCTTGTGGCAGAAATCACCTGTGTGTGTGAATAGCTGTGGCGGGGAAGCTTTTATAAAGCAATGACAGGCTGACAGTGGCCACAGCTGTCCACATGCATCTGCACAGCCAGTGATTACATATGGCTAGGGACAGATGACTGGCCTGGACACAGACAGACTGCATTCAGGAACAATCATCTGTCCCTAACCACAAGTAATTGCTGATTGTGCAGATGCATGCTGCAATCGTGTTTGGGGTCCCTGGCCTTTGTGTACCTCCGAGATTCCTGCGATGACCTGACTCCAGTACCATGTGTATGTTCCCTGGTATACATGTAATCCCCACTGGCTGTTCAAATAAGTATTTTAGCACCTGGTGCCCGGACATGGGTGGATCCGTGGGACTCCAGGATTTCGTTTATGTCCCTGGGCAGTCTCGTGGGAAGCGGGACAGTTAGGAGGTATGTGAATCTAATACTGCCAAATGCTGAGCTGTTGCATGTAAAATAAGATATTCAGACATGGAGACCATAGTTGCACTTAAATTTTTTTTAAAGTCTGCAGTAGGGATGAGCTTTAGGTCTGGGTTGAACTCATGATCAAACCCAGGGGCGTAACTAGAAATCACAGGGCCCCACAGTAAAATCTTGTATGGGACCCTGTGATTTCTAGATAAGTCCACCTGATAACCCAAACAGCCCACCTGAGGGTGACCCTGCAGAGCCCACCATAGATTCTCTATGGTGAGCTCTGCAGGGTCTCAGGTGGGCGGTCAAGCCCTCTTACCTGTCTGGCCGATCCCGTCTGCCTCCTTCTCCTCCACGATCGCTTGTGGGCCCCGCCTCCTACGTCACTTGGCCCCACCTCCTCGATCACCAGGCCCGCCTCCCCATCGTTAAGACCTACCTCCTTGATCGCTGGGCCCCGCCTACTCCATTGCTGCCGACAACGGGCCCAGCCACCTCCCCCAAAGCTGGTGGTTGTCATCGACTCAGCAGCTGTGAGGAGGTACGCGCCGCTTCACATGTGAATGACTGCGTGTTTCTTCTCACAGCCGCCAGTGACAGCCAGCAGCCTGAAATGCAATGGCGGCCCGCACGGCATCAGGAGGATGTCCTGCACGGGGCCCCATAGCGGCCGCCTGGGTTGCTATGGTGATTATTATGCCACTGATCAAACCTACCCGGCAAACCTCTGCCTGTGCCCCAGCAACCAATGCAGTGTGCCCCAAATAGTGTCATTGGTTGCTAGATACTGGGCCGTGCAGCATCATTGGTTGCCATGACACAGACAGCCCTCCTGTGGCATCATTGGTTGTTGCAACCACCTGTATCCTAGAAACCAATGAAGCTCTGCATCCCAGCCACTAGCGTCCTAGCAACCGATGGCGCTGTGGGCGTGGCACAGCATCATTCAATTCTAGAACTTAGATGGCCCTGGTTACGTTTTACTTAGGCGTTACCTGAACCCGGTTTAGGGAAAGTGCAAGTGAACTGAACCCAGGCACATCACCAATCTGCAGCCTTCGTTGGAATAAAACCTGGCAATCCTGCCATGAAGGTACTTGTTGAGTGCAGGTCACATGATAGGTGGATGTGCAGGTCATGTGGAAGATAGACGGGGTCAAAGGGCATTTCTGTGCTGCATTATAAAGTCAGCAACAATTCCAACTTCCTTTTACAGGATTACAACGCTCTCTCCCTGCATTAGGGTTGCCACCTTTTCTTCAAGTGAAACCCGAACACTCAGGCGACGCGCAGACATTTTTTGGGGGAGAATAAGTCGTGGCTTATTCATATGTAAATAGCGGCACCCATTCGTATGTAAATATCACAGTTGAGACTGTTTTCAGTGGGGGGCCAGTAGCCCCTATCTTAATTTTGGTTTCCCGTCTGCCTGACATCTTGTGTCCGGGTTTCTGATGCCATGAAACCCGAACACAGCATTCAAAACCTGGACTGTCCGGGTGAATCCTGGACAGGTGGCAACCCTACCCTGCATACTAATTGTACTTCTCCATTATCACACTGGCTTCTGATGAAAATGACAAGTGACCATTTCAACACACATCACACAGCCATGATCCACTGTTGTCACCAATAGGAATACCTCCCTGACGAATATCATACAGCCATCAACAAGAGGTAGCTGCAGGACACCAGTAGCACTTGCATACAAAAAAAGATGAAAACAAGTATTTGATTAAAAAAAAAGTTATGAAACATTATTTATGATATAAAAGTGAAGCAAACAAAATCTGAAGCAGTTGCCCATGGCAACCAATCAGCTTCTTTCTTTAGTCTGTTCAGTTAAACTTTGAAAATGAAAAAGAGAAGCTGATTGGTTTCCATGGGCAACTGCTCCGGATACTGTCAGCTCCAGTTTTGATAAATTCCCCTCATAATATTTTAACAAACAAATTGAATTAAGCTAGGGTTTATATGCACTTTAATTCCCAGCATACAACGCCTCAACCGTTCAGCACAGCTGGAGAAGTCTACAGGTTATTTCGCTCCATGAGCTGAGCATGCGCATATTAACACCCCGGGAAGTTACCTTTGCCCTTAGATAACATGGCCGCCCGCAGTCTGTCTACTCTGTCACGTGATGTCATAGAGGTTCTCCAATCACTGGAAGGTAATGCGCGGCTCTGGCCGTCACAGGCTGGCCAGATCTCGCGATAGCTGTGTCTCGCGCCGCTGCAGGAAAGATGTCCGCCAGCGGAGAGGTGGTGGAGCGGATGGTGGTTTCGACGGAACTGAGCGGCTCCAGCGCTGCTGTCGCTGTTTCCTCTTCCACCTCCCCGTCCGCAGCCGCTGCCACCAGTACCGTGACCGCTGGCGGAGGCGGGGATGAGGAGGAAGAATGGCTCTATGGGGGTACGGGTTGTGCTGTGTGGGAGGAGGGGGGGACTTGTATTGTCACCTGTATAGAGGGCCCTGAGCCAAGGAGGTCACATGACTAGAAAAAGACCGTATATGTACGGCTGGAGGCGTCAGGAATCGGGCCGGCGTCATCATCTAAGAGAGTGGCTTTAACCTGTGACCTCCTGTCTGATCAATGGGTGCAAGTCACATGGTAGAGGGGGGGGTATGGGGTATCACGTGATATTTCTGTGCTGTGCATGTTTAGGTTTTATAATGTGTTTTATAAACAATTGATTTCTATCTATGGCTGGATTGCTGCTCTGTCTTATGACATGTAATATGTGGTGATATATGAATGGCCAAGGGGAGAGCAGGGCTGGACCAATGACTCTGTCACTTCTGTGTATGAGAGCTACCGCCACCATTCACTCAGCAGCTGGAGGTGCAGTGAGAGCTACACTATCCGATGTAAATAGAGATGTCGAAAGGCATAACATTGATCTGGCAATCAGGAAGTAAAAACACAAAATGAAACATGTGCCCGGAGTTCAGCTTTAAAGTATCTTTTTAGTTTTGGATAGAATAAGCAATGGATAAAAGGCTTATCTTTATTTCTTTGCTGCCACCATAACAAGTGTCCCCATTGAAAGATTTGTCCTCTTCCTGTTCTGTCAACCCAAAACTTTGGATATTTCCCCTTACTTTCAGTACTGGTGACTGGCCATCAGGACAGAATGAGAAGGTGAATATTCCCAGCGATAAAAACATGACGTGGGTTTTTACTAGAGGTGCACCGAAATGAAAATTTCAAAACCGAAAATGTTTTTTAACTTTTTCAAAAAAATTAAATTTTATTTAATTTTTTTAAATCTTTTTAATTTTTGTATATTTTTATTCGTTTTTTTTAATTATTTT
>NW_017306322.1:1213587-1214788 GCF_000935625.1 Nanorana parkeri
TAAATTTAATTTTAGGGGCTTCGGGAAATGATTGGGGGTCTAAACAGATCCCTGATTTTTTTTTTCTTTTTAAAATAGAAAAAGAGATTGAGGACACAGTCCTCAATCTCTTTTTCTGCATCCCCTGTTTTCAATGAACAGGAATCCTCTATACTGAGTGTTCCTGTTCATTCATAACATGAGGACAGAGTATGTTTACTATACCCACAATCACGAATGAACAGGAGGTGAAGTAGATCACTCCCATTCATTTATAATTGAGGATATAGTACACATACCATGTCCTCCAATTATTTACAAACAGCGATCACAGTGTCTGTAGTCTCTCTCTCCTTCTTGACACGCTGTCACAGGAGGCTGAGCGAGAGCAGGCTGAGCAGTGTGGGAGGGGAGACGCTGGCCGCTCAGCGCTCTCCTCCCACAGCGCTCGACCGTCTCTCATAGTTTCTCTCCTCCCCGCTTTGACACAGAGCAGCGCCCAGCGGTTAGGAGAGAATAGGATGCACCACTATATCGGCCAGAAAGTGCCATTTTCGGCCGTTAAGTTTTTCGGCGGCCAATATATCGGTGCATCCCTAGTTCTAAAACTAAAAAGTATTCTTTGGCTTCTGTACGCTTTAATCATTCTCTTGTGGAAAACTTATTTTTCAAGGAAACCCGTGAGAGAAATATGCAGGCTGCCCACTGAAAATGCTATCTCTGGGTCGACTCATTGATTTCAGGGTCAATTTTCAGAACCAGAACAAGCTAGAACAGGTCATGTCTGGATCTATGGGCTTGGTTGGGGTCAGTGACTTATATCAGAACTCCGTGCTGACACTGTACTACCTTCTGGAGGGGGGCTGCTTTTGGCTCCAAGCTCGCTCCTGTGATGGATTACATTCTCATGTTTAGTTTACTAATTTCTATAGAGACTGTAATCTATCACTGAGGCGAGCATGGAGCCAAAGGCAAAAGTAGCCACCCTCCAGAAGGAAGGACAGTGTCAGCACCAATTCAGAGATGATATGAGGATCTATAGCCGAGTGATACACAAATAAGATACATTTTGTGTTTAATATTTGAAGTACTTGAATGCATTTTTGAGGCTTGACTCCTGAATTTAGTGTCACTATAAACCAGTCACCATGGAAAGACAGATGTAGATTATGCGAGAACAGGATGGGAGCTGTGAACGACTTGGTGGGGGGGGGGGGGGGGG
>NW_017306322.1:1215037-1229598 GCF_000935625.1 Nanorana parkeri
GGGGCGGCTTTCCCCTGTCTTGTTATCAGATCAGAATCTTTACTAGGGCATGTACAGCATTTAAAACCTGACTGTTTCTACTCCTTCCCCACTCTTTATTTATTCTAAAGAGAAGGTTTGTTTGGAATTAGCCGTTATATCAGTTTTTTCAGGTAAAGTAGCTGCAGATACACAACTTTGTAAACCATCCTTTACTATTTTTTTCTTAAACCTAAGAATTCCTAAAAATTGAGAGTAATAGTATTGACCTAGTGTATGGTGTAATGGAGAGTTCTTAATCTAGTTTTTAACACTAGGCCTAATGATATTTGCTTCAAAATTAATGTTTCAAGTCCATTGACGATTATTACTATGCTTTTATTTTTTTATTTCTTTGTAGAGGAAAATGAAGCTGCAGGGCCAGACGATGATGAAGAGGATATAACAAGGTGAGCATTAAATTTTTTTAATAACTTTATTTTCAAGAAGTATAACAAGTTGTACATATATGTGCTTTGTGAAACTTAAAAGAAAAATCGGAGGTTCAAAAGTAACAATGAGCCCACATATGGGCAATAGGAAAACACAACAGGTATGGTAGGTTGGCAAATGCAAAGAAAAATTTAAGAGTAGGACTTCAATTAACAGATTTAAACAATGTTAGCAGGCCTCCCTCTCAACAAAGTGAGAGGGAGGCCAGCTAGGCAAGTATCCAAGCCTTGGATACCAGCTGAGAAATGAAGTGACCTATTGAGCCTCTAAATTAGAGAGGAAAGTCAGGGAAGAGAGAGAGAGAACAAAGTCTATATAGAGAAGATAACAGAAGAGAAAAAGGGATATCAGAGGAGAGAGAGCGAGAGACTTCAAAAATTAAGTGAGTGAGCAATAGCTAAGAAGGTAGGATAGAGAAGAGGAGCCACAGCTATCCAGAAGAGAAGCGATCCAACCCCATGGTTAAATATTTTTATTGACTTACAGGCCTGTCCCACCTTTTGGAAAAGATTAATAAATGCATTTGCGTTTATCAAAGATGAAATGTGCATTCAATAATGTTTTGCATTGGAGCCTGCAGAGCGTTGAAACCATGATCAGTGCATCGCGAATGCAATACACAGTCTCCTGCAGATTCCCCCCCAGCCCCAGGTCCAGAGGTATGGACCTACTGTTATGGGATTAGAGGAAGGTCTGAAGGGGTAGGGCTGGGCGATGTGCCCATGTTTCATGTTAGACCCTAAATATTGGTGTACAATGAAACATGATTACAAAGGTGGACTTGGCTTTTAATAAGTATAATCATGGCAATTAAAGGAGTGCAAGGAGAGTAAAATGGACTCTCCTCTCTGCTTAGAGTCAGCTTGGAACACTGCAGCTGTCACATGCCGGCTGTAAGACTGAGAACCAATCGATCATGTAACTGCTAATCGGTCAGCTCCAGGTGTCATCTCCCTGCAGAGAGCAGTGACTGTCAGTCCCCTCCCTTGCTGGCATTCCCCCCTCCCTTGCTGGGATTTCCCCCCTCCCTTGCTGGGATTTCAAAAAAAAGGATTTCCCCCCCCTCGCTGGGATTCCCCCCTCCCCCACCCTCTGTTCCTCCAGCACTCATTGGAGAGACAGACAGGAATGGGTGGACTTGGCTGTCTCTGGCTGTAGAGAGGTGGATCCAGGCAGCCAGGGTGAATCCCAGCAATGCTGTAAGGATCCTTGCCGGCTGCAGCACATCTTTGCGCTGTCTGCAGATTGTGGGCATTAGCCTGCTATCTGCCAACTTTGGGTCCCAGGAGAAAATTAGTAAAGACACTCCTGTGAACCAAAAGAGAAGTAGAGCCACAAAAAGCATTGGGTTTACTTTTTTTTAACAGGCGAAGAGGTAACGCCTCTACACAGTGCTTTGCACTGAAAATATGAAAAATCTGATTAGCTGTTAGTTATTGCATTCTCCCTATTCGTTTTTATTTTGTTTTATCTTTGTAATACAAGCGTGACCTTTTTGTTTATCACATTCTCTTTTGTTGTGTTTGTATTCCATAGCTCTCATCCAGTAACCAGTATTGAAGCTGAAACTACTGAAAATGGTGTTGCAAAACTGGTAATTTCCCAAATAACAAGCAATGTTAAATCTGATGTGGGAGGCTTTCTGTAGTAATAGAAGTTAGAAAAATAATAATATGATCATATGTAAATGGAGGCTGTGTGGCTTTTGGGTGGTTGAGTGGGAATAGGTTTCAAGGCATAGAGCTCGTTCTCCTCATCACTGTGTGTTGTTGCTTATTTCCTGAATTTAATGTACTTTGCCTGGGTCGTGGGTTCTGGGGTGTTGTCTGTGTCCTAGCTTCACCTGTTGTTAAGTGCATGAGTAAGGAAACAGGTAGTGGTAGGGTAGACAGTAGTTATCTTCACTTATTCAGGACAAGAGTCCCAAAACGCAATGCAGACACAGTGAGATGCCAATGTGCACCTTGACATAAATACAACTTTATTCCATCTTGAATATCATAATGAAAGTTTATTGCTGTAAGTGTTGCATAAAAATGGGTAAACTTTAGCTATTAGTGTTAAACAGCATTCCATATTGTAAAATAAAAATAACATGTTTAATTGACCTTTTTTTGCTACTTGTTCCAGGTGACAGAGACAGAAGATGACAGTGACAGTGATAGTGACGATGACGACGACGATGTCCATGTTACTATTGGAGATATTAAAACAGCACCTCAGTATGGGTGAGTAAAACATATTATCAACCAATCTAGATAGCTGCTGTTTATTGCAGGCATGTGTAGGACATTCATTTTTTCATACTTTCTTATGTTTTAGGAGCTATGGTACAGCCCCCGTTAACCTGAACATTAAAACTGGAGGTAGAATTTATGGACCTGCTGGTAAGCCAGTTTTGCCAATGTTTTATGTGTTGTGTGCTCAGCATGATAGCTTTTCATGTTTGCTCCAAACAGTGTTTCCAGCACCGGAGAATATAATCCGAAAGGGTGCCTGCTACTGTTAGCTGTGTGCAGGGCTGATCAGCTTTGTAAACTCTTATGTGCAAAGGGATGTTACAATACTGTCATGAAAGGAAAGTTGGAGTTACTATTGTTGACCTCCTTAAAATGCTAGTTATTTGACGACTGCTGCTGACCTTCTGGCATCAGTGCTTTGAGACAATGACTGAGGACAAGTGTGCACTTCAGGAACATAGGAGCAGTCAGAAGCTCTTATCTACATACTCAGGATCAGTGACTCGAAGTATTGACGGAAGAGGGTCAGAATAAAAGCCAGGCATCTAGCATTTTCAAGTAGAGCTAAAGTTAAAAAAAAAAAAGGACTTCGTATTTATTCCCCTTTGCTGCTCCCATCATCAAAATACAAGTTTAAATCCTAACATATGTAATCATTTGCTAGAATGGATTGCTTCCATTTACACACAGCTACTTTTCTGGGATATTTGTGGTTCTCTACTGTGACCCAGGTCAGGTTCTGTGTGAGGCAGGGAACCTGCCCTTTGTGGAGTACTGGAAATGACATAGAATCAGTGGCCAGTCAGACCCGGAGGATCCTATTCCTACAAACAGATAAACCTAAATTCCATTTTCTATTTCAGCATCATGTTTCTCATGAAAGGTTTCCTCTAAAGACAACCGGACTTAATATGGCCTTAATTATTAATTATTAATAATTGTGATATTATGGCTGTTTTTTTAGGTTTACTTACAAAATATTAAAGATATGAAAATGACATTCATCACCTATTCACTCATGGCAAATCTTTTAGGTGTATGTGCTTTAAGTGATAGTGATGGATTCAATACCGGTGAATTTTTCGTGAAAGAAACATTTTCTACTAAGGGGGCTATTTCATGTGTCTGCAGTGACCGAATTCTGAGCTGCTGTGTTTGGCCACAGCTCTGACACTTTCTGGTAGTGTCAGCATTTGCCCAAAAAAAAAAGTAATCTATTTGTTTTAGCAAAGTGTTAACTTTGACATACTCAGGGCCGCCAGTAAGGGTCGACGGTGAAAGGCTAGGAGGCGGCCGGGCCCCCGCAGTGCAGGACGAGTCCTGGCCCTAGCAGCGCTGGGCCCCATCATTGCCGCTCCAGCAGCTTCGAGACAGACTGGGGCCCCATCACCTCCCTCCTCTTCTGATGTCGGATCGGCCAGAAGTGACACCAAGTCACTTCTGGCCAGTCCGGCGGAAGAGGAGGCCGGGTGTACAGGCACCCAGAGGAGGTGGGAGGGAGAGGGGGGGGATGCAGCCCTGACCAGCCCACCTGAGACCCCTTCAGAGCCCACCATAGAGATTCTCAAATGGGCTGTGCAGCATCCATGGGTTCTGCAGGGTCACTCTCAGGTGGGTTCTGTGTCAACCGCGTCAGTAAGCCCCGCGTCCGGCGCATCACTAAGCCCCGCATCCGGCGCGTCTCTAAGACAAACATAGAAATACCTTGCCGCACTCCTTACCGGGAAGCCCCAAATTAAAGAAAGGAAGGGTGCTCGCACTGACCGCTGATGGTGCCGCCAAACAGTACAAAATAAACGGATGTCACCAGCACGCCAATAGTGTTGAAATCCATAGTGTTTATTGGAACATCATGTCACCAGCGTGTCACTTAGGCCCGGTCTAAAGCCGTGTAAGGGGCCCCAAAATTTCTGATGGCTACCCTGGACATACTTAATATGTTTTAACTATATTTTTAATACAGCACATGATGTCAATATTTTAAAGAAACGAAGATGTATGGGTTGTAGAAAGTGTATAATAATGTATATGTTTTACACAAAGCCTCAAAGCCTTGTCAATCTAACTGTACAGGCAGGTAGTATTCTTTACACTGTTTTCTGTTTTGTAGGTGGAAAGGTCAAAGGGGTGGATTTGGATGCCCCAGGCAGTATTAATGGCGTCCCTCTGGTAGAGGTGGACTTGGATTCCTTTGAGGACAAGCCTTGGAGAAAACCAGGTAATGATTTGTGCAGATATATAACAGGGGTGTTCAGCTGTGCTGACACTTGTTTATAGATTTCTGTAGTTATGTGTAGCAACTTTTTCCCTTTTTTACTGGATTTCAAATGTATTTTTGTATGTATTTGATTATAGTATCTTTGAGAAGAAGGTTAACAATGCATGTATGACTTCTGCCCTCTTTGCAACCTCTCAAACACCCCTTTTTTCCTTTCTCTGATCCCAACCTTATTCGTTTCATGCTCTACCTGTCTTTAAACCTTGTATCACTGAAATCTGCACCACTTTAACCCTTTTCTTCTGTATTCTGCTACAGACTTACGCTAACCTTTATCCTGTCCTGCCCTGATCTGACACTCCTGTCAACAACAGCTTACTCTCACCCTACCTGGACACTACAGCCCTGACATAAAGACAACACCAGAAGTCTCAAAAGACATAGCCATGCTCTTGAGTGAGTGTGGCATGAAAAATACTTGCAAGACTTAGACTATGTTCACACCATGTCCAGATCAGATCTAAAGCAGATCTGCAAATGCACTGTGCTTTTGCTGCATTTTTTTTTAGCTTCAAATGGGCTTTCAGGTGCAGTCCAGTGTGTTTGCATGTGTTCCAGACCATAGGAAATGAATCCAGTAGTATTTGTTGAGTCTGCACCTGAATGGACTGCCAGAAATACCATAGGGAAAACATTGGGATGTTTTTTTTGGTCTGGACATGGTGTGAACAAGCCCTTAACCCTGTATAAGTCAGCTCTCCTAAGATATATTATTGAAGCACAAAAAGAGAAAAAAAATGGGGCTTTTAAGGTGTCACTCTAGACATGGAGAACATATAATTTACACACAACTGTTGAGAATTCATTTTTATTTTGTTAAATAAATAAACAGATAAACAAAGGCGGGACAATGTATGAGCCCGTTGGTTGCACATCCACATCAACTTCCTAAACATAATACAATCTAAAATCACCATAGGCATGTAGCCTCACTGGACCACACGGTCACATTCTAGGCAATCAGCATTGTAGTAACCATTTTTTAAATATTGATAAAAGTAATTATTGAGTTAATATATTTTTTGTCAATAACGTCAAAAAGTCTTGCATCGCTGCACCGTTGGTCCAAACATCTACGCGTTTCACTAAAAAGCTTCCTCAGGAAGATAGGAGGCTCCCTTTTTTATCAGGGTCTTAGTGGTGAATCAATCCATATCTCCAATAGGACAATATCCATTGCACAGAGGACATGGGGAATGAGGGACGTGCAGGAGTTACGAGGATGAGTGGCTAAATTTCGTCCATCCATACTTATTCTTTTTTCCTCACGCTTTCTGACATCTGTATCTCTTTTCAGTATATTTTGAATGATCTCCTGTTCCTCCTTTGTCGGGAAACCCAAATCCATCAAGTTGACAATTTCCATGACCCTCAACTAACAGCCAATACCATCTAGCAGTACTGTGAACTGATAACCAGCTTTCGCGATCCTTGTATGATTTTAATCTTTCACAAGCAGGACCCCCCTAACCCTCTTGTCTTGACCTGTATGGTAACTGTACTGTCTCCCTTTATTTTCTAAAGAGCTGCGCTTAAGCAAAGTAGCAGTATTTATTAGATAGACTGATCAAATTGGGTTTATTTGTTGCTGGCTAGAGAGAGAGTGCTTTACCAAATGTTTCCATTCCTCCAGTAGCCCATTATTAATATCCACTAGTTGTTATGGGCAGCACTTAATTTTTGTTCCATGTGGTTAGTCTCTTTAGCACTGAGTTTAATGTGTTTCTTCAGTCCATTATGTATTAAGCTGCATTTTTGTTTACTGTATTTTTTTTTTCTTCAACTTTAGGTGCTGATCTTTCAGATTACTTCAATTATGGTTTTAATGAAGACACTTGGAAAGCGTACTGTGAAAAACAAAAGCGACTTCGGATGGGCCTAGAAGCACTTCCTGTCTCCTCGACTACAAATAAAATTACAGTATGTTAGAATAAAACGGTGGAATATATTTATAGCACTTTTTTTCCCAGCTGCAAAACATTCCAATGTTGAAATCATAGCAAGAATAGTAATATGAAAGTATGTCAGCAAGTCAACAACATAGTAATGTTCTTTTTTTGTTTAGAACAAAGCTGGTGGCAAGATGTTGGTTATAATGGGAGTTGGTCTAAAACTAGAGCTGTACAGTTATGTGAAAGAGGCCATTATGTATAGACCCTTAGGAAGAAATCAAATCATAACAGACATCTTAATTTGAAGTATTTATGGCAATGACCAGTGATGATGTAACTAATTGTGAGTGTGCTACAGAAAAGGTGTTGAGGTCCTTATGTGTAGCCTATGAGATACGTGTGCAAATTACTCCTAAAACCTCCCATTTTTGTATCTCTAAGCTTTATAGTAACTAAACAAATATTAAATACGGCCACTAACTGTGATATGACATATCTCTTTGGAAGTATGCACTCCTACAGATTCCAGCCAGCTTGCTTCTTATCCTAGATCAGTGATGGCGAACCTTGGCACTCCAGCTGTTTTGGAACTACAAGTCCCATGAGGCATTGCAAGGCTCTGACAGCCAAAGACATAACTCCCAGAGGCAGATGCATGTTGGGATATGTAGTTTTGGCACAGCTGGAGTGCCAAGGTTCGCCACCACTGCCCTAGATATTTAGCTTTATACCGGTAACGCCTTAAGACCCCATTCACACTGAGCAACATGTTTTTTTGCGCGATTTCGCGCTGAGCAGGTTTGAGCTACATTGCGTTATATTGAGCGACAGTGCACATTTTATCGCACTACATAGCGCAATTTTTGGGCGGGACTTCCACGCTGCTACATTGGGCTGTAACCAATCAACAGCGATCTTGATGTGACATCATTCTTTGCTTCCATTTTGCAGTGCAAAAGTGACCCTTCTGTAGCACAATATCACGTGACAAAGTCGTGCAATATCGCCGGTAATGCACGATTTAGGTGCGACACCATACAGTCTATTGATGCCGAATCGCGCGACATCCGCGGAAAAAAGGGTCGTGTACGAGTGACAAGTTTGAGCGATGAGTTACAGGTGACATTGAGCTGTGAGATGTCAACAGTTCCATTTGAAATGCATTGGGCAAGCTACATAGAGCGATATTGCGCGGAAATATGCACAATTTTGCGGCAGAAATCGTGCGATAAAAGACTCTTATAACTGTATGTACAAACCACATGTAACAGTAATATTTATATGTATGCGTTTTATTTCACATATCTTTAGCATTTTCATTACTATAGCATGTTGATTAGCAAGTGATAGGGGCTTGAAAGATTATCTACAACACTGAAAGGAGTGTTTAAGAAGTTTCATTCTTTATTATTTTTTTAAAGATTTAACCATTTGCTCTCCGGAGCATTTTCTTACTATTTGTGCACAAATTATAAATGTTTGTCTAGAAAACAGCTTCAAACCCCCAAACAATGATATATGTTCTGAAAGTAGAGGCCCTGTAGAATAAAAAAATGCTAGTTGCAATTTTTTGTTGCACGTTTTTTTTTTTGGCAAATGTTGAAAAAAAAAACTTTTGAATTTTTTTTATTTACGCTAACCTTATTGCTTTCACATAGGGGCTAACAAGCACCCTATGAAATAGCAGATGGGGTGTGACAGGTCCTCTTTATAGAGACATCAGGGGTCTTTCAGACCCCTAATGTCACCTGGGGACCCCAAAGGCTGAGGAAGCAGAGATCTGCTTCCCCAGCTTATTCTGGCTCTAAGAGCTGGAGACTGTAACTAGTGACACCGGAAGTGATGTAATACACATCACTTCCGGGTCCAGTGATCGGAGGAGAGATCAACGACTGGAAGCCGCTGAATCTCTCTCCGATCATTGCAGGGGGACAGCGGAGCCCGGGGAAACTAACGGCGTCCCCGGGGGGGAGCTAGGGGAGGGCGCCGCACGGTACAAACGATCCAGCGGCTGTATAGACGCCGGATCGCTTGGGCATTAACAGCCATCACTGGGTGTTAAAAACGACACCGAGAACTTGTTTTAACCACATCCGTGTACCTCTTTACACCATATGATGGCCCTGACAGTGTTAGCCTATATGTATAGAGTCTAATAAAAGTGCCTAACAGTCAGAGTCAAAAAGCATTAATAATAGTTTTCCCTTTTTAAAAACAGTTTTTGGACTATGTTTGGTGCTCCCATTAAACTTTATACATGTGCATCTTCCGATTGGGACTCCTTCATTTAATGGACGCTACATTTTTATCCAGAGCAGCCTCACCAGAGCCAGT
Source organism: Nanorana parkeri (assembly GCF_000935625.1). Classification (NCBI taxonomy): domain Eukaryota; kingdom Metazoa; phylum Chordata; class Amphibia; order Anura; family Dicroglossidae; genus Nanorana; species Nanorana parkeri. The sequence continues at coordinate 1,224,253 of NW_017306322.1, forward strand.
ATGCTTTAGATCTGACCGATCTGATAATATAAATCCGGCATCCTATCTCTACTTGTTCCAATGTTAGGTCCATGGCTATTGATCTTCTAACTGCAACAGGATCTCTAAATAAAACACTTTCTGCACGGCTCCTGACCTGGCCGGAATGCTACAGAATTTCACTTATCAATGAGCGAGCGCAGTAGAACACGGCCTCATTAGACTGGTCAGCGAGGGGACAATGCTATGGAAGCATGTGTGTGGTTTCTTGTTTTCCTAGTAGTTGTCACCGTTGAGTTGCTGCAAACTACAGGATCACTACTTGTACATTTGGATTTTTATTGTTCCAATCCATGTTAGTATTTTTGTGTGCTAGTTTAAAAGCTGAGCTCATCCCGATTTGTAAGCTATATACCAGCAAGGAGGTGACCTCTCAGTAATGCAGTATTGTTGTATATAGCAATGCCGGTCACCCAGCACTCTGCCTATCTCAGCTGTATGTGCTCATTTCCAGACCAGCAGAAAAGACTATTAGGTGGATGGAAGGGAAGTGTGCTTTCTGAGCAGACACGTTTTACAAAGTGTCATTTCATGTTGTGTTTTTGCTAGACGTTTCTTCTGGCAAATTTCTTTAAAATTAATTTGGGTTGTATATAATGAAATTTAAATTAATTACAGTAATCTTCCCTTTATCTCAATAATTCTTTGCTTTTTATATTAACAGGTGCAGCAGGGCAGAACTGGAAACTCTGAGAAAGAGACTGTGTTACAGACAACAAAGCCAGAATTCACATCCCCCACATCTTTATTTAAATCTGGTGTTGCACCTCCAAGGTGGGTTGTTAATCAGTTTCCATAATCAAACAACATAATTGTGATTTTCGCTTTAACCTTTTATTTACACTTGTGAAAAGTGGGAGACCTTGCCTTAACTCTTTGTGGGGGTACCCTGCAAATGATCAATCCTTCAGGAAACTGAATAAGCAGACTTCCCACTTGGCAGCGCAGGTCTCCATAGCTTATCCTTGCTGAGAAATAGCTTCACTGCTTGGCACAAATAGTGCACCCCCTCTATTCTACTCTATAACCAGGCACAATTAAAGATGTAAAACCTGTAAGAAAGTGCTACTTGAAAATGTTCAACCGCCATCTTTAGTAAACTAAGTGAAGTGATTTGAGGAATGTGGCTTTTGTATGTGTGCTTGATTCACTCTGAACTGAAATCTAGTTTGTAGATTTATGTTTATCAATTAGCAGTCTTTTTATTAATTTATTTGGATTCGTTATCAAAGCTAGTTAGTGTAAATAATTGTATTTCCTCTTACAATTTACAGTAGAAAACTCTCAGGCACAATCGATGTGATTGGACAAACAACCACTATCACACGCGTAGAGGGGCGTCGGCGAGGTGCTAATGAAAGCAACATCCAGGTGTGTACAACATGTGGTTCTCTTGATTCCAAAAAATAAGTTTTAGGATTGCTTCACTCTATCAAGCCATGCTAAACTCACGGCCACTGGTGTGTGGTGACAGGAACAGTGGAACAAATTACATATTATTCAATCCTACAGCCACATCGCAGTGTGATGTGGTTATGCATGCAGTACTTTTTCAGCGCACAGCAACGCGATGCAGTGGTGTGACTCGAGAGAGTTGAAATCCAGGCAATTGCCTTGTCATTGAGATGAGACTTTGCTGAAAAAAAATCTACCCGCACATCCCCAATGCATCGGCCTTAAATGTGATATTTAGGAGCCTTCAAAGTCTGTCCTGCCAGATTCCTCAGTTTTTTGTTTGCTCTCTCTCCTGTTTTTTCTAAGATGAATTTATCCCTTCCCCCAAATTATTGAGAACCTATACTGGCCAATTATGTTCTAAACTGTTTGTACTGATTTCTTATAGGTCGCAAGGGCCTAGCTGATTATATACAAGCTGGGTTGTTTATTGTCAATGGTAGATCTAGAGGAGATTTTACAGTGTTTGCACAGATTGTGATGTGTGTCCAGCTTAACCATGTAGTAGGGGTCGACCGATAATCGGGACCAATATTTACATATTTTCCAATTATCGGTATTGGTCAAAGTGACCGATTTATTATCGATTAACCCCTTTGTGACGAGAGACGTACAGTGTACGTCCCGTCACAAAGTGGCTATATGACTGGCCACGTACACTGCACATGCCGAGTTATATTAGCCTCTGTAATGCTGGTAACTGCTGATTCTCAGCAGTTCCAGTCATTAATGAATGCCTCACTATTGAGACATTCATTAATGAAATAGTTAAGCTTTTGTAAAAGCTTCTTTCTTTCATTAATGAAAGAATGAAGCCTTTACATTCATATACGGGTTCGCTAAATAGCGATCCCGTATCTAACAGCTGAAGATAGCAGAGAGGTAGCAGTGACTCACCTCTCTGCTATTCTTTTTGACAGCTGGAGAGCCTGTTAAATGATAGATTTCAAGCACTAGATACAAATGTATCTCTTAAGTGAAATGTATCAGTTTTGATCGTCTAGGAACCATCAAAGACCTTTAGTGAGATCTGATTCTGACATGCTGTCAAGATCAGTCTCTAAAGTTATTATTAGCTGTTCCTAAGTTTGGAGCAGCCTGATAACTAAAAATTAGTTAATTTATTAAGCAGTAATAGTGACTGCTTGATATAAACTGACAAAAAAATTTTTTTTTTTTTTTACACTTATTTTTTTTTACAAAGTGTAAAAAAAAAATAAAGTGTACAAAAAATTAGGAAAATAAAACTTTTATATATAAATATATTTTTATACTATAATTATTAGAAAAATTCTAATAATAATCAAAACTTGCTGCTGTGGAAGAATCACACAGCAAAAAATGTAAAAAGTGTCAGTTTTTAGTTTCTGTTCCTAAATGACTATCTGTCATGAAGGGGTTAATAAACATTGCAAATGTTTTTTTCTAGTAAAGAACCGACTTAAATTTGCACCGTTGGTGGCGCTCTCTGGCCGCCATCCCACGTTTAGCTGATCAAAGGATCCCTGTTCAAGTATTTTGAAGTTCTCTTTCAGGTCCTCCTCTGCTGATTGACAGCAGCAGTGGACGGGTGCAATAACCAGGCTGCTTTTGGCTATCGCAAATTGCAATAGCAGCCAAGCTATTCATTCCCATGCTATTTGTTGTTTTTTTTGTTTTTACTCTGATGGCAGCAGCTGTCAAAAGAATAATAAAAAACAGGGAAATCAGCTATCTGATGTTTCTTTTCTTTGTGTTCTGACAGTGGCCACTGGCTCTCTAATGCTTTACTGTCATAATGCTTTTCTGCCATGCAAGACCATGCAAGAAGTCAGAGGGAAATTTATCAAAACTGCAGCAGACAGAAACTGGAGCAGCTGTGCACAGCAACCAATCGGCTTCTCTCTTCAGCTTGTTCAGTTAAGATTTGAAAATGAACAAGAGAAGCTGATTGGTTGCTGTGCACAGCTGCTCCAGTTTTCATACGTTCCGCTCATAGTATTTAAAAAGTGAGTTAAAGGAGAACTATGAGGTGAGTGCTTTTCACTCACCTCATAGTTCTAGCCGACCTGTGACAATGAGACTGTCACAGGTCGGCTCAGTAGATCGGGAGGTGAGCGAACACTCGCCTCTCGATCCTGTCACAGCTCTCTGCCGTGACATGGGAGGTGCTGGATTCCCCCCTCCCTGCTCCGATCCGCCAGCGATGACTGGCGGATCGAACAGGGAGGGGGCGGGTACAGCTGGCTCTGCCTCTAGATAGGTAGAGCCAGCTGTCACTCACGCAGCTGAGCGGATGCAGACATTAATTGTCGGGATCCGCTTCAGCTGCGTCGTCTCAGTATACCGCGAGCTGTAGCTCGTGGTATACTGCAGCGTTTAAGTATACCGTGAGCTCTAGCTCGCGTTATACTGAGCTTAGGGTGATGGGGGGACGCTAGTTTGTGTTCTCCCATTACCCTAAGGAGAACTATGGGGAAAAGCCTTAACCCCATAGTTCTCAAGTTTTGGGTCTCTAGACCAGATCTTGATGCTTTTATCAGATGACTGAGACTGGTCCTCTTAAAAATGAAAGAACCAAACCTTTCCTGGACTTCAATGTGTGGCTTGTGAATAGACAAGTCCATTTAAACATTTCTGGGAATTCTGTGCTTTTTTTAGATGAAACTCACAATCCGTTATCCTATCATATCAAAACACTTCCATTGTGTGTTTTTATTCTGTAATTTGCATGTGTTGCTCAGTCAGTAGTCTGATACCTGCTTAAAAAAAAATCTAAAGAATGAAAACAGTGAAAGCATAGCAAAGGAAGTAAAGTTCTTGATTTGCAAGTGCTCTGATATATGAGAATTTCCTTGTGTACGTTTGGTACAATTACCCTTAAAAAGAGAGAGAACTGCTTGCTTTTGTGAATTTCAATACCGAGGGAAGTGTTTCCTTTGGCAGCTTTCCATGGTGCGCTCATAACTTACAAATGAAGCGGCCTCCTTTCTTTGTCTGATCGCAGCACATTCAGCATTATGAGCAAAAGGATCTTTGTGTTCTCATTTCTGATATTCAAATGACAAAGCACATTTTGTTCACAGTAATGGCAAATGTTTAAATTGTGGAACATGAGCATGTGCGCTTTTTTTTTTTTTTTTCTTTCCTCTTTTTATGTTGAATGGTTTTATAAGAAACATATGTATTTTTGCCTTTTAATAATGTGAAATGCATTAATTAATAAAGCTAATATAATATTTTAGTGCTACAGATTAATTTGAAGGACAGCCCCCAAAAACAAACCTTTTGGTTAGCAGAGTGTTCACTCTCCTAAAAGATTCACTTTAAATCTCCATTTGTAATTTTTTTTTTACTTGCCTTGTTAAGAGCGGCAATCTTCTTTGAGGTCATCACAGGGACTGCAGATGTCTTCATGTGGACAGAGCTGGTGGAGGGATTAAGAGGGCACCCTGCCTCACTTCCTTGAGATACAAGGCAAATGTTGGACTATATTTCCTTTTTAAGTCCTGTGTCTACAGACCTCAGACATAAGGACAACGGTTACTGATAACCCTCCTCCTTGACTTAACTAACAACACAGGGCCATAGTCCTTGCAACCGTAGTCCTTGTAGACCATGCTGAAGAGATTTATGTTCATGGCATTTCGGCCAATTTTTTTGGGCAGTAAAAACAGTTGATTACATTATAAAAACACTGATTAGGAAATATGTAATGTCCTTTCTATTAGCGGTCGACCAATATCGACTTTTAGCGATTATGGACCACATTTTCAGACCGATAATCAAGTGCTGATATCCTTTTTACAGCCAACTGAGCCAGCAGCTGAATATAAACAGCAGGCAGTTCCTGATATCAGTAGAAACCCCCCC
>NW_017306322.1:1230433-1237088 GCF_000935625.1 Nanorana parkeri
CCACCACCACCACCACTACCACTGAGACCCCATTAATCTGCAGCTGAGCTGAATGTAAACAGTGGTCAATGCAATAGCCAGCCTGCTATTGGCTATTTTAAACTGCAATAGCAGGATGGCTATTAAACCCGCCTGCTGTCAATCAGCAGAGGACTGGACCTGAAGGAGAAAGTTCTCCTTCAGGACCATTCCTCTCCTATTTGAGCCACAGTGGCTGGGAGCAATAGCCAGCCTGCTATTGGCTATTTCAAATTGCAATAGGTTGACTATTGCACACGCCCACTACATGCTGTCAATTAGCAGAGGAGGACTTGAAGGAGAAAGTTCTACCGATTACCGATAGATCCCTATTTTCTGTATAATAATATATTAGGGATGCACCAATATATCGGCCGCCGAAACATATCGGGTGAAAATGGCACTTTTGGCATAATACCGAAAGTGCCATTTTTCTGCCGATACATCGGCGTATCCCTGTCCCAGCGGGGAGGAGAGAAACTGATAGCGGGCCGAGCGCTGCGAGCTGCCGGTGACTCCTCCCACACCGCTTAGCCTCCTATCACAGCCTGGCAGAGTGGTGTGTGGGCGCAGACAGGCCGCGCTGTCACAGGAGGCGGAGCTCTCCTCCCTGCACTGCTCGCTCAGCCTCCTGTGACAGCGTGTCAGAGGAGAGCGGTACAAACACTCAGCGTTCACTGAGTGTTTGTAGAAAATTTGAGGACAATATCCCCAATTATGAATGAATGGGAAATGATCTACATCACCTCCTGTTCATTCATAGTTGTGGTTATAGTAAACATACCATGTCCTCATGTTATCAATGAACAATAAAACTCAGTATAGACGATTCCCGTTCATTGATAACGCGCGATACAGAAAAAGAGATTGAGGACTTTGTCTTTTTCTATTTTATAAGGGAAATATCAGGGGTCTGATTAGACCCCTAATATTTCCCCAAAGCCCCTAAAAGTAAAGTACAAAATAAAAATATTTTATAAAAAATTAATTTAATAAATACAAATGTAAAAAAAATGTATAGAAAAATAAAAATTTGAAAAAATTCAAATAAACATTTTCGGTTTCGGCCTGACAATTTTTTTTATTTCGGTTTTAAAATATCCATTTCGGTGCACCTCTATAATAATATCATTATCGTCCTTTTTTTTATTCCTTTTAATTTAACTTTATTGGCTTTTTTTTTTCTTCTTTTTGCAGGTAGTTACGGAGCAGTCTCCTTCAGAAGTGGATAATTTTATCAAGCCCCCACCACCATTTTTTCCTCCTGGTGCTCCACCCACACATCTCCCGCCTCCTCCGTTATTTCCACCCCCAAATGTCAGCACTGCCCCACCACTAATCCCTCCTCCAGGTAAGGCGTATATGGTTCTAATGCTTCTCTTTCATGACATTGTCTTTTTATAGTAAAATGTCTATGTACCCCAAATATCTTTATCGGGGGTTGTATTATTCGGCAAGACACAGAGTAAAGTAGAGCACTTTAGCCCAACAACCAATCAAAATTCATTGTGATCCAGCCGCACAAAACTGCAAGTTGTTTGTCCTGGACAGTGCACTATGAAGTAAACCCATTTGTCACCTGATAGTATAGAGCTCAGAGAAGGGCTAATGATCGGTCAGTGACTAGCAGGATTCGTGAGATTTTAGGGTCAATCAATGACTAGTCAGCTCCAGATAGGAAGCCTACCTTTCGCAAACACATTAGTTGTGTTTTTTTGGGGAATTTGTGAAGATGTGCAAAATATTTTTAATTACGAACACTTGATCACTCAAACTGCATGCTACTAGTCACATTACATTTTTGGGGGGTGATCAATTTTTAAATAAAATGTTTCATACCCTGTGACCCTTTTTAACTATTTTACTTACCGCTGCCTTACCATTATGTTTCATTAATAATTAACAGATTTAGTATGATAACTGAGGAACAGGAGGCTCATATTAACTAGCACATCTTGGATTTGTATGTTCATTTGCTAACCTGTGCTGCAGATACTGTATCACCAGTTGCCATGTTTGTGGTGAATATCCATTTGAAATTTTGCTGTGTAAAGCAGTTTCATCTCTTTGATTGTTCTGAAACATGATTGCATTTAGAAGAAATTCCTTTATGTTCCTGTTCATGTCAGCGCCTCATGATCTTCAGAGGCCCTCGTAAGAGCAGGTTTTTGACATTTCTGCTATCCATATAAATCAGTACAGTACGGCTGTACATCTGCAGCAAGAACCATGCAGGCCTGTGGCTTTGGCTCCCCATGGACCCTGTTTTATTTGTGCTGCAGCCATGGCTTTATCTTCAAAGCCGTTACCAAAATAGCACTGTGCCATACCTCCCCTGTTTAGTTGGGGGTGGAAAAGGCACAGTTGTTACCTCATATTAGCTAGAAACCCTCGCCAGAAATCAAGAACTGCAAATATAAAACATCCTGTGGAAGTTCTTTGGAAAGCAGAAGCTGCTTTGAAGTCCTCATCGTAGACTATATTTTCTTCCTTGTGAAGCTCATTGCAAGAGAAATTCTCCTTGATTCTTTCCAGTAAGGTGACCTAGGGTTTCCATTTAACACCTTCCTTCCCATGCAGCTGTTTCTGGGTCGCCCAAGCCTGTGACATCTGGGCTTTCTTAATATGAGTAGTATAAACAATGTATGCATTTTGCTGCGCTGGCAAGAACATGTCTAGCTTTGTAATGTGTGGTTGTGTTGAGCATTGCTCAGATTAAAGCATTAATCGCAGCAAACAGTTCCCAGGCTGCGTTGCCTTTTCTAATTGTGTGATTGTTTTAAAAATGGATGCAGATGTGGCATCTGTGCTAGAACTTAATGGTATTTTAATAACTTAGTCATCCTCTTATATTATCTGAGCATCCCAGGAACCGATTCCTGCCCCAGTCTCCGGAATGTGCTTGTATTCCAGGCTACTTGCAGCCATCAGTGTTATCTTGCCAGCAATTATGTAATGATTGGTACCAAGTGACTATGTAAATCATGCCGTTATTTCCCCTTCTTCTAGGATCTGGAATGCAGTTATCTTTCTCCATGCAAAAACCATCTAGATATGGTATAGTGGATTTTGCTAATACTAATGAATTTATAGATTTATCTTGATTTGACATGGGAATAGAAATGGCTGTCGATCATACAGATAAGGGTGACGGATAGTGATTGTGTTGTTGACTTGTAAATGTGCGTGTGTGTGTGTTGTGCAAGCCAAATGAATCAAGATTCCAAGTATCATTAGTTTACCTGCTAAGTCATTTTTCTTTTGCAATGTGATTATTATTTTTTTTCTATCCAGAGATGACAATGCATGTGGCCCTATGTGTTCACACAACAGTGCAGGCTGTTGGCTTTTCTTAATCATACCTTATGGGGCACAGGAGACGTATTCATGAACATTGGATTATGCTACTGCCTTCAAGAGATTGTACACTGGCAAAGCTGTAAGAACAACCCAATATAGCCCTTCCCACCCCCAGTATTCCTTAGTTTTAGTTTTTTTTTTTTTTCTGGTGCCTTTAGGAGAACTGAAATCTTCTTTCCTTTTTTTTTTGTTAGGATAATTTTCTACTAGGATGATTCTTCAGTTGCTGGGGCCTTTCTTTTTGCACCTTCTGGACTGGCTACTCCTCCGCTTTGCCCTGGGCGGGGGGGCGTACTGGCGACCAGTCAGGAAGAAACAGGGACGCCCTGTATTTTTGCTCTGTGTACTGGTTTCTGCCTAATGCATTTAACTAGGCACTTGGCGCAACTTTTTAAGTTAGCCACAGGGTGCTCTACAGTCCAGGGCCATTGTACAGCCACCTGGAACCCTTTCCCTAAAGACTCCTTGGACAGTATGCCCACTAAGAGGGCAAATACTTGGTCACAAGCTGGCAGCAGGGAAGGATCATTACCATTTTCAAATTTGACGCTATTTTTTGCCGGGCTCAGCCTCGGAGCCCAAACGGAATCTGCTTAGCCTCTCCTATTTCCTCTTCACCAACACTAGCGCAGCAATCCACTGGGAGGTTTCCAAGCTCCCTGCTGCCTACAGTGATAAGTCAGACTGAATTAACCCTTCCTGCTCTGCATTGCCTGTCAGGAGTACCCCTGGTGTGAATTCCTTAATGCATTACTATGACGTATCTCAAACGCAAGGAGGGTGGCACGGAAGGCCCTCCTGGCCTACAATCGGCCAACAACTCAGGGGAAGAGTCTGGAGGATTTACTCTTGGGGTTCTGAGTCACTTCCCTCCTCAGAGGCCTTCTTAACACCTTCAGGGGTCCCTGCCGCCTCTTGTTTGTCTAGAGAGGAGTTTTCTGATCCTATGTCTTAAATTACGGGGAAACGTTGAGCTTTACTAGGTAAGGTCTCTGATTGCAGGGGCCTCGAGCCAGTCTCCTCCTCCTCTTCCCCAGAATCTCTCTAATGTTCCTCTACATGCGTCTGCACATTCTGATGAGGATATTAGGTTGTCCGTTTTCAGGGACTCTGTACACGAAAAGGTTCAGTCTGCTGACGTATCTCCAAAACTGAAGGATACCGTTCCGAACTGTATTGACGCAGTGCGCATATGTCTTGACCTAAAGCAACCTGTATCTGCCTTGCCTAGGATTACCAGTTTGGGCTCTCTGGAAAATCTTGGCCTGCTTAAATCATCCCTGTACCCTCTCTTTTGTTAGTCTTATGTTTGCGATGTTGCCCACCCCTTAGTTGGACTGCATTTGCATGTCCCAATGTTCCTGAATGGCTTGTACTGTGTCCTGTAATGTACGATTTTAGGAAAACAAGATTTTTATCTTGTAAAATAATTTTCTTGGTTTACATAAGTGACAGTTTACTCTGATTCACTGTTGATATTGCTTGCTACAACTTGCTATAAAAGTGGGGTATGGTGGGAGTGGGAAGGGTTATACCGGGCTGTCCTTACAGCTTTGCTTTGCCAGTGTCCAATCACCTGAAAGTGACAACATAACCCAATGTTCTTGACTATGTCTTCTGTGTCCCGTAATATACTCAAAGAAAATAATTTTACTGGTTACCCAAAAATCCTGTATTGCTTGTGTTCTGAAATGAATAATTGCTTACATACTGATTGCTGTTTTAGACTGACACTTCCTTGGGTTTTAAAATGCATAATAAAGGCCACACTTGCTCCAGCCAGTCTGCTGACTGGTTTCTGTGCTGAGATGTACCGTGAGGAATGTACACTGCTGCTTCTGGATCTTGCATGAGTATAGAAGAACCCATGTATTTCACAATTGTATTTTCTACATGTTGCTGAAATCCTGCTATACACTAGCTGCTACTTGGAAAGATTTCCTTTATCATTGGCCATACTACAATAATAATATTTTTGAGACCTGCATCAGATATTCAGTCTGGGTAATAGTTTGGATGTCATTAGGTGACCATGGTTTCCTGTCGGGTAGTGTTCCTTTTGTACACAGGGTCTACATGTGCAGGATTTACAGAGAGGGTATATTTTGTATTCCAGGTAATCATTTGAAAACGTTAGCGAAGTGTTCCTTGGGTATCCTATTTTGCGTGACTTTTGATGGCTTATCCCTTTCGCTGCCAAGCCCTCCGGAACATTTTTCAAATCAGCTGGCCAAGCCATTTTTGAATTTTCTGCAATTTTTCCCTATTGATTTGATTTTCAACTGCTGCGTTGCTAACGTTTGTAAAAGACCCCCCCAAACCATATATTTTCTGAAAGGCAGGCCCGGTAGAATAAAAAGATGGTGATACTAAATTTGTAGGCCCTGCGATAATTGCGCAAATGTTTCTCAAATTAATATTAAACCGATAAAAATACACAATTCAATTGTTAAAACACACCAAAATCAGTATCCGTGCACAAAAAAAATTATTTTCTGACTAAATCTAAAAGATAAAACTGTATTGAGTTAATAAATAACAAATATTAGCAAATTTGTAATTGCGCCTTTTTGCGAAAAGGTAAAAAAATGAAGGTATGCAAAACTGTAAATAATCGACTTATGTAAAAAATTGTTTTGGTGTTTGTGTTGTGATAAAATGATACAGGTGTATATTTAATTGCAACACAAGGTATCACAACGCATGGCAATGAGTCACAAAGCTTTGCCATGCGCTGCCACAGTTGAGTTAATTTAATGGTTTTTTTAAAAGAAAAAATAAAATAAAAACATGCACTGCGATGCGTTCTAACAACGCACTGCAGCGCATGTGCATGGTGTGCACCACAATGTGTGTGTTATGATGTGCATCCCTAATATCAATGATACTTATCGATCCTCCGTACGGCCACGCACAGAGCCGCTGTCATCCGGAAACTGACATGATGACAGCGGCTCCGTTCTCCTCACCGCTCAGCCATCCTGAAACTTGTGGCTTCTCCCCGTCAGCCGACGCTTGCAACTCCGCCCCGCCCCCCAACCCTGGCAGGGATGAGAGGCTCCAGATGCCGCCAACTTTTCCCATTGATTTGATTTTCAACTGCTGCGTTTCTAGCGTTTGTAAAAGACCCCCCAAACCATATATTTTCTGAAAGCGCAGGCCCGGTAGAATAAAAAGATGGTGATACTAAATTTGTAGGCCCTGCGATAATTGCGCAAATGTTTCTCAAATTAATATTAAACCGATAAAAATACACAATTCAATTGATAAAGCACAC
>NW_017306322.1:1238189-1239252 GCF_000935625.1 Nanorana parkeri
CAATGCGTCACAAAGCTTTGCCATGCGCTGCCACAGTTAATTTAATTTTTTTTTAAAGAAAAAAATACATTAAAAAAATCATGCACTGCGATGCGTTCTAACGCACTGCAGCGCATGTGCATGGCGTAAACCTCAATATGTGTGTTATGTGTGGGGAGGGAGGGGTTGTGCTTTTTTTTATTTTTTTTTGTACACATTTTTACATTTTATTTATTTTTTATTTTTATTACATTTTCTATTTTTTTTTTATTTATTTTTTTTACTGTTGGGGGAGCTGCGGCGAAATATCTGGGGTCTAAATAGACCCCTGACATTTCCCTTTTGAAATAGAAAAAGAAATTGAGGACATAAGTCCTCAATTTCTTTTTCTGCAGCCCCAGCACTCAATGAATGAGAAGCCTCAGTACAGAGGCTTCTCATTCATTCACAAACTAATGATAGTAAAAATATTTTACTATCATTAGTTTCTGAATGGGGAGGAGCCTCTGTAGTGAGTGCTAGTCCCCATTCATAAATTCTTGAATGAACAGGCTGTGATGTAGATCGCAGCCTGTTCATTCATAACTGGGGACACATAGTACTATGTGTCCCCAGTTATTTACAAACACCGGAGTGATCAGACGATCACTCCGGTGTTTGCTCTGTACAAAGGGATCGTTAAATATCATTGATATTTAACGATCCCCCGCTCGGCCACGCTACAGAGCCGCTGTCATCCAAAAACTGACAGGATGACAGCGGCTCAGATCAGAAGACGCTCGGCCATCCTGAATTGCGGCCAGCCGCCGCTCGTTCCCGGGACCCCCCCGACGGTGATTTTTTTACGGATCCCCACTGCCACAGACCCTACAAGCAGTGGGGATCCATGGAGTCTCTCATCCCTATCTGGGATGGCTCCAAGGAGGGAAGAGAGATGACAGATTTTTTAAAATAGCAGTCATCAGCGGCTTGTGAGCCGCTGGTGACAGCTATAAATTTAAAGGGGACAGTCTGCTGAACAGTTCTACTATAAGCTGATGTTCGCTAAAGCGACCATCAGCTTATAGTAGAACTGTAAATGCCA
>NW_017306322.1:1240673-1308917 GCF_000935625.1 Nanorana parkeri
CCCCCCCGACTGTGATTTTTTTTTTTTACGGATCCCCACTGCCACAGACCCTACAAGCAGTGGGGATCCATGGAGTCTCTCATCCCTATCTGGGATGGCTCCAAGGAGGGAAGAGAGATGACAGATTTTTTAAAATAGCAGTCATCAGCGGCTTGTGAGCCGCTGGTGACAGCTATAAATTTAAAGGGGACAGTCTGCTGAACAGTTCTACTATAAGCTGATGTTCGCTAAAGCGACCATCAGCTTATAGTAGAACTGTAAATGCCAGGTCCGTACGGCGTTCTGAGCTGGCCAGCTGGAAGCACTTTTGTAGCTCCGTACGATGTACGTCCTTGGCAGCGAAAGGGTTAAGACAGAGAGAAGCTGAAATGCCATAATTCTTGTGCTTTGACCATTGTGACTGATGGCCTAATTGTTGCTTGTACAGGTGTTCCGCAGAGCCAGTAAAAGTTTCAAAAGTGTACATTAGGCTGGGTTTAGTACATAACACTGTGAGCACTGATAACCCAGGCTTTGTCATGGTTTGTGAACAGCTAAAAAGGCACTAGTATGATGCTGTCTACGAGAACGAGTTAGCTTATCCGTGGTGTATTTGCTATTGCTTATAGTGACTATCTCCAAATTCAATACTGGCACTAAATATATACAGTATAAAGAAAGATGCAGCTACACTACAGCATTCCCTTTCACAGGCTGAGCATGCCAACTTCACAGAACTTGAGGTATACCGTTTCTTGTGAAGCTTTCCATTACTTTATCAGCCATATTGTAAGAGGAAGGTACAGTAACATTTATAAGAATACTAGAGAAAGAGTTAGTATGTGTACTTTCATTTCTTTTTCCAAAATCCCGTCGGCTCTTACATATAAAAAGCCAGTTTTTACCAGAAGTAACATTTTTATGTGACCTCAAGGGTTGTTTTTATACCTCTTATGTACCTAGCTTGATCTTTACATTTCCCAGTTCTTTCAAATCCCTACTGACCATGTTTTGATTATTACATATTGAGCAGTATCAGTTCAGTTTGATAGAAATCTGTCAAACTGAACGGTGAACCGTCGCAGTGTTTGGGCTTGCAGCTAGACTACTAGGATAAGAGGTCCAACATGAAACAGGTAAAGCTTCTGAACACTGTACAGTCCATGTTCCATTGTCTTGGGGACATCAAATGATTTAAGTGACTTATCCTAGGGATTCTTCAGACATTTATTTACGCGCGTAGGAAAGTGATTCAAAAGTCTGGTAAACTCATGCTGCTTGGAAGATGTAATTTATTTTGATTTTTGCTCAATTTCTAATCTAACCTGATCTTTCAAATTGATTCAAGATCTGTTATTTTTGGCATGTGCATGACTAAACACTGGAAATTGGAGATCTCTCTGAATTCTGCTCTTTTTATGAAAGCTGACAACTGTAATACTGTATTTCAGCAGTAGTTATTAAAGCGCACCTATCATCACGATCTATAATAAAATGACTTGTAGGAACCTGAACAACTCACCCAGCATGAGATATCCAGACAGGCACCCTGCAGCCTTCAGCGAACAAGTGGATAATGGCAATTAGCAGATTACAGGCACATCCCATAAAGCTGTGTATTGTAGCAAAGTTTTGAAGCTTATGTCTGAGTAAAATAGTACATCTTTGCTTTACATACACATTTTTCATGTTTTGTACCTTTAAAAACACAGCAAGTAAAAATCAATATCTACTGAGCTGCCAGAAATTCATTGTGCGCCTAATGTCTTGTTTGAGTGGACAGTACAATGCCTCTGCTGCACAAAAACTGTCAGCCAGCTATTAACATTGCTTGGGATTTCAGTGCAGCTGAGGCAAGTTACAGTGCACAGGAAGTTAGGAGCTCTCTGAATTTCTGGCAGGAACAAATATATATTTTTTTAGCCTTTTTAAATGGATTAAGAAAGGCGAATTGTTGTTTTTTTCCCCCCGAGACAATACAGTTGGTATAGGTTTCTTCCTGATTTCATACATTTCAGCCCTTCGTGTATGTCAGGCCAAACACTTTTTTTTCTAGTCTTGGATATTAGGGATGCACCGATACCACTTTTTTAAGACCGAGTACGAGTACCGATACTTTTGATCAACTACTCGCAGATACCAATTACCGATACTTTTTCTTAAAGGGACAGGTCACATTTTTTCTAAAGCAATACAAACTAATGCTTTAATGTCACTTTTTTAATATTATGATTCATGAGATGACGAGGGAGCATGACGCCGGCATCCCGGCCAATCAGAATGCCGGGCGTAGCATCATTACACGGCGCCTGGCTTCCCGGATTTGCTAGCTTCCTGACCAATCGGGAAGCCGGGCAGCGCGTCATTGCACGCTACCCGGCTTCCTGATTGGCCTGGAAGTCGGCTCCATGCTCTCTCATCACAAGTGACGAGAGAGCATGGAGCCGTTTCCTGGCCAATCAGGAAACCGGGCAGCGTGTAATGATGCGATGCCCGGCTTCCTGATACAGGAAGTACTCGTGCTAGGTATCGGAGCATTTGGGCGAGTACTCACCCAAATACTCGGTATCGGCACCGATATCGGTATCGGTGCATCCCTATTGGATATAGTGGGGGAAGAAGTGAAACACCTGCTGGATTTGCGGTTCAAGAGTTCCCTTTACGTCTTGCAAAATGTCAGCAGGACAACAGGAAGTGAGGGCAAATCTCTTAACAGAGACAGGTGCTCTAACCCTTCCCAACTCTGTCCAAAGTTAAGAAAAACATTTTTTTGGGTGGGCATACACTTTGGGGCACATTTATAAAGCAGTGAAAGTGATTTTCACTAAACATTCCCTAAGGGGGAAGCAATCATTGCAATTTAAAACACACACACTAGGAAGATTTGCCTGCAGTGAGTGTCAGATCCTTTTGCTTTTTAAATATGCCCCATTTTTTTAAAGCTGGTGGTTTCCTGTTTGGGATCTTAGCTGTTCATAAGCAACCCATGCTAAATTAAATCTGTTGCAGTAAAGCTTTTTGTAGGGGCTTTCAGAAGTGCAGCTCACTCTTCTCTGAAAAATATTTAAAAAATGCATCTTTAGCACAAAGACTGCTTTTAAACAACACATAAAATAGAGGTATGTTCAGATACCAAGTACATGTGCAGATACTTTTCCAGCTGCAAGACTAGACTAGAGAAAAATTCAAAAGTTAGGAGGCAGCTGTCATTTTCAGGAGCATACGGAGTTTCTGGGATTTGTGCATCCCTGTTTTAATGTATATTAAATTTTTTTTAATTTTTTTTTTTTTTTATAAATGTATATAAGGGATCCACCAATACCATTTTTAAAGTACAAGTACTGATACTTTGTTCAAGTACTCACAGATACAAGTACTTATAAATTTTTTGTTTATTGTCAACAAACAGTTAAAACAATACAGACTAATGATTTCAGGACAGTGGTAGAGCGCCAGAGCCAAGGGCCAGCTGCAACCCTGGTAGTTATCTTGAAAATGCCAGGTATCGGCCCTGGTATCTGAACATCCCTAATCAAATATGATCATTACTTGATCTGGATGACTTCACATCTGTGCCATCCACCAGACATCACTGGTCCATCATTCGTGGGGAGAACTGGTGACCGGTCAGGTTGGATTTTTTTTTGCACAATCATGGCCTGGTCTAAGGCCCCGTTCACATTGAGCGGTTCGCAAATCGTGCGTTTTGTCGCGCAATTTGCATTTTGCGCGATATCGCGCAAATGCTTGCATTGATCGAGCTTGAATCGCGGCTAAATTCGCTCCAAAAAGGGTCCTGCTGTAGCGACACACAACCCGCGACAGCAGGACCCTTTGCCCCATTGAGAAGCATTGGGGAGCGATATCGCGCGTTAAATTGCCGCGATATCGCGGGAATTACCGCGCGATAAATCGCTCAATGTGAACTGCAAAAAGCATGTCATAAATTGCTTTTTAGAAATAGCCAAAGCCCATTGACTCTCCTTAGACTGCCTACCGAGCTTTTGCCAAAGGTTCACGAAAGATAGAAGCGTCTATCATCAACAGCATCTGAGGGTGCAGAGTTAAGTATGTACTTACCAGTACTATAATGATTTTTACTTTGTATAAAAGGATTTGCCAGTTTTATACATAGGTGCGCTTTAAAGCTTTTTGCTGTTTCGTTTGCTTGCAGTATAGAGCAGAAAAGAAAGGGCTCTGCTTATAATCTTGTATAAAATGAACAATCTTTAATTCTTCAACTATTGCTTAATCAGTCAGCTGATCTTCATGGGAAAAAGATTTCAATTAAAGTTGGAATCTACCAAAAAGTTTGTTTACACGATCTCAGAAAAACTAAGATTTATATTTTTTCTTTTTTTTTCTTTCTAGGAATACCCATCACAGTGCCACCACCAGGCAAGTATTTTAATGATTATTTAATGTGCCAGCAGTTAGACTATGTTCTTCTTCAATTGGTTAGTATTTTTGTTTGTGAAAAAGACAGTGAATCATCCAGCTTGAGGGCAACCACTTGAAAAGTGAAAATGAATTCCTAAGCAAGACAGCCCAATGTAGCAGCCATGCATTAATGAAAACTGGTCAAGAAGTTAGGCACCAGCTATAATATCTAGAAGCGTATCCTGTCTGGTTTCTGGGACTTGTATAAAAATTTTTTTTACCAGCCCACGTTATGTATCGTGTCTTAACTTCAAGTAGGATTTTGAGACGATTTCAAAGAAATTGTTCTATTTTCTATATAGGGAGCCTAAGCAGCCAGCACCAAACAGAAGACGCTCAGTGAATGAGATGCTGCATCTCATACAATGGGCTGAACAGCTTCTAGAGATGCTGTGTGGATTTTTAATCAGGTAGAAGATGGTACACACAGGCAAACAAGTGACAGTGATGTTGCACTCGTATTATCTACTATGCCTGACAGTTAAGCAATAGATTTTGACAGCAGTTTACCATCTATATAAGTGGTTCTGAACCTGTGTAACTTTAGGACCCGCATTTGTCCTTGGTCATTAAGTCGTGGCCCAAGTCACACTGAACTGAAAAGCATGTAATTGCGGTACTGAGCACTCCGGTACGGGTGATCAAACTGTG
This sequence comes from Nanorana parkeri, assembly GCF_000935625.1. Taxonomy (NCBI): domain Eukaryota; kingdom Metazoa; phylum Chordata; class Amphibia; order Anura; family Dicroglossidae; genus Nanorana; species Nanorana parkeri. Next base: position 1,245,744 of record NW_017306322.1, read on the forward strand.
GGCTGGTGGTGTCTGGAGCCAGAATGTGATGTCACTCTGGTCCTGGCACCTGTAGGGGACATACCAAGGGGCTTTACAATCAATGCAAATATGGATGGAGATCCCTCGCAGCCATACCCCCCAGCCCGCCCCACCCCAAGCTGACACTCAGCGCTGGGCAGCATATTTTGAATTGTAAGCTCCTCTTTCTAAATTAAGGGAGATATTCTTATTGGTGTAGATATGCTTTGCTTGAAGGAAACCTGTGAGACAAGCAGCTGCAACTCCCATTGGTCCAGTGAACCAGTACTTTGTGAGTTACTGACGCAGAACATCATTTAGCAAGTGAAATCGGAACTGCATGCTTGTTCTGGGGGCAGTGGCTAAAAGTATCCAGGCTATTAGATTGGCCTGTCAGCTAGGCTAACCATTTTCAGAAAGAGAAGTCAAGAGTGATCCTGTTTTTGTCATTTCCAGGTTTTCCCCCTCCACACGGCGGACCACCACCATCACTGATACCAACTATAGAGAGGTATTGATATACCTTTATGTTATTTATTACAGAACATGCATTATATTGAGTATACTAAATTCCTGGTTCTTATTTCAGAGATGACTGTTGGTATTGCTTTAGCTGTCTGGATACCAGTTGGTGACTTTAATTTGGAGCCTTCAGTAATGTTGTGTGAATAGTGCCCAGACGATATATGTGATGCATCAATATATTTATTTAAAGACAAGTAGATGGTATCTTAGAATTAACTTTAATAGCTCTGTATATTTAAGATGCAGCTGAGGGATTTGTCTCGGGAAGGAAAAATAAAATGGACATAAAAAAAGAGGGAAGACAGTGCTGTGCGTCAAGGTTAGCTGAATGACGTGTGCCATTGTGTGTATGTGGTTGGGGCATGGTCTCCAGAAATATTTTTATATGGCGATTCCTGGCTGACAGTACTGTGTGTGTCAAGGGTAGCTGAATGATGTATCATTGTGTATATGTGGTGGGGCAATGTCTCCAGAAACATTTTCATCTGGTGATTCCTGGATAACAGTCCTGTGTGTGTAGGTTAGGTGAATGACATGTACCATTGTGTGCGTGTGGTGGGGCATGGTCTCCAGAAACATTTTGATATGGTGATTCCTGGCAGACAGTACTGTATGTGTTTTGTGAAGGTTAGGTGAATGATTTTAGATGAATGATGTGTATGTGGTTGGGGCATGGTCTCAGAAACATTTTTATATGGTGAACCTCTTGCTGACGGTATTGGGTGTATGAATAGGTGAATGATTGTTTACCATTGTGTGTATGTGGTTGGGGCATGGTCTCCGGAAACTTTGTTTTCTCCTGGTGATTCCTGCTTGGTCATACACTGATTGTGCTTTAGAGGCATCTACTGCAGTAAGTCTCCTTTCTTATCCAAGAATTATTTCAAGACTATACAAAACGTAGCCCACAGAGTAATTCTTAAATAGTAGAGAATTGGAATATATTTCTAGCAGTGGTTCAAATTCTATCTTTTATTGTTTAACTTGGGCGGCAGAAGTGACAGCTGGAATATGTGTTACGTGTTTTTTTAATTTAAATCAACAATCCTGCATAAGTAGGTAGTAGCTGTACATTAATGATGTGAGAGTTAAATAGATATTTTATAGAATGGCGTTAGAGCAAAGTAGACACGTTCCCTATCCTAACTTAACAGATACTTGCCTACATTTCCAGAATCACGATAGAAAAACGTGACAGTTGGATTCATTCTGCTGGCGATGGTTAATGTTTTCCTGCCAATGCAGAAACAAAACAGATGTTAACAGGTATTGGTGGGAGAAATTGGAATAGGCACCAATATTCTCATTTACATCGTCTGCTAAAAGCTCACCGTAAAACGAGTGCAGCTTATACTTTCCATGTTCTCTGGAATAGAATACCAACTCCCTTAATAGGAGAGTCATGGAGAGAGCAAGAAGTGACGCCAGAAAACATTGAAAGGTAGAATTTCTGCAGTTTTCACTTCTGTTTAATGCTGATATCAGCACCAGTCTTTGAAGTGTTTGCTAACAGTGCTTGAGATGTCCCTGAATCCTCCTATTTTTCAGCTTTGTTACATAGAGGAGACACCTGGTTTCTAGATTCCTTGAATGTAGGTGCTATAAAGTGCACAGTATAGAAATTGTACTTCTTAGTGCAGTAAATGTGAAGAACGGTTAAAACATTTTATCATATTCCCAAGTATATTTTTTTGCAGAAATCCACCTCCCATACTGCTCTGTGGGTCCATCTTGTGAGATATGCTGGTCTGTGAGAGTGTATTCATAGCAGCACATGTCACAAAGCAATGGTGAAGGTGGCTGGTTCATAGCAATAGATTCTGAATTTCCTATTCCACATGCTTCAATATAGCACCATGCCAACATTTGTCAGGATGGAGCCATATAATGGGCAGGAATGCACAGGTAATTTGGGCAGCATTGTGCAGGCTGTTAGCACTGTGGCCACCTGGTGGACACATGTTGGAGTTGATTTAGTAACGGAGTAGAGCATGTTCACTTTGCAAAGTGAATGTGGTTAATATTTGCTTACAAAGAGTACCCAATCGCATGCAAGGAAATATATATATATTTTATTTTTTTAAGCAGGATTTGCACTTGCACATGATTGGATGATTTAAGTCACAGAGCTTCACCTCATTCACTGAGCTTAGGGATATGTCCCTTGCACGATGAAAATTCACTTTTGCTAGGTGAACAGCCAATACTCCTTTACTAAATCAACCCTATTTTAAATGGTCCATTGGGTACCTGAATCTAGGATGATAGATTTTTCTTTTGCCATGAAGCACTTGCCTTTATTTAGAACACGTATCACATTCTACTGTGTGCATTTTTGTTGTGTTTGTAACTGGATTTTGAAGATATATAAATGTGTACTAGACGTAAGACAAAGACATAGCTGTATATTGATCATTCACTTTCTTCTAGTGGTCACTCGTCTGGGTATGATGGACGGTCAGCGCCTGCATTCCCATATGGTAGTGGTAAGCAAGAGTTTTTATTGATAATGATGACGATCCTCATGTGACCATAATGTCTGTTTTTTTTTTTTTGTTGTGAGCTGTCTCTTGTTAATCACTTTATTATCTGGTGCCTTTTAGTATAGAGGATTATGACTCTTCCCACATGACCGCGGTGGTACTTTGCAATTGCCTACCAGCACCATAACATAGAGGCATAGAGAGATTCCTTAGTGCTGTGCATGTCCCGACTGGGATCTGCTCAAACCTAACACATTTTTAGGGGGGAGTTAAGGTAATGTAAGAGTAAGATGGTGCCGGGACAGCTCTGAAATGAACCTGTTGTTTTTTCCTGAATGTGCAAAGAATGTTTTCACTTTAGGAGCCCGTTCACACCACTTGCACTGTGTTTAAGTGATGTGAATAGGTCTGAAGCCCTTTAGGGATATTATGGGCCTTCTGGCCAGAATAATTCTAGGGCTGAAATCTTTAAAAGCAACACGTCCACCAAATGCATAAACTAAAATTACCAGATGACTGCACTTTGGGCTGCCTGTGAGTAATTTAATTTAGCTCCAAATCCATTCCTCTGTGCCCTGGCAGGATCAGGGCTTAGCTAGGAGTGGAGTAAATGTCTAGGTCTTTTATGCAGCCAGGGCTTCGGAATCGGGATCCTCCACAGCCACAAATAAACTGATTTGAAAACAAGTGTAGGTACTCAACCCAAAACAAAACTGATACATGAAAAAAAATTATATACAGAATCAATGTGAAATTTAGTAGAAGGAAAAACTATTCTAAAAAGAGTAAAAAGCCCAATTATATAAATGCAGAAGATATATAGATAATAAAACAGCTCAGACCACTGTTCAGCTGTTCAGTACAGGAGCAAGCTATGCAAATTTTGTTTAAGATAAGAGTGGAAATCCCAGTACACCACCATTGTGTAATATAAATTAAAATATTTGTATTATAATAAAAACAGTGTGGCAGCATTTACATCATATCTGAAGTAGGAAGGATTTAGGTAGTTTGTTGGATCCAATTCATCCACCCTGCATGTGACCAGACCTAAGGGTGTCAACCGGAATCCAAGAACTTCTGCTTATCTTACCTGATCAGATACAGCCACCGCAAATACATGTATTTATGATTAAAGAGATCAGATCACTGAACTGATTAATGCATTGTAAATTGATGAAACCGCAATGTACAGGGAATAAAATGGCTGATGGAAACAAGAAATAGTCTTGTAGAGTGGAAGATCTACCATACCAGACATCCTGTGCAGGGAGAAATAAGAAAGCTCCCACTGCTGTCGTCCTGCTGAAATGGAACAAGCATACAAAATAGGAAAATCAGAATCATGCTGATAGGAGGAGAGAGAGCAGTGGCAGAGATATGACCTCATCAGTCTGCTGCTTCTCCTTTCACTGCCCAGTAGAAAGGTGGAGGTGGGGAGGAGACTTGTAAGTGTTGTTGAAATGCAGCAGAGAAAAATCAAGTCTCCTCCACTGCGTGAGGTATTGAGTAGGGATGCACCGATCTATTGTCCCAAAATGGCACTTTTGGCTAAATGCTGAGAGTGCTACTTTTCTGCCAATACAGCGGTGCATCCGTTCTTTCTCTCCTCCAGGCTGGGCGCTGCTCTGTCCCAGTGGGGAGGTAAGAAACTGTCACAGGCGGCCGAGCGCTGTTAGTGGTCGGCTTCTCTCCTCCCCGCACCGCTCGGCCTCCTGTCAAAGATCGGCAGAGCTGTGTGTCGGTGGAGACAGCCAGCGCTGTCACAGCAGGCTGAGCTCTCCTCCATACACCGCTCACTCAGCATCCTGTGACAGCTGTCAGGATGGAGAGTGGTACAAACACTCAGTGATCAGCCATCGCTGAGTGTTTGTAAATTGAGGACAGGGTATGTTGACTATATCCTCAATTATGAATGAATGGGAAGTGATCTACATCACCTCCTGTCCATTCATGATTGTGTTTATAGTAAAACACACTGTTCACATGTTAGGAATGAACAGGAAACCTTAGTATAGAAGATTCCTGTTTATTTATAACAGGGGATGCAGAAAAAGATATTGAGTACTCAATCTCTTTTTCTGATTTTAAAAGGGTAATATCAGGGGTCTGTTTAGACCCCCAATATTTCCCAAAGCCCCTAAAAGTAAAGTAAAAAATAAAAATATTTAATAAAAATAAAATATTTGGAAAAGTTAGAAAAAAAACATTTTCGGTTTCGGCCTGACATTTTCTTTTTTTTCATTTCGGTTTTAAAAATTTTCATTTCAGTGCACCTCTAGTAGTGAGCTGTGTGAATCTTATAACTGTATGAACAGAAATAAAAGTCCTTTGGCAGACTCAATGGAAAGTGCAGGAGCAGCCCCACTGCAAGGGTTAATAAAAGGCTGGCCTGGTGTTCAGCTTTAAAGTAGAACTCTGGGCAAACCTTTTATTAACCCTTGCAGTGGTGCTACTTTTTCTTTAAACACAGCTAAACTGAATGCCGGTAAACGCAAAGTCTGAATCATACCATTGAAAATCAATGACATGCATTTATGAGTTTAGACGTGTGCTCTTAACGTATATAAACTCAGGACAGCCACTGCCTGTGTGAATAAGGTCTTACAAGCCCCATGTCCTTTGTCCTCCCTGTACTGTGTATTTGACCTCTTATCTGTGTTTTGATGATGTATCTGATAAGTTCTTTAGTCCTCCGGGGTTCCTTATGGATGGATTCTTGGATGCATGCAGTATATTTTCCACTGTATACATTGGGTGTTTTATAGCGCAGCTGAATATACACTGTGAGATTAATATTGTAATTATACATGATTATGCGTTCTGAAACTGTCATTACAGCTTTGCATAAGCTAATGGTGACCATATGGTCAGGAAATAGTTGCTTTCTTTTTCACGGGAAAAAGGCATTCTCTTGCTTTAGTGTCATTTTTATATGATCTGGCGTAGAGGAACGGCGTAGAGTCAGTTTGTACAAAATTGATGTATGACTGGTCAGTATGTAGATGTGTGTACGTTAACAATTATTTCTAGACATAATAAGCTGGAAATGATAAATTCTTCTACTTCGTCATATTAGAACAGCTTTGAATAGTAAGCACGAAATGTGCAGAAAGATGTCCAACTTGTTGAGCAATGTTATTAGATTGCCACCAGCTGCCTCCGCTTTGTTTTTTCCAAGAGCTCCGAGAGCGCTTTATCTGGCCTCTTTCTTGAGTGCTCCGGGTGTCATTGGTTTGAGGGGAGTAAATCAGGCTAAGAACATTGATGCCGTCTGCATTGTCCTTGCTGAAGGGAAGATAAGTACAAATTAAACTCTGAGCACTGGGAAGCTTCCAGCACATGGCTTGTGTATGGCGTATTTCCCATCACTTGTTTACAACATGAATTGCACAACTGCAAAATAAAAAATCTGCGTGCTTTTATAGCCATGCTATACAACTTAAAGTGCCTTTCCACTTTTACAGCTGAATTAGGATAACACCTACTTTATATTTGTTACGTGTTCCCATTCACTTAGCATAACTTTACATAATATATTTGAAAATTGCTGCTTATCTTTCCTGCTGAAAAACCTTTTTAGCTTTCCTATTAAGTTAAAGTCGTATTAAACTCTCAGGCCCGGTTCACACCTGGGCATTTTGTAGCACATTCCTACGCTCTGCAAAACGCTCAAACACCGAAATCCTATTATTTCCTATGGGTATGGTTCCCACCTGGGCGTATTACAGGCCGTATGAACGCGCTACAAAACGCCCAAAGAAGTACAGGAGCTTCTTTGGGGCGTATTTGCCGCGCTTATCCATTGGGATACAGCCAGGTAGCCCTCGGAAACGTGCGTTTCGTGCCGCACGTTTTTACCGTGATTCGCAGTTTAAAAAACGCGCGTTTCCGATATTCCTAGGTGTGAACCCAGCCCTAATCTTTTTTCAATAATGACTCCAGATCAAACAAATATATATTGCCCATCAAGGTATTGCTTTACATTTTTGTTTAACTACTTCCAATCATCATGTTTTTGAACAGCTGCTTCAAAGTCTCTCAGCTCAGCTTCTCTGAACTACCTGTCCAGTACAAGATCACAAGGGACAGAGAAGACTCCAGCGTCTACTAGCTTGGGGGAGAGGGGGCCAGGGGGGTGGAAGTAGCTTGATTTGCTGTGTTTGCGGAGACGCACAGAGCTAATTAGCACACAGAAGGGTGACTGCACAGCACTCTGCTTGAGAAAGGAGTCACTCTAAAACCGGAAGTCAGGACCTTTGCTCAGGTGACCAGCTGATTCTGCAGGAAATTAATTGTACTTTTAATTGTAAGTGATTTGTAATTGTTTACTTTTTTTTTTTTTACCTACTAAACAACTTCCTAGGGCTACAACCAACTAATCGATTATGAGAATAGTTGTCAACTCATTGGTTGGTTGGATCCCCTAGCTTTCTCCTCCACGCTGGGAGGAGGGCACAACAAGCAGTGGGCGGGTACAATAGCCAGCCTGCTCTTGCCTATAGCAATTTAAAATGGCCATTAGCAGTCTGGCTGTGTGTGGAATCTTGCCACTGGCCCTGGCTGAAGCCATTCAAGCGCCATGTGCTTACAATACAATTATAGAAAAATTAATTTAAAAAAAGGTGGGTAAAAATTCACTCTATTTCGGCCTGACAAATTCTGCGGGAGGTGTGTTACAGTGCCATTCATTTCAATGGCAACCCAAGCGCGCCTCCCACCCTCAGTGTGATCGCCCCAGCTGTATGCGTGGTACCGCAATGCCGTGCGTTCCAGTGCAGTGCGATTGCAAAAAATTGTCTCATGCAGTTTTATTCTAAAGTAAACTCTGTACCACTGCATTTGTGTATTTTATTTTAAATTAAGAATGGTATTTACAGTATTTAATGTTTTTTATCCGATTAATCGAAAAAATGATCGGCCAACTAATCGATTTATGAAATATAATCATTGGTTGCAGCCCTACACCTTTTAATTAAAGTAGTATTAAGGTCTGGGCGTTTTTTTACCTTAATGCATTCTCTGCATTAGGGTAAAAACTGCCCAGAAACTTTTTCTCCCCCAGTCACCCCCCACATGCCCGTCCCTGCTGCCGGTCCCGAAGTGATCCTCCCTGTACTTCCTGGTTGCAGGGGGAAGATACTGATGTCAGAGGAGCCATAGGCTCCTTCTGCCATCAATCAAAGTGTTGGTCAGAAAGGAGCGTGGCCTGCCACAGGGCTGCGTGTGTCTATGGACGCACACAGCCACTGCGGGCACGAGCGCGTACAGGTGCCTCCGTTAGCCGATGGAGGCAGGGGGCGGGGGGAAGATCGCTGCGGGGACCCACTAGAAAACGAAAATGACCTGTCTCCAGCCTGCCAATTGGGCTACATTGAGTAGGTCCACACCAGTGAGTGCTAGTAGCCCAACTAAACACCTTCCCCAGAGCTTGAAACATGTTATAATGTCTGCATTGTGCAGCCTAGTTGATTTATGCTGCAAATACTCCCACCCCCAGCCTGAATTCTGACATGCAAAGTTGTATAGGACTTTGCCTAATTGTAATTGTGCTTGCAGTAATTAATATTGCTTATGGTTTTTGTTTGACCACGTTAGCAGACTGATGGGGTTTTGTTTGCCTGTAATCAGGTTTAAAATCTGAGTGCTAGAATGACATTCTAAAACTCAATTGCTGGGACTTCCCAATAGCATACCACAGAGGCCAAACTAAGTAATTCCAATATAGCACGGCAAATTATTGGCCATACAAGTAAAATAACTACCTGGGTTTCTGAAGTAAAAACTGCAAACTTGAAGCAATTAAGATGAAAGGCGACTCCACGATTGAAACAAATCTATTAGATTGCATATTACATGTAAATCCCCACAAGACACTGCACATCTTGTTGACATCATGACAAGTCAAGGAAATTAGTGGGCCTGCAAATCCAGCTGCTTCTTGCTATTTCTGGCTCTTGTCCCCGTGTGGGGAATTTGTCTATTGGCAGATGTACGCTATAGGATATTAAACTCCTCACTTTAACCCTTAGAAGTCGGACTGATTAGATATATTTACACATTTATATATGGGAATTTTTTCAAGATGCCTATTTCTCATAAGGTCATACATTAGATAGTGTTTGGGGAGAGGGGGCCAGGGGGGTGTTCAGGGATTCAGGCAGCGGAGGGGAGAGACATTCCAGGAACCGTTTTAAGAGCAAGCCGGCTCCGAGGGCTGCAAGGGTTAAAGTGACTTTAAAGTAATTTTTTTTCCCCTCCCCCCAATGTTAATGAAAGCACTTACCTTATATGATGTTTCTTAATCCGATCTTTCCCTTCCCCCAATGTTAATGAAAGCACATACTTTATATGATGTTTCTTAATCCAGTCTCCTTTCGTGTCCTTTTTCTTCTGTCCCTCCAGCACTGCGGCAGGTGTCCGATCCAGCGCTGACTCCTCTGTCCTTGCTGGCACTTCCTGTCCCACGGTGTCTGCGTGCGGGTACACGCGTCCATAGACTTACCTTGTGCCTCTCCTCGTGCCCCGGCCAAAAATGTGAACTGCGCATGCGCCCGCCCGAGGATCTTCACATTTTCGGACGGGAGCGCACAGGGAAGACACAGGTGAGTATTAACCTCTGTTAAAGCGGAGGTTTTTTTTTTTACACTTTTTGCATAGATCTATGCAAAAAAAAAATGGAGGCTTTAAGTAAAATTCTGCCCGGAGTTCTGCTTTAATAACACCGACTTGTAAACTGTTACATTTGGCATTATCCACCATGTTTTTTTATAGCAATTTTTCTTTAAGAACTATATTGATGTAACAGTCCAGTGATAGATGAACACAACGGTGGAGCTAAGTAATAAATACAAGTATAAGAAGTAGTTTACATTCTTTGATGACACAAATCCTTCTGTATAATAAAATAGCTCACAGTTTAGTTGTTTTACATTTAATGGCACTTCTGGACTTTTTCGCAGTCTCTGCTTGGCACTGGTCCTCTATCTGATTAATATTAGCACAGTGAATCAGAGCAGAAATTAAGTACCCACGCTTGTATGATAATTGTTATACAGAGGATTGTGCACGGGTCATGCTGATTAGTGTAGGCGCTTAGTATATAATATCTCTAGTACATCACTAGACAGGACTTGTACTTCCCACCCTAATCAGCAAAACAACATGGGCAGTTCAAGTGTGAAGTGAGTAGTTAAAGCAACCAGTTAAAATGTTGTATTGTACTGGTCCAGCTTCAGTGTGGCTTGCTATGAGTAACAATTTCACTGTTTGACAAATGTAATTTGTGTTGCAGCAAATTTAAAAAGAGCAAAGTTACTAGTTCCTTATTTGCTATGTCAATTTCAATCTTTGTGGGAATTTAAAATATACTATGGCAGTGTTTGATACCTTTTCCTACCTGTAGTTATATATTCAAATTACATGTTGTTTTCTCTTACTATATGTTCATATAGTGTCCTTCCCCCACATGCCGGGTTCTGGAGGGCCATGGTCCAGTATGGTAGAGACAGCCAAACCTTGGGACTACTATCCTCGAAGAGAAAAAGAGCGAGAGCGTGAGAGGGATCGAGAGCGTGACCGAGATCGCGAAAGGGAGCGAGAACGAGAGCGTCCAAGAGAGAGGGAGCGTGAAAGAGAAAGAGAGCGTGATCATAGTCCCAGTGTGGGAGCCTATAACAGGTAAAGTTCTTTTGTGCAGGGTGGGAGGTCAGGAAAATGAATTGCTTTTTGTTATGCCACAAGTCCCAAAGATGGGTTTTATTTTTCCTCTAGTAAAAGAAAGTTATAATGAAACATTGTGATGTCACAGGGAAGATGAAATGGTAAAAAGTAGAAATGTTAGTGAAATAATGCACTATGTTGGTATGGTCCCTCAGAGTGCGTGTCACAAAGGAGTCATCTTCTAGAGGCAATTATAAATACTCTGCTTATGCAGCCAACCCCCACCAGGGCATTGCTTAGAAAAGAACTTGCTTGCACCAACAATTAGTTAAAACATTTTTTCCTGCTGCTGATTGGACAGATGTGGTCAGTCCTGTCGGCTCAATTTTGTGTGGTTTAGTTGATCCTGTTTGAAACAGTCAACTCCCTCTCCCGCGCTCCGTCCCGCTGTGTTAGTGCGGCCGAATGTCTTGGATGCCGAAGCATTCGGCCCGCCCCTCCCTGACTCCAGCATCCAATAAACTTTGCAGCCTCTAACAAAAAGCAGAGACATTCAGCATGCCCTTCCCTGTCTGCAGCCTCCAATAAACTGTGCCGCCTTTGCCCGCCCAGTCATTCGGCCCACCCCTCCCTGTTTGCAGCCTCCAATAAACTTTGGGCACACTTGACCCGCCCATCCCAGTCGGCAGCATCAGGCGCATTGGGACCACACTTTCCTTCCTTCAGTGTCTGATATAACAGGGCGCCTGAAGAGCCAGAACGTTCTGGATGCAGGCAGTTTCTATTGGCAACTTACAGGTGTTAACCCCATACTGCCATATTAACACAAAAATAGTTCTGGTTAAGTGGCTGAGCAGTTTAGATCTCTAAATGTGTCCTATTATCTGAACATGGAGGCTGCCAATATTCCATTTAGCTAAATATGACACCCAGAAATATTTCAGGCCCGAAGCATGAAGCACAGATATCACATTTCATTCCAGTGTTAATATGACATGTGATAATGCTTGAATAAAAGAAAGCAATGTTTTAGGACCGTGTTCAGGGCTAGTTCACACGAGTTCCAGCGCAGTTATCTGCTGGAAAGCACTGTATCACATGGTAAACTCCCCCCTGCGTGCTGGGCTGGGAGGGGCCGTGGCGGTGAATTGAAGTCACTAGAACGCGGAAATCTATTGTGCTGTGGGCATTTTGAGTTAATTGTTAATATTGAGCATCTGTATGCATATCATTAGGTTTACTCAATAGGGAGATACGTGCAGTAGTCCCAGTAAGCCTCTTAATGTTTTAAGCATAGGAATTAAATTGAACCATTAGGGATGGGCACCACACCCCCAATTAGAATTGTATACAAGAAAAGAAAAGCGGGGCTTTAAAAGTGTCCAAACCATACAAGACGTCCATCAAACATACATGGTTTTGTATAAACGTATATTTAATACATAAAGACTTGGTTACAATTAAAATGTCATTGACATGATACAATGTTACATTGAAATCAAGCTACCTCCTTTTGGTGCCCATACATGTGTACATATATATATAATTCATTAGTATAACATGGACTCCTTGAGTCCTGATTTCTGTAATAGTTGTATGATCCACTGTGGGCCCCATCTCTGACGCGTTTCGCAGCTGTATGTGCTTCCTCACGGAGGTTGGAGGTATCTTAATGTGTTTTGTTTTTCAAATACGTGTGGTTTTTTTTTTCGTTGGCAGATCTTATTGAGCTCGTCATTTGAGAAGTAGATTCTTAACACCAAAAATTGTGAGCAGCACTGCATTAGAGAATAATGCAGAGGAATGTCCACTGGTATATTTGATCATTTTAGCCCGGAAGTACCATTTAACAACTATGAACAAAAATGTATCTTATTTGTAGATCCTCAAATCATCTCTGAATTGGTGCTGACACTGTCCTTCCTTCTGGAGGGTGGCTACTTTTCTCTGTGTCCGTTGAAAAGTAGTCACCGCTCCAAGCTCACGCCTATGATGGACTACAATCTCAGGTTTAGTTTACTAATTTGTATTGACATTATCGTCTATTACGTGAGCAATCTTGGAGCGGTGGCTACTTTACAACACCCACAAGGTACCATGGGGAGGGAGGGGACCCTTCATACTTGGCTATGTGCATGCTGAACAACTTATTGACTCCATGTGATCCGTTTTCCAGGGTTTAGGCCCTTCTTCACTGACTGTGCTCCGTCGGCTAACGAAGGGAAGGAGTCCTGTGACGTCGATGTCCGTGACGGCTAACGAAGGGAAGGGGGGAGGAGTTCTGGGGACGTCGATGTCCGTGATGTCATAGGACTCCTCCCCCCTTCGTTAGCCGATGGAGCCACTTGGGCCGGTGAGTTTGCCCAAGAAACTTTCTGCACGTGCGCCAGCCAAGGCATTGGCCTATACACATACAGCACAGCAATAAAGTAATAAAATTAACTAGAATCACACTAATCCAGCACGTTATTATTCTGAGTTGCCCCACTCAAGCGTCGGCCATATTGAGAGGGGCACGTGAGATTAATAATATTATTATTACATAGTATTTATATAGCGCCAACAGTTTGCGCAGCGCTTTACAATATAAGGAAGACATTACAGTTACAATACAATTCAAGACAAGATGGTAAGGAGGGCCCTGCCCCTGAGGGCTTACAATCTAAGAGAGGAGGGGGAAATGATACATGAGGTAGCTGTGGGAATGAATTATGTGTAAGTGTGATCCTAGTTCATTTTATTACTTCATTGCTGTGGTGTATGTGTATAGGCCAATGTAGTTGGATCTGTATGTGCGTTATAATCGAAATTAATTGATTTTTAAACATTTCGATTAATCGAACACGAAAATTTTAATCATTACCAGCCCTACTTCTGGCATATTCCATGTTTTGGTTTTACACTGGTCAATATTCCTCATCGTCCTGATAGGACCCTTTTCTGTTGCTTCCCAGTTTCTGATGCTTTGAGGGATCTAGGAAGGCAGGAGTGCCTCTAGCCCCGAGGATCTGCAGGGCTTCCGGATAGGCAGGCTCATCCTTAGGGTTGTCCTAGGGGAGCTGCCTTTTCTACAGCTAGGTGGGTGTTGAGCTTATTTTTCAGCTCTTTTGAATTTGCATTCATGCTTGTTGGTGATTAGATCTACCTGCTATACCCTACCTACACCTTGTATAGGAAGCTCTAATGTACCTTCTCTATTGCTCATGCTGACTTTGGTGCAGTACAAAAATCAACAGCCAAGCCAGTTAAAGTAGCTGAGACCGAATGAATACTCTCTCCCTGTTCCTAGGTTACATTTAGAAGCTATAGAAAAGTGTTTGTTCTTATTTTACAAATTGCTTGCTTTTTTCTGCTCACTTGACAAGTTGATCTTTATGTTGAAGAATATTGGAGTAGAATGACATAGCCAAAACAACTTTATGGATACCAAAATTACATATGGAAATGATCACGTCGAGTAGGAATCATTGATGACATGATTATGAATATTTTGATGTGTATGTTTTCTGTACAGCATTATTGTGAAAAGAGAAGAGGGATTTCAAGCCATAAGCCAGCCCCTACCCAGAATCCCTCCTTTTCACAAAGATTGCCGAGACCCATTCTCCATCCCCCTTTGGAACTGTCCATATGGTAGTCATTAACTTGACTATGAGTGTCTAGGATTGCTAGCACATTGCTGAGTGGAAGCACTAGGAGTCAGTGTTGCCTTTTCTAGAAGTTGTTTACAGTGTTTACTTGTGGGTTTTTTTCTCCTTTAAGTAAATTGTGGTGTTGGGTAAATGCAGCATATCAACATACAGATTAGATGCTCTTAACTAGTACGTTTTTGTTTTAGCTGTGTAGTCTGTGTTATGGTCCTGTAAATGGCGTGCGTCTTTGTGTTACAAATTGCAGGGCGAGTGTTTTTGAAGTTAAGAAACCATCTCCACATATGTCGAACAGACACCTTGACTCCCATCCAGAACGTAAAGAACATTGCTTCATAGCAAAGTTGTGTTACTTGTCCTTGTAAAGCATTTTGCCCTGAAATAGTTAAGCTTAGTGGACTTAATTGGTTCCAGACCAGGCCAAGTCTCTGTGCTTCAGCCAGCTATGAAAACACTGAGGCATCTAAGGGGAGGCCTCAACCTTTTTTTATTCTTTCTCTTCTCTATTTAAATCGTCCGCTCTCCTTACCACTGCCATATGGCTTTTACCGAATGAACCAACCCATGCCGTCATTAAAGACAGCCATGGGGTTGTGGACCACGATTCACTCCTCAGCTGTATGCTGGTTTCTAGTGTTGGATACATATATTTTCCACATCAATAGCTTTATTTTAAGAGTGGGCTGACAATTTCCAAAATAATGGAGCATGTTTTCTAGAGCTGAATTGGATTCTGATTTTCCAAGCAGGAGGTTATGGTTACTTTCTACAGGTGTCTTCTATACTCTGCTAGCCTTGTATCCCAAAATTTGTACATAGATGAAAAGTTATTTTCCCAGGTAAGGTGAAGCACAGCACTCTACCTGTTCTCCTCGGTCCTCATTCCTATGCTATGCTGTCTCCTCCATACCACTTTATTTTCACACCCCACTTGATCTGTCCTTTTGGCTTATGTGTCATGGCATTGAATTGTACATTGATAAACCATTCTGACAGCCAGTACTAGTGGGCCTCATACATTAAAATGTATCATACGTTACAATAAAGTCAAGTGGAGAGAGATATTTGAGTATCATCAGCATAGAGATGGTATTGGAAGCCATGCAAGGTTATCAGCTGACCAAGGGAGGAGGTGTAGATGGAGAAGAAAAGGGGTCCAAGGACAGAACTTTGGACCCCTACTGAAAGAAGGGAGGAGGTAGATTTGTAGGATTGAGTTGTATTTTTGTACATCTTTTCTTTATTATTCTTGGAAATATGATATATATGTATATATGTGTGTGTGTGTGTATATATATATATATATAGCACTGTATAGTAACTAATATTTCTAATATATTTTATGCAACTTATGAAAAATGGTGACAAAAACTTGTAAACCTTAAAAAAAAAAAAAGAAATACAATAGACCAAACACATTATAGCTTCCATTTAATAGTATGCTACAGACAGTGCAGCTGCCTATGTCACATTAAAAATATCAAATGTTCATGTCCGAAGCAAGTATATTTCTACTTCTATCCTGACTGGGGTTTCTCATCAAAAATGATAGACTTGGAAAGACATGAGATCGGAGCATGCTTATTCATACAGTCATAGGAACCTGTATTATTGTGTTCTCAACTGTACTGCAGTCAGCGGTGTTCAGACACTTTCACAGGACTTAGTTTGTTAGCATTTGTTTATATGTAAATGGCTGTACACATGGATGGATATCTTCAAGCGTTACTGTTATTTTTAGCTCAGCGGTGGTTATATGTAATTTTCCAAGCATGGATCATTTGCTGGAACTTTGCAGCCATAATCTTGACTTTCGTGAATGCTGCTGCTAGTGAAAACATTGCTCTCTAGCGATTCTGTTTTGAATGAATGCCTCTGAGGAATGCATTGTAGTTGTACTTTGAGCATGAGTTCTCGCCAGGTAAAGTGACTTTACAGGAAGTATGGGAAGACCAAAATGTATCCAGTATAGGTTCACCTAGCATATTTGTGTTATAACTGTGGCACACACACGGTAGTTCAATACATTTATTTTATACCGGTCATGTACAGTACACTCCTTATATTTGGTTCATTGTTACACAAGGCCTTTTACAGGCTTCATTCGTATTTGTTTAGTACAGTTATTCATATCAAGATCCAATATTGAGTTTCAGGAGTGGAAATGAAGCAGACATTTCAGTCTCCATCTCCAAGACTTCACTGCTGTGAATTGTATGTAGCTAGAGGGCTGCAGTTCAATTTTCAGGATGTGACAGCTTAGTAGGATTCAGTACAAAATGTTTATAGTTAGCAGTATGTAAAACTATGACAGCATGGGCATAGGAAATAAGAGCTCAATATGAGTGTCAGAGATTCATGCCAAATTAAAGAGCAACACAATTACAGTCTAACACTGTCATGTAAATTTTTTCCTCAGCTTTGTAAAGTAAGTGAAATGTATAAAATATTTACAATCTGCTCTTTTATATTCTGGATGCTGGCACTGCCTACTGCTTGCTTTTAATTGCACCTCGGCAAGTGGTGTGTCTACAAATGTGGCTGTTGTGCCGTTTACCTCTGGTTTGCAATAGATGATTGTCCCTGGACGCAATCTGTCTGCGTCCAGGGAAAATCCTATATCCCGAACCGCAGGTAATTGTTCGATGTGCGATTACTTGTGGACAGCCACTAGCGGATATCGCCGTGTTGTTCACTTTGGCAAGCACAGTGGCCCCAGTTGAACGGGGGATCCCTGCCGCAGGAATTTGTAGGTTTATGCCGCAGGAATCCCCAGCTGCAGCGTGTATATGTAGCCTAAGTGTTTAGGGTTAGGTAAATATTTTTGTTGATTTTTGACAATGAAAAGGAATTCTATCTCTAATTGTGGTGTACTGTATGTCATTTGTAGTTGGGTGATGTATTTGTTAAGAAATTAGGTTATGTCTGGTAGGCGATCCTGCTAGGGGATAAAATGGATGAACACCCATCAGATGTGCTGACACATTACTGAACTCTCTCATCCAGTCTGTGTCATGTGAAAAGTTTAACATCTTATTGACTGTGATGCCTGCAAGACGAATAGCAATAAACACTAGCAGTGTTGCTTTCATTTAGAAGAGCAGTGATTGAACTACTAGTCCCCTGATGTCCTGTTGGCTATTTTCCACAATTGCAAGATAAAATATTATTAAAAGGCAGTTAAAGGAGAACTATGAGGTGAGTGCTTTTCACTCACCTCATAGTTCTAGCCGACCTGTGACAATGAGACTGTCACAGGTTGGCTCAGTAGATCGAGAGGTGAGGGAACACATACCGGTGTTCGCTCACTTATCGGTGCTGTCACGGCTCTCTGCCGTGACAGGGGAGGGGCTGGATTCCCCGCTCTGATCCGCCAGCGCTGGCTGGCGGAACGGGAGGGGGCGGATACAGCTGTTTCTGCCTCTAGATATGCAGAGCCAGGTGCCAGTCACGCAGCTGGGCGGTTCCAGACATAATTGTCGGGATCCGCTTCAGCTGCAGCGTCTTAGTATACCCGGAGCAGCAGCTTGTGGTATACTGCGGCGTCTCAGTATACCGCAAGCTACAGCTCGCGGAATACTGAGCCTAGGGTGACGGAAGTACGCTAGTTTGTGTCCTCCCGTTACCCTAAGGAGAACTATGGGGAAAAGCTTCTCCGTTAATGTAAAAGAACCCAATGAGAAAGTGGAGGTATTGACCAAAGCAACCAATAAGCATAAATGTTTGTTTTTTTTGTTCAGAGAATTGGACAACACCTCCACTTAGCTCCAGTTTTTATAAACCACCCCCTCATTATTGTCTATACAGTTATGGTTCCTTAGTCATGTCCCCTTGGGATGCAATTTAGAAAAGTTTTTTTGTTGGTGAACCTGAGAAAAAGAAGGCTTGTTGTCTTAAAAAAAAGGAGACGTTCTGAAGCACCATCACTCAGCCTAATACTTTTTAGAGGGTCAGTATTTATAACTTTTGAAAGAGCAAGTTTTCCATATACAAGTGTACTCCTTTTATCCAAGAAACTGTCTAGGGCTGTGAACACTACAACGTTACGAACCTAGCGTGCAGTACTGTGCGTTAGGTGTGTTGCGTAGCTATTCATCTGAATGGCACTCCAACATACCCTCTGGTGGCCATGCACTACAGATGAGCACAATGCAAGGTACCAAAATGCTGTGCATTGCAGTGAGAAAAGTAGTGCATACAGATTTTTCTGTTGACATCTGGCAATAAAATGCTGTTCGATTGGACCGAATGTCTGCTAAGTTCATGGTTTGCGCTACTAGACTTTTAGAGGAAGGTGTTCTACATCTGAGTTCTTAATGGTTCAGTCCAACCAAAAGGAGATGTTTAAGTTTCAGGTAGAATCTGGTGGACGAGATGCCTTCGGCCGTCTTGTATGTATTGGGAAACTTATGGTCTCTCCCATAGTTTTTACCCGTTTACTTGCCATCTTTATTCTTGCACCTCTTGCCTCTGGAAGGGTGCTTTGTGGCCCCACTTTTATTGTTGCATTCCTAATGATGGCATGTGGAGTGTTGGCCTCTGTTGTAATTGTCATGGCAGGTGTGCTGACCCGGGAGTTTGAAGAATCTTACCTGCAATGTCCTAAGAAACCCCTTAAGGTGAACAGCCCAAATGCTACCACTAGCTGTGACCATCATCAGAGACCTCTTTCTTTTGAATTGGTTTCTGAGGCTGAACTGTGTAAGCGGCAGAGATGAGCCATCTGTGATGACTGAAGAAAGGCATCCTGCATTTCTGAATACTGGTATCTGAGGAGCTACTTGTCTGCTTTGTTTAAACACCTCATTGGCAGAGGTTTGTGCAAGACGCCCTTTTAGGAGCTGCAGAGATTTTCCATTTTCTTTCTAAATATTTTACTGTAATATGTCGGGTATTAGTCCCTTGCACAATGCCTGTGCAGAATGAACATTCATTTCCATTCAAGTTTGAAATGAGCACCACACACTCCTACTTGCTGCTGATTTTGCACCTACACCGGTATACTATTCAGTGCACATCCTGTAATCCTCCCTTTCATGGGAGATGTTCTGAAGCACCATCACGAAGTGAGGGTCAGTATTTGTAACTTAATGCAAGAAACTGTTAGGGCCCTTTAACACTATAGTGTTGCACACCTAGAATTTCTTAATGTCAGGACAGTACAAACACCCCCAAAATTACCCCTTTTCTCTCCCGTTCATTGAAGGACACAGGGAACAGATCGGAGATCATGTACTGTAGGGTAATACCGCCACCTGCAGGAGAAGGACAAAGTAAACACTTCAGTATATTTAGGAAGAGGCATATTGAGTATTTTGAAGTTTTCTTTATTTTTTTTGGCACAATTTTTTCAAAATTGAAGAAAAAAGTAAATTTTAAAGTTTGTTTTTTCCCCCCACAAAGCTGTAATTTTAAGATACTTCTCACACATGAGCATACTTCGAATGGCACCCCAAAACACATTCTGCTGCTCCTCCAGACTTTTTAAAGGGGCAAAATGTACATCTGATTGCCTGACTAGCCATCACATTTTCCAAGGCCCTGGAGTGCCAGGACAGTAAAAACACCCACAACATGGTTGGCACTGGTAGTAACCAGGCCTGGTTCTGATGCACTACTTGGTACTGGCTAGTGTGAAGTGCTCCCTTTTCTCTCTCACACTGAATGGGAGAGCTGGCTGCTAATCACTGTTGTTGCTTATATTTTGTGATGCTGTAATTGATCACAGTAATAACCTGGTACTACTTGTACTACTTTTACTTGATTTGCTCCCCTTTTTCTTTTCTCTTGCAATTTGCACTGACCAGTGCAGATCACAGGTACTTTGCTGCATTTATATTTATGCAGTGGTACACTGCTTTGACTATAACCTAGTCATAAACCTAGTCATAAACAAATCTGTACATGGAATACCTTTGCTATGCTGAAAACTGTTAATGAAAGAATGCTGTGCAGGTGTGTGAATGGTGACCCGGTCCACTTTTTGAGATCTCACTGTCTGCCCACATTTTCTCCACAGTGAAGAAGAGCGATACCGGTATAAGGAGTATGCGGATAGAACAGAAAGGGGCTATGAGCGCCATAGGGAGAGGATCAGCAGAGAGAAGGAAGAACGGCATAGAGAGAGGAGGCATAATCGAGAAAAGGAAGAGTCCACGCGTCACAAATCATCAAGAAGGTAATATGGAGGAAATCTGTAAAAAGTGAAATTTGTGTTTGTATTTTTGTTATGTAATAATGCTGCAACCCGTTACCAGAGTCTTTGTAGGAGTGTGAGCATTGTTGTTTGGAGCACTGTAGTTGTCATTGTGCAAGGGGCCGCTGCTCTCACACAGATCTACAGCATTCTTCTGGGGTATCAAAAAAGACAAATGCCTAACTTTTTATGCGGACTGAATCCATTACATTAACCCCTTCATGACTGAGGCCTTTTTTTCATTTTTTGTACCCATGATAAAAACTTTTTTTTTTTTGTAAAAAATGTAGTAAATGATGTACTGAGCTCAATGTGTAATATACTCCAGTATTCATTGGTGTGTTATGTCACCAACCTGAACCTGGTGTGTAGCGTTTCAGCCACACAAAGCCATCATTTTGATGGCTTTGTACATTTGTCCTTTTAATATATGGAAGAAACATGCAACTAGAAAAGTCTGAACTCCCCCAAGTGCTGTCCACCTGGACAAATACTTTCTTCCAGTGATCTTTGCTATACAGCACTGCCCAACACCGCAGAGCCTTTTCAGCAGAAGCAATCCCCAGTGCCAGGTCCTCTAGTCATTGCACATGTGTCTATTCCTATGGATAAGTAGTAGTCATGGTGGCTTTCAGCAGTCCAGCAGAGTACTACTCCCCATAAGAATTATGAGGCCACAGTGCACTAAGAGGCTGTTTTTGCTAAAAAGGCAGCCACTGTTCACAGCAAAGATAGCTGGATAATACACAGATCCAATACATATAAGGGCGCTGTTTTAACCAAAAGGATTTGTTTTTCTGTGCATCCAATTCTGAGATTCATACAAATCGGCCACACCGCACAGCCCTTCTCTGCTACAAGTCTCCTCTTTCCCTACCTTGTGACTGGATAGTGAAAGGAGACAGATGAGCGCTTCTCTCTCCTCCTATCCTGTCAAGCTTCTTGCATGGCAGCGCAATTGGATTCCTGTGCTGCTCCTCACTCTGATCTCTGCTGTTCAAGGACTAAAAGAGGCTTTTACTGAGTTAAATTCAGGTGCTTACACTGCTTGCATTCAATCAGTACATGTAATGGTGTAGTAGTAATTATAGACTTGCACTAATTTGTGTATTTATATATGCCTGGAGTTCAGCTTTAATCTGATTTTTTGTAAATTCACTAGTAGAGGCAAACTTTAATGTAAGGGAGTCACATAAGGAATGTTTTGGTGTGCTGGTGATATGTAATAACTGATATTGTATTTAGACTCAAACCTTGAAATGTTCATCCTGAGGAAAGGTGGCAGAATGGACTCATTAGGCTCCCAGTCATTTTATGATTTAATGCCGCAATTTTCGTCTCGGGGAACTTGTCCGTGCAGCACACATTCAAAATCTACATCTGATGAATTAGAGACATCATGTCTTCCTTATTCACAGAAGAATGTTCTTTGATGTCTTGTTTTAATTGCCCATTTTGTAAGATAATCATAGCAAGTGATTGTTATTTCTTTATTAGTTTCTGCTCACAATTTGTACATTCTCTATGTACATTTTACCTCTAATTCCGAGCTGACTTCTGAAAAGATGCAATATGTGGTCTATATCAGAGGTTGGTGTTGGAGCAGATGTAATTGTTACTGTTCGAGAGGTAGAAATTCAGTTTATGAAAGCTATTTGGTTAGAAGCCCTTAACGGGATTGAGATATGAGATCCACCATTGCTGATTTCAGGCTTGTCTTCTTAGCCCTTGTTTCACTCTCTATAGACAGCCACAACCTGGAACAAACCTGCAGCTAGAAAAGTCTGAACTCCCACTTTGCATGTTTGTCAGGCATTCATTAGGTAATGAAGCCAGTATCAAGTTTACAGCCCTTTTAAAAATGAAGTCAGTAAAGATGGCTTCCATATACACAGTATCTCACAGAAGTGAGTACACCCCTCACATTTTTGTAGATATTATTTAATTTCATGTGACGACACTGAAGAAATGACACTTTGCTACAATGTAAAGTAGTGAGTATATACAGCCTGTATATCGGTGTACATTTGCTGTCCCCTCAAAATAACTCAACACACAACCATTAATGTCTAAACCGCTGGCAACAAAACGGAGTACACTCCTAAGTGAAAATGTCTGGATTGGCCCCAAAGTGTCAATATTTGTGTGGCCACCATTATTTTCCAGCACTGCCTTAACCCTCTTGGGCATGGAGTTCACCAGAGCTTCACAGGTTGCCACTGCAGTCCTCTTCCATTCCTCCATGATGACATCACAGAGCTGGTGGATGTGAGAGAACTTGCGCTCCTCCACCTTCTGTTTGAGGATGCCCCACAGATGCTCAATAGGGTTTAGGTCTGGAGACATGCTTGGCCAGTCCATCACCTTTACCCTCAGCTTCTTTAGCAAGGCAGTGGTCATCTTGGAGGTGTGTTTGGGGTCGTTATGTTGGAATACTGCCCTGCGGCCCAGTCTCCGAAGGGAGGGGGATCATGCTCTGCTTCAGTATGTCACAGTACATGTTGGCATTCGTGGTTCCCTCAATGAACTGTAGCTCCCCAGTGCGGCAGCACTCATGCCGGCCTAGACCATGACACTCTCACCACCATGCATGACTGTAGGCAAGACACACTTGTCTTTGTACTTCTTACCTGGTTGCCGCCACACACGCTTGACACCATCTGAACCAGATAAGTTTATCTCGGTCTCATCAGACCACAGGACATGGTTCCAGTAATCCATGTCCTTAGTCTGCTTGTCTCCAGCAAACTGTTTGCGGGCTTTCTTGTGCATCATCTTTAGAAGAGGCTTCCTTCTGGGACGACAGCCATGCAGACCAATTTGATGCAGTGTGCGGCGTATGGTGTGAGCACTGACAGGCTGACCCCCACCCCTTCAACCTCTGCAGCAATGCTGGCAGCACTCATACGTCTATTTCCCAAAGACAACCTTTGGATATGACGCTGAGCACGTGCACTCAACTTCTTTGGTCGAACATGGTGAGGCCTGTTCTGAGTGGAATCGGTCCTGTTAAACCGCTGTATGGTCTTGGCCACCGTGCTGCAGCTCAGTTTCAGGGTCTTGGCAATCTTCTTATAGGCTAGGCTGTCTTTATGTAGAGCAACAATTCTTTTTTTCAAAACCTCAGAGTTCTTTGCCATGAGGTGCCATGTTGAACTTCCAGTGACCAGTATGAGAGAGTGAGAGCGGTAACACCAAATTTAACACACCTGCTCCCAATTCACACCTGAGACCTTGTAACACTAACGAGTCACATGACACTGGGAGGGAAAATGGCTAAAATTAACTCAAGAGCATTATGTCACGCAATAATGTGGGTTGTCTTAATGCAGTTATTCCTGTGAACAAAACTTGACCTACAGCAAGTTTGGTCATTGTACTTCAGCACACAATAGCGCATTACTGCATGTTGCAGTGTGCATCTGTAAGGTGCATTGGGGCAGCACACAATGCTGTACTGTAGGTCACTAGTGCATGGGCCCTGACCTCTTAAGCACCAACAAAAGAAATCGGCTTACTACAGTTCCCACAAGAACTGACAGTACTACTCACTTTTTTAGTATATAAGTAGACCTCCATGTGTAACATTTTAAAAGCTTCTGTACCCACCTGTATTGCGTGTAGAGCAATGGTTCCCAGTTACCATTGTATATGTGCACCGAATTAGGGCAGCTGTGTGCCCCCATCAGATGAAGTGCTATGGATGGACTGAGCAGCATCACTGTATGATCTGTTATACAAGACAGTGATAACTAGAGAAGGAAAGGGGCAACCTACGAACCTCCTTAACTGCTTTGCAGATTCTACCATTCGCCACTTTGCCTCCTTTTTTTTTTTTTTTCTCCATTTATCCTGTTTAAATCCAGTTTACCCTCTTCTCTCATATTAGTGGCCACCTTTGTATGAAACCTTCCGTTTCTTGTCAATCTTGCACATTACATTTTCATTTCGCAAAGTAGCCTGATGCATTTGTTGAGAAAACTGTTGTTATGGCTATTTTTTAACATTTTTTAGTTTTTTGCCTTGCAACTCAAGAAAAGGGATTGTACTTTTTTTTTTTTTTTTTTGAACCGAGTAACAGGTGTCGATTGTGCCAACATGATTACAAAGGTTTCTAAAACCACTTTTTATTTAAACGTGATTATTAAGCATGAGTTAAGAGTTTACCATTAGGACACTGGACATATGGCTGCTGTAAATGGGGCTTAGCAGTCATATGTAAATAATGATTTATTAATAGCCATTTGAAGCTTTAACGTCTTAGTTACATTTTTCAATCTTATTAATGGCAAAAGAAAATAAATCGGTCATCAAAGAAAACCAACATTTCGTTTGCACTGCAGGTTGCATTTTTTTAATCATTTATTCAGTTTGATTGGTTTATTGCACTAATGTTTGTCCAATTTGTTAGCAGCAGCAGGCGCCGCCATGACAGCGAAGAAGGGGACAGTCACAGAAGACACAAGCACAAAAAATCTAAACGAAGCAAGGAAGGGAAAGACGCGGGAAGTGAGCCTGCCCCCGAACCCGAAAGTGTTGAGGCATCTGCTGATTAGTTCCTCAAACTTCTTTTGTGGAGATCACAACCAGTTTTACCAGTTTGATTTATGGTCCAGAGGCCAGGATGCGTTGCTAGAAATATTTTTTTCAGGGTATTAAAAAAAAAAAAAAAATTACTCTTACAAATGTTTTTTTGCATGTTCATAAGTTTTTTTCTGTTACAAGCTAATTACATAAATAGGGGCTCATAAAGAAAATGAGAATTCTGTTGATAGTATAGGCATGGGGGTTTTAGAGTTTACATCTGATTTATGCTTGTTCCAGTTATACGTAAATCTTAGAAGCCCTCTGCTCTACTGATTACCCGGGCATCTTTACAGCTTAGCTTGGTCAGAATTCATGGTATGAGTATTGTTAATTCAGTATGTGTATTTGCTGTATCACTTCAGGTGGGTCACTTGCAGTGTGCAGAACTTCTACTACAACAACTGCTAGTTGTTAGATACTTAAAAGAGAACTATGGGGTAAGTGGTTTCCCCCATAGTTCTCTTAAGGGTCAAGGTAGGACATATACTAGCGTCCTCCCGTGATCCAAAGCTCAGTATAACAGTAGAAAGGAATCATGGCACACTCACAAGCCAGCATGTAAAACAACTTGTCTCACCACTAAGGTTAATAACAGAGGTTTGGATACACGTCTTCTGCAGAAAATGTGAAAGCCGCACAGCCGCGCCAAGGCACCTCTTATAGTGCGGTCCTAACTCTTAACTATGAGAGTCTCCATCTTGGAG
This sequence comes from Nanorana parkeri, assembly GCF_000935625.1. Lineage (NCBI taxonomy): Eukaryota > Metazoa > Chordata > Amphibia > Anura > Dicroglossidae > Nanorana > Nanorana parkeri. Next base: position 1,271,551 of record NW_017306322.1, read on the forward strand.
CACATGGGGGCAGAAGATTTCAAATTAGGTGCAGGTTTGTCAGGAGGAAGCCCAACCTCCTTAAAGGCACAGGAACACACAAGGGATCCCGCACATCCCAATGGCAGCTGACGTTTATCCAAACCTCTGTTATTAACCTTAGTGGTGAGACAAGTTGTTTTACATGCTGGCTTGTGAGTGTGCCATGATGCCTTTCTACTGTTTTACTGTTCAAAGCCCATTTCGTGTGCACCTTACTGTATAGCTGGTGACAAATTGTTGAGTGCGTTTGTCATTTGTTTTGCTTGACTAAAGCTCAGTATATCGCCAGCTACAGCTCAAGGTATACTGAAACCACCGCAACCGGGACGGATCCCGACATTACTGATGTCGGGGGTCCGTCCCGGCTGCGGAGATCTACCCAGCTGCGTGAGTGACAGCTGGCTCTGCCTATCTAGAGGCAGAGCCAGCTGTACCCTCCCCCATTCGTTTCTCCAGTCAGCGATGGAGGATTGGAGCGGGGAGGGGGTAATCCCTGCAGGGAGCCATGACTGACAGTCACCGCTCACTGCAGGGAGATGATTGTGAAGTGAGCGACAGTATGCGTTCGCTCACTTCCCGATCTATTGAGACGACGTGTGACAGTTTCATTGTCACACGTCGGCTGGAACTATGAGGATGAATGATTTTCACTCGCCTCATAGTTCTCTAACTTGCATATGAACAAATCTATAATAAACTATTGAGAAAGAAGTACAGGAGATGTCATTCCTCTTGGAAATGCTAGTTACCCGACTGTCATGCTGATCCACAGTCTTGAGTACTTTTAGATCACTATTCACCTAAAATAGTATACTGATCAGTAAAGTCTGGGAAAAGTCACAAGTTCTGTTTTTTTTTTGTTTTGTTTTTTACCTGCATACTCCTATACAAAGTATTTTCATCGAGGGTCAGCACAGCAGTCTGGCAACTATAATTTTATGAAAGCTTGTCAATGGCTGCATCATGAAAGTTGCTTTTTGATGGATACCTATACTTTTCGTAGAGTTATCCTTTATGTAGGCTCCCACATTCTTGTTCTCCACTGCCCTGACTGCTTTCAGATATTTTCTTTGAGAGAGCCACACAGCTGCTGCAAATTCTCCCAGATGGGCAGCGTTTTCTGCTCAAATGTGGAAAAAGTATTCCTAAGGAGAGGCTGCCTATTATGACATAAGATGGCCTCTCCAGAGAAAAAAGTGGAGGTTTTTCTACGCACGTGCAGAAGAAGCTGCCCAACCAGGAGACTTTGCAGTAGTAGCTGTGCAGCTTTCAAAGGGCCACACAGCAAAGGTCTGGCAGGAGCAAGGACATGCGAGTATAAGGTGAGTCAAATAATAGTCCTAAAAGACCGTTATACTTTAAAATGATACAAGCAGCTGCATGAAGTTGACCATTGCTAAACTGACGCTATACTGTGTATTGAACTGTTAACGATGTAATCTATTATAGGCATAACTGACTGTAATAGATTTGGTAGAGTGGGACTCAGGTTTAAAAATACACAAGCAACTGTTCATAGCAAACATAAATGGTTACAAAGATGGGCACTAAAGTATAAAGGGTGCTTGTCCCTTTTCTACTGCCCTCCCCTTTGCCAGCGTTTTATATACTTCAACAGCACTGTCAGCAGACTGTCACTCTGTGACCTGCCCGGTACCATACAGCCTCTGGCCTTAATCATCAATAGTCTTTACTTGTGCATGCATGACACAGCCTCCATTCACTTCAATGGAAAACCTGTCTCAACCTGCCAAGCTGCACATTGGCTTTCCATTGAAGACATTTAAGGTATGATTTTTAATACAGGCTGTTTAGATCTAGGGTGCACTTATCCTTTAAGAACGATGTATATATGGGTGCTGAATATTTTGAAGAAGAGTGCTCTACATGTAGGTGCAGCATGAGAATTCTTGAGGGCATGAATTAGGAATGACGACCTGAAACAAGGTACTCGTATTGAATGCAAGCTGACAGTATGGCATCATTAATTGATATGTCCTGTATGTGTGTTATATTACCATCAAAGTGGCATTGTAAATCTATTTAGCCTCCCATCTAGTGAAGCTGTGCCCCTTTTCCTTCTAAATGGGACCAGTTGAAGCTGAACTCTAGGAAAAGAGCATTTATTAATTTTTTTTAAAAACTTGATTGGCCCAGTGAAGTCACTTCTAATGCTGGACATATTACGTCTGGATGGCTCCTGGGGATGCTAAAAATCTTGGTTATATTTATGCTAGAATACTACTGGCAGCTTTGTTCTTCCTGCCATGGTGCTCTGAATTCTGGGTCTCGCAGTGAAAAGTCGCTCGCTCTCCTCCTTCCACCCCGCCTCCCCCCCTCATCCATATAAAAGGTCTTGTATTCTTTCTCTCTGAATACAAGGTGTTCTGCAATTGTAGCAGGGGCTGCACTGTTGTTTATTCACCTCTCCTCTGCCCTTGTCCAATCACAGAGTGCTTTGTATACTGTGAAAAAGAATACAAGGCATTCTGTCGGAGGAAGGAGAAGGGAAACTGACTCAAATCCATCAGCACCTAAATGCAGAGCTGGGAAATCAAAGCTGACAGTAGTATCTGGCATGAATACAACTGAGATTTATAGCATTTCCAGCAGCCATCCAGACGTACTTAATCCAGCATTAGAGGCAAGTTCGCTGGACCAATCAAAGTTTTGAGTTCAACTTTAAAAACTGAAGTGCCTTGTTGCTGTTTTTCACTTTTTTTTTTATGCATGGTCATGAGAGCCTGGAGAATAAAAGATGAAACATGATTGGTTACGATGGGCAACAACTCCATATTTGGTCCCACTTTTTTTAAATATAAAGGCCACGTGCAGTCTTTCAGTTTATTGGACATAGAATAAATGCAGTATTATAGGATTTATTTATTTTTGTCTGGAAGTAGCGCAACTCCAAAATCATTACTAAGGGTCTGCATTTTCACTGTTGTGATCCCATGAATAATACGATCGATAGAAAAATCTATGAAGTTGATTTTTATTGACAGCAAATATAATTTTATTCACTTTTACACATTATAAGAAACATTACTTTACAAAAAATAATCTTGTTGACAAATGAGAAAAAAAATATTCAACAGTTACATTTGTAGAAACCCATTATCTAGATTAGAAAAATAGTTTAAATGGTTTATGACATGCAGTTTTACCAGTCTAAAAAAAAAAATCACTTTATTTAAAATTTACACGGCACAAATACAAAACGGTTCATCTGTAAATAACAATGTAAGAGACTGACTTTTAAAAATACAACGGCAAAGACAAAAAGTGTTAGACAGAAAGGAGTTTCCTTTAGATCTGTATTGAAAACACTATCAGGCACATTTTGTGATATTGGGGATTTTGTATTATTAATATTAGTCTAGAAACGGAGATAATGCGAACGGTTCAATATAATGTTTGTAAACAGTGGTGTAGTCACTGTCTTCTGTCTATCGTAAGTCTATTCTTCTTCAGCCTAACTACTCGAGTCATTCCCTCCCCCTATACCCTCGAAGATCTAGCGCTCATAAGCGTCTGCCTGTCTTCATATCCATTTTGTCCTGGCAGTGTCAGTATTACATAGCTGTATGTACAGCACAGGCGGTTATTCCCTATGTCAGAAGCACTCAACAACAGCAGTCTTTGACTTCTACATGCACATCAAATGCTGTGTGCTCTATTATAAACATCTGCAGCCCTCCGCAAAGAGTCAGTGACCTTTAACACGGGTGTCCATTAGAGTACAATTTTGGCTGTGATGGACCTATCCGTACTCCCCCCATTAGCCACGAAATACAGGTGAAACTCGAATAATTAGAATATCGTGCAAAGTTCATTTATTTCACATGCAGAACTGCTTATAGTGTTGCACCATGATCGTTTTTGTCCTGTAAGATAAACCTGTGATGAGAAAAATACAGGGTCTACCATTGCTGACCTCCTACAAGAAAATACTAGTTTTCTGACTGCTATTCTGACCTACTGGCTGCAATCCTTTTTTTTAATTATTTTATTACTAACAAGTCTGCAGGTCAGAAATGTCCAAACTCATCTGCATACTTGTTCTGTAATGAAGCCTAAGGGTCTGCATGACAGACAAGTACCATTTTTAGAGACTGAACTTACAAATGGCAGCTTGTATGTTTTTCTTATGACAGATTTCCTTTAGGGCCCATTCACATTGTGCATTTTAATGACCGTCAATGCATTTTCACAGGTTAGCCATAGTTTTCTACAGTGCTAGTTCACGTGTGTGATGTGCATTGTAGATAAAATGGCTTGGGGTCCATAGAACAAATTACAAGTGTTTTCATGCTCTGTTAACACTGAAAATGCACCCAGCAAATGCATCAAAGCACATAAACAAAGGTGTGAGATTTATGGCTAGTATGTTTGGTTTATTAGAATTGCAGGGCAAGCTGTAAACAACATCTGGTCTTTGCAGACCATGGTACACCGAGATGTCCATTGGTCGGTCTCGGGGGTCTATAACTATAGTTATCTAGGGGCCATTATTTGCACCAATCCTTGAACATTATCCTCTTCCACAATGGAATGTCTCCAAGCAAGTTGTGATAATAATCCATGGTAGAGAGATATTAGTCATAGTCGGGAAGAATAGAATAGAAAGTAAGTGTGGCAGAACAAAAGAAATAAAATTTCACCAGATGCTTATGTATATTGTTCCCAATGTTAAGTTGCCCATACACTGCACGATTCTCATATGAGAATCGCGGGAAATCCTGCAATCCTACGATATTCCGTGCAACCGTTTCTACTGTACGGTCGCCCGTCTTCCGTCGAACAAGCAGGCTGGAAAACCCGCCGGGAATCGTACGACAACTGCCAAACGGGCCGTTGTGCGCACACGCACACTGCGCGTTTGCAAGATGGGCAGATCGTACGTATTTTTAAAGTACTTTACAACCCCCGCAAGACAAAATTCTTGCGAGGGTTGTAAAGTGTATGGTCACCTTTACTCTTATGTTTGGCGAACATACACAGAGCCTTGTTTATAGACAGTGATGTGGAAAGAGGAGTAGTTGCCTTTGCCTCCAGGCCACAACAAAATATGAGATTGTGAACCAGTTTGGAATAACACAAACTTGACAGCTTTTTTTTTTTTAATCTGTTTGCCAAGACAACTTTGTAGGTGACAACAGTGTAGGAACCAGCTGTAGACATGGGGGGCCAGTGATATGCAAATGGAACATGGGTAATTTTATATTAAAAATTGCATAGGCACCAAAGGTTTGTAGTAGTTTGATGCCTCCTTGAACAATGAACTAACGATATTGTACTGTATTTCTTTGGTGTTGCATACATGCTAAAGAGGGATAGTATTTGCTGTGTAGAGTTCTCCACCTTCATTCCAGGTGTTCATTAAGGACAGAAACTATGCAGCCAAATGTAGACTGATCTCTGATTTTATATATATATACTGTATATATAAAAAACAAAAGCACAGCTTTAAAATAACATGTAATATATAAATAAAACAAGCTACAATTCTACAATTAGTCTATCAGGCTATGACGTACTGTACCTATTCTGAAAATTAAACCTTGATATAACATATCTTTCCCCCATATATAACTGTTGACTTCCACGCGGGGGCCTTGATGTCACCACGCGTGTGCACAATTACATCATCGTGCATGCGCGGTGATGGACGCCAGCAGAGAGAGGAGACATTCACCCGGCAGGATGAGGTATGCCGCCGGGTCCCCTCCATTCTCCAGCAACTGTCGGGCTTTTGGTCAATGACCGAGTGCCCGACTTTTCAGAGTGGGTGACACCAAAATGACTGTCAGTCATTTTGGTGTCACCCGGGTGTGGGCTGCACCCCCTAGTGACACCACTGCTTCCACTCTATAATATGTGTGTTAAGAGGATTTGACCAGATGTGTCTAGATAAACTGGTGAAAAGTTTTCTCATTTCTCTGCATTGCAGCCTACCAATCACTAGAATGGCTTTCCATGACACTGTCCACTGAATAAACCTTCCCTAAACTCAATCTAAAGTCTGATTAGTGACTGGTAAAAGTACCTAATCTAATAATATTCACCTCTAATCACCAACAACATTTCACTTCTTTACTAGTACAATTTATAGGCAACAAAACACTATTTGGCTTTATCATACCATTCACCATACAAAAGCTTATCTTACAAAATCAACAGCAAATATCCCCTATGGCAACTGATGACCAAAGATATTTTAATGTTCATGAAAGATCATTTTTGACCAATGAAAAGTTATGAAAAATGCCTCTGTAGGGCAAATGGATAAAATATCTGTACAACTGAAGTACAAATCAATTCAATGGAGCATTTGTACAGGGATAAACAAATAACATTACTACATTGTAAGAGAGACAATATTTTAAGATATTGTGGACATCTAACTGTAAGCTGCCCTCTGTAGAGTTCATTGTTGGGAAGTCCACCGCTACCTTTTAGGCTGCAATGTATGCAGTGACCCGTAGTGGACTGGAATGGCAAATCAGTCCAGGTATATCAAGCAGCAGTCTACATTTTTTGTTTATGATCAAATTTTGCATGGCCATATGGTTCAATTATGTTTGTATCTTGGCACCATATCTATTTTGGAGCAACTGTTTGGGCCAAGCATAGAATGAGTGCAGGTTGTAGTTAGTTAAGCATTTTGAAAGGATCTTCCCCTACAGGCATAAAACCTTTACTTCCTAAACAGAACTCGTCTCACATGCCAGTGATTAATTTAGGCAAAAACAGTTCTTAACAGAGCTCTCCTTTTAGGCTTTACTAGTTTGGTTAGTGATGATGTATAAAGTGCAAGAAAAAACATATTGGCGAGGTTACATGTGCTGGTGTCTTATTTTTACTGGGATTATGAAGATGAAAAACATACATATAAACAACATACACCTTTTCCTTTCTTGAGATTGTTTGATGAATGTTTGGTCCTCATTGTATCCCTGAATGTTAGAATGTTTAATCAGGAATGTTTAAGTATAGTTCATCAAGGAATGTTTGATCATTTAGTATTACGCATAGGTAACCCATAGTCATTTTATTCAAAATATCGATGAAGACATTTGCCGGTTTTGTTCCTACTAGGTTGGCACAGCTGGAACAATGTGCTGTGAACAGTCAATGCTGATAAAAGCTAAAGCGATGTCTCTGCTTGTGGGACTGTTGTTTACGTAAAGTCTCACAATGATCAAATCAAGATAATCATTGATTTGCCCATTTCTGATATGCCTAAGTATATTTTTATGTAGCTGTATCTGTTCTGTGTGGAATTACACACGTATTGGAAAGCAGGCAATCAGTAATATATATGGTTTGATTTCCTACAGAATCCCTGGCTTTGGACTTGCTCATTGTCTATGATAAAGCAGAGCAGCAAGGTCTGAGTGCTATGGTGGTCCCTATAAACCAGTAGCAGGAAAATGAGTTTGCTCTTATTGGCCTACAAAGATCAGAGAGGTTGGAGGATTAATTTTGCTACAAGTGGCCCTCAGGGGTAAAGTTTTTTAAAACCCATTTCTCAATATGGGATGATATTGTTTTTTTAGTAGCAGCATTTTATTTGTGTGCAAGGGATATTTAAAGGTCAACTACACCCAAATCATGTTTCAAAGACTTTTAGAGATTTCATTGTACTAGTATCCCTACCCTCTCCCATACTTCCATAATGGAAATATCATCCTCTTGGAGATATTTCCCCATTATTTGTTTATTCCACATGATGGGCAGCTGGGACACCATCGTTTGTGTTTATTATATCTAGAGCAGTTTTAAGAAGTGGACATTTCCCCGTGTAGATAAGGTGCTAGGGAGGAAGTTATCAAACTGGAGCAGTCAGAATCTGGAGCAGCTGCCCATGACAACCAATCACCATCTCTCTTCAGTTTGCTCAGTTGAGATTTGGAAATGAGAGATAGAAGCTGATTGGTTGCTCCAGTTTTGATAAATTCCCCCCACAGTGGGCAGTGCTCCATGGTTTGAGCTCTGATGATAATCACATAAGGGTTGATCTATTAAAGGCAAATAGACTATTCACTATGCAAGGGAAATTTCCCTTAACTTTGTGAATGAAGCGAGGCTCTGCTGATTTTCATCATTCAAACATGTGCAAGAAAAAATACTGCTTTTTTTTTATTTTTCTTGCTTCAGATTGGATAGTCTTTGCAAAATGATTTTTCACCACATTCACTAAGCTAAGTGCAAATTCCCTTGCAAAGTGAACTGCCCATTTGCCTTTAGTAAACCAAACCCATAGAGTAAAGGAAAAGGTGACAGAGAAATTATAATTAGATTGAATCTCACTCTATTGTTTAAAAGTAGCAGTGTGATTTTATAAACGATACCCCTGGACAGATATTATACGTGGACCCGTTTTCATTGAAAAATGTATGTGTGATGACGAATTTGGCCCAAATGTATGTAAAGTGTTGAGCAGTTGACTGTCAAAGATTACAGGCTATCGCAGAACTATCACAATTCCCTTGCTGGAGATGTAGCTTTCCCCTGGATAGGTGCCTGAACTAGTTGCACCATCATAAATACTGTGTATACTGTGTATGCAAATCCATCCAGACAACTAGGTAGCTTAATCGCATTGGAGTTTGACTCTCATGTGTTGAATGCAAATGAGGGAGCATTGCTGTTACATGAGAGATGTTTTCGCTGCACCGCTTCATCATATGATCTCCAAAGGCTATCCAAACCATAAGTAACAAGAACGTGGAAACAGATCTGCATAGCCACTGTCCTACGTATACACTGAGTGGCCAGATTATTATGACCACCCCATCAGTACTTCGTTGGGCCACGAGATGACTTAGTTGGGCCGCCTGCACTGTTGCCCTTCTGTTGTCTTGTATCAGTCTTGCCACTCTCCGTTCTGCCCTAACATTGACTAGTAGCTGACGGCCACAATTCGCACTTTCAGACCCAGATTTTTGGCTGACAGTCCAGTCTTTAAACACTTTAACAATGAGCCCCTCTTGAACATTTAACGAATTCTGCTGTTTTGCTGATACTTGTGCCATGGCTCGCGCCAACAATCATCCCATGTTCACAGGCTGTTAAATCGCGTTGTTTACCTGTATCTTCAGAAACAAATCACTTCTACTGTCGTGGTAAACAACCTGCTTCCCTATTTATAATGGTCTGGCCCTCTAGCAACTTCAGCGCAAAGGTATAGCTAATTATAGCTAATTTGCCTACAAACATCAGGTGGTCATAATAATCTGGCTACTCGGTGTATATTTGTTAACATTTCTTCTGAAACTTTCTTAACCATACAGATCTAAGAGGTAATTAGACATCACAGCAAAGGTGCTTTTAACATACTCCAGGGCACTACATCTTACGAAAGGCCTTTGCCTCCTGGTTGTTACCTTTATCCTTCTAATCGTTCTCCCAGAATGAGGGCTTATTACTCATTATGATCCTCCATTGTCCCTGCTGTAAGTTCTATTAGGTAATTGCAGTAGAGTTGCTGGTGCAGCTGACAAGGAAAGGTCTAACACTATTTTTTCTATAATGAGCACCGGAATAGGAGGATAAGCGCTTGTCCAATCAGAAGCCAGCTGTCATTTCTAAGTTCATCAGAACAAGCACAGTGGATAGCCAACCAAAACATGGAAAATGAATATAGTAAGTAGAGATTTCTGTTCATTATTTCAAACCCGGTCTTGCAATGACGTGGATATACAACAGCCCCCACGCTGAGACTGCAAGCTTCATCCAACCTAGTTTTCATTGGTCCCATAAAGGGCAACTAATGGTAACCTTATTTTAACTGCACAGTAAAAGCATACCATAAATATAGTTTTCTACTGCATTCCCTTGCAAATACGATGGGTTAATGAAGAATGACAAAGTAACAATGACGAAGTTCATCTCTGCTAATAATAGCCATGGCTATAGTAACTGCCTTTCCACATTATTGTTCACATGGTTACACTTTACAGACAGTACAAGCTGGATGATGCACACATCATGTCAATGTAATACACGACACACTCAGCTTCAACAGAGTCAATACTGGGAGCAAAACACAGATAATTCTGCCAGACAGAGTAAAACAGACAACATCTATGCATTTATATTCCACATAAGGTTGGTGAAAAAAGTGCGTGATGTCTGAATTTTTTTAAAGAGCTCATTTTCTGGCATGCATGAAAATATTGATAGCCATTTAGACCCAATACTGACAGACAACTGCAAGTGTTAGGAAAACTAATACCGGCTGTAAGAACACGTGAGAAGTAGTGTGGAATGTAGAAGTGATAGTGTCAAAGTGCCTACGAGAAGGATCCAGGCCATGACACTATTGTAAGTACCACCCTTCCTTTTAATTCCTTAAGCATCCTTACTAAGTGGGTATAGGTCACTCCAGACGTGCATCTTCCATTTACAGCCAGAAGCATATCCCCGCACCTGGTGGCAAAGAACAGGGTTACAGGACATGGTATAAAGGTAATACTTTAGAATTTCACATAGACGATACAAGTTCAAATCTTTGATTTTACCTGAAAATCATGAGGTTGTTTGCTTAAGATTTTCAGGTGAGTCTCAACAACATGACTTTGTTATACCATTCCTGATATTTTGTACAACAAAGAAGCTCAGAAACCAGATCCTCTGTGTGCAATCTACACCTTTAGGCCTCATTTACACAGCTAAGAGGCGGCCCCGTACGGCGTGCACGGCCGTATCAGGCCATCCCTGTGAAGGATAGGTGCTGCGTGATTGTACGCAGCAGCCTGTTCTTCTCTATGGTAGTACGCCGCCCTACGCTCACCCGAGCTGCACATCCGTGCGGGTGTCCGAACTCGTACGCAGATAGGATGGATCCTGTCTGCGTTCGAGCAGTTTGAGTGAGCGTACGGTTGCGTACAGCCGCTTACAAAAAAAGTGTCCGTATCTCCTGATAATAAAAATCAGCAAGCCCAGTGGTGATTGGCACAACTGGAAGCAACCTAGGCAGAAATCGCCCATCTATTACCAACACAAGTCCAAAGGACAAGTAGCTTATTTCATTCCAGTATATTGTGGACGGCCATGCAAATTATTATGCCTTTGTGGCTTATGATAGATCACAGAGATACAGCCAAATGATTCTGTTATTTTCACCCCCCCTTGTACATATGGCCCTTTTTGGTATGTTCCCCCTGATCAGTGAAAGGTATGGAATACATGACTCTATTAAGTAAGGCTTGGAGGGGGACCCAACTAGTCAGGTAATGGTGAGGTACTACTATTTACTGAAATTGGATTGTTTCTCCACAGAGTTTTCTACTGGAAATGTCGGCATGGAATATATCATTGTGAAGTAATATAATTTAGGTTCCTGTGCTTTGACTGGAAAGAGATAACCTGACTAAACTTTATTTTAACATAGTTCTGTTTTATAATTCTGCCTTTTTCGCTTATTTCCTTCAGACTGCTATGTTGTGCCTTGGTACTTTGTAGCGGATTTGAGTAAAAGAAGCCAAACCAACGCTAAAATCTGTATGAGGTTTTAAGTGCATTTGTTTCTGGTTTGCATTAATGCAAACTATTTACACATGTGAATTAATTGTATTAAACAACTACATTAATTAATAACATGTTATATATGAAATGTTAAGAAACAGATACCCTTCAAGCATGATTTTGGGTATTCTTTGTACAGAGATGAAGAAACCGTGTGCTCTAATGTGACTGTAACTAATACCACTTACAAAGACATGTAAAGAAGGAACCAACATGAATTACCTGATTCTTCCATCGTTGTAAGCGGGGGTGCCCTCCAGTATGGATTTAATAAAGAATGGTTTGTTCCAGTTGCAATCCTCAGAACCTCCTACAATGCTAAAGCCCAGACTCCCTGCTGTATTCCTCCTCAGCACAATTTCTCTGCAGCTGTATAAATACCTAAACATGGAGAAATGGAAGTGTTTATTCATCTTTTAAATCACACAAATCTTTCTTTATTGTGTTACTGTTTTCATTGGACCAAAGTATATATTCTTCTACATGTTTTATTCCTAATCCCTACAATAACATCTTGAGTTGTCATGCAGAATATAAAGGCACTGTCATTACAGAATATGAGGGGCATCGCATCTTGTTGTCATCACGGTTGTAGTTCATAAATGGGGTTAATAAATGAGGTTAATAGTTTACAAACAAAAGAATATGAGTTAATAAAATGTACTTTGAAAAAATGACAAGAAAAATCTGCTTTTCTGATTTGATTAAAAGGTACTAGTTTCCTGGCTTTAATGCATCTGCTCAGGCAATATATCACAAACAATATTCAGTGGCAAATGAAAAAACATATTAAGGCTCATGTACATGGCGTAATGAAATACTCCCATCTACACCAGATCTTTCTGCCAGAAGCTGAATGTGAGGGGAAATCTTCCCCGATGTGCATATAGATAGCAATGGAAACATGATAGAGGTCCTAACCAGTTATGAACTTTGGTCATGCAATGTACACCTAAAAAAAAATCATCCAAATACACAAGATGTACATCGTACATCCAGTCCATATCCTCCAGCTGCAGCTATCATTTGGACAGCCAGCATTTGAGCATCTCAACAGTGATTGGAAGCTTAACAGAGAAATACAACTAACAAAACATTATTGTTTACTTTGCTGTTTTACTTACAAGTAATAAAAGTAAAATTTTTCATAAATAAAATTAGATACTATTTAATTTCTTATTAACCCTAATCAACCCAAAACGAATCAATGTGCATACAAGGGACGATATCGCGTCAAATAATGGGGAAGACGTGGAAACCCTATGGCTATTAATAACTAACAATGATCAAAGTAGAAAAAAAATACTTTTTTTTAGTTTTGTAATATTTTTTTTAGTGATTGCATAGAAAAAAAAAACTTTTGCAAGACAATATCACCAAAGGAAACCCATATTTGTCCTGGAAAAAAAAAACAATGAATGTATTAATTTTTATCTTAAGAGTTGAAAAAGTTATAGTCGAACAAACGGGCCCACGGCAGAAGTGTTAAAATGTATCTGGTCCACAAGGGGTGCAAGATTTGAAGTGGTTAAATATTATGTATCATTGAAATAATGTAAACGCAGGGTGTCATCACAATGTGGGGTGCTATGTGCCATTCAAATCCCCAAACATTCTTCACTGTTCAGATAACAAGCAATACATAAACATTCACGCATGGTTCAAAATAGCACAATAGGAACGCTGCAATTGGCTTTTACTAACAAAAGGGGGAAAACAATTCTAGATTTGGACTGTAACCTTACAAACACATTTGCGAAAGATAACTTGCTCATTTATTAATGCTTGGCAATTTGTTTTATCTTTTATGCTGAATTCACATATTCTTTTTTTTTTTCCTTTGTAATATTATCTTCATTTGCTGGATAGGGGAATTCTTATCTCACTGCAGAAGTTTCAGTTATTTTGATGAATTATGCAAGAATTCCTAGTCACGATTTTTTGCAATATATTTAAAGGCACAGGACCCAACGTGTATTTTATACTATAATAGCATTAGGTGGCAGACTTGAGTTGTCTTGAAAAGAAAAGCAAGTACAAAACACTAGCAGCAAATAGAACTAGCGATTTACTGCCATGATACCAGGGCATTAGTTAAAGAAACAAGTACCTCCCAAAACAAAAATCTCTTAATGGGTATATGGCAAAACATAAACTCTCGTCTAACAATAATGGGCTAGATTGTAAGCTTTTACGAGCAGGGCCCTTCTAAAGCTGGCCATACACCTATAGATTATCTGCAGATTTTCTTTGGCCAGATGGAAAAGGTGCAACAGATTCCTCCATCTACGCTAAACTGTGTGTATGGAGGAATCTCCCACTGGGCCAAGCTTCAGCATCTTGCTAGTCGGCCCCACTGGCTCTCAAAATACCTGAACAATGCCTTCATCCAATCAGATTGTTCAGGTATTTTGAAAGTCAGCGGGGCCGACTAGCAAGATGCTGATGCTTGGCCCAGTGGGAGATTCCTCCATCCACACAGTTTAGCGTAGATGGAGGAATCTGTTGCACCTTTTCCATCTGGCCAAAGAAAATCTGAAGAAAATCTATAGGTGTATGGCCAGCTTTACCCTCCTGTATTGAAATTGTATTCTAACTGTACTGTCTCCCTTCATTTTGTAAAGCGCTGCACAAACTGTTGGCCAAAAGGGCCAACAGTTTGGAGCTGATAAAATAATTATAAATAACAATGAAACACTTTTACCAGTTTTCTTTACAGTAACACTAAAAGGCAAATGACCAGCTTTCCAGTACTTATCACCCTTACAACATATGCCCATCAGTTCACTACATACTGATTAACAGCAAAGAATCACAGAAAGTCCCTCTGCAACATAAACTCTGTATTTAATATCTAGATGTGTTGAAATCCTAACGTAGAAGACTGACCACAATATGCAGAGGCATCATCGAGTTAGAAGTAGATTTGCAAAATGATAATGGGGTTATATCACAAGGCTAATGTCAATGCATTGAATTCTTCTTCAATGTATTAGCCAACTTCTTTAGTTTAAAGCTTACTTTTCTTTATAGTCAACAAGCAGTCATCAGTGAAACCAAGTTTACTAGTTATTTATGATGTGTACAGATGATCCTCTAAGAGCATTTTACCATCTAATCATTTCATATGCATTTTACATATGCAACCTGTTAGGAGTTGAAGGCATGACAAAAGGCCTGACCTCCAGCCTCTAACCTCCTGTGGTCTTCATCAAGCGGCAGTACTAAAATAACACACACATAGATCTCCAGAGAGATGGGATTCCTGGATGGTGGCAACCAAGTGCCATTTTCAGGAATCATCTGTAGAAATATATATGAAGGATGTCTTGGAAAAAGAGAAGAACATTTGCTCAGGAATCATCTATAAAACGGTATATTAAGGATGTCATAGGAAAAGAGAATAACATTGTCCACATGACTACTACTTCTAATACCTTCCATATGAGAACTAAAAATTTGTTCCTAGATTTTTTTTTTTTACAAGAAACAGAAATATATAATCAGAACCTGGTTTTACTTAAAGCAAAGTTTTTAGTAAAGCTGGAAACCCCCCACCTTTCCAGAATACTTACCTTCCTTCCCATTCCAGCACTCTTCCCTATACAGTCCTGGCCAGTGATTCACAGCCTTTCCAAAGAAAAAATCCCCACTGGGTCCTCTTGTTATTGCACGTGTGCATCACGGCCCCGTACTCGTATACGGCTCATACTCTGTCAGAGAATGACCCAGTTGGGTCCTTGCAAAGGCGCTGTGGCACCAGGCAGGACCACACAATACAGATTGCAGGAGGAAGGTAAATATTTTACCAGGTGGAAGTAGGGGGGAGGGTTTAGGGGTTTACTTAGTGGACACTTTTACTAAAACTACAATTGTCCTAAAATCCAGGTAGGTCTTTTAGAAAAAAAACACCAATTAATAAAGTTATACATTCCAAAAAGATAAGTAAATGTCATTTAAGTGCAACTAGTGTAAGTACATTAACGTTGTCTTCTTCAATACCTTGTAAAGCAGCACTGGGAGAAGACAACACTTGGGGGTGTATTTATAAACAATTTGCAGATCCATTCACCCTGTGAATCTCTGTGAATGTTTGTTCTGTGCAAATAGAGGCAAAAACGAACATTCTTAGCAAATTTTTGTTTTTGGTTGAATATAATGTAGTACTGCATTATGGCCACCGGATAGAGCAGAGAAGTATAGGAAATCTAGTGGCCACAATGCAGTATTACATTACATTCAACCTGAAGAAGAAAACATACTGTAAACTTTTGCTTTTGCCTCTATTTGCACAGAATGAATGTACACAAAGACATCGCAGGGCAAATGGCTCTGCAATTTAGACTCCTTGGTGCTTATCAGGCTACTCTGTAGTGCAAGAACTGACAGTGATCTGGAAAAAGGAGCAGTGTGCAGAGGGAGGACATTGTGCTGTTGCTGCTTTTTTATTCATTTGTATATGTCTTGATAAAGATACCTAATAGTAGCAAAGACACCCCATGGAATATATCTGTTAATTCTTGAAATACCTTTTTCCCCATACACTTTCATATATAAATGTACATAGGGGCATTCATATTTATTCATTATATAAGCAGGCTTTTTTCCCTCAATCAGCCAAAGCAGTATTGAATGGGATTGATTTACTAAAGGCAACTAGACTTTTCACTTTGCAAGAGTATTCGCTGTTTGGAGTGGAATTTTCCACTTAGTTTACTGAATGAGGTAAAGCTCTGCTGACTTCTATCATCCAATCGTGTGCAAGCAAAAATACCGTTTTTCTTTTGAATTATTTTTCTTGCACATTTGGGTATTCTATGCACAGTGAAATTTTACCCCAGTCACAAAGCTAAGGGAAACTTCCCCTACATAGTGCAAAGTGAACAGCCTTTGTGCCTTTATTAAATCATCCCCAATGTCTCTCTATGTGTAGTTCTATGAATTAGGTCAGACCTCATTGAAAATCGACTCTTTAGGGACGCAGCCAGCAATACAAATCTGACAAAGGTTCCAAATAATGCTAATTTCATTCAGAAATGAAAAGTTGGGCTTTCATTCCTCTCTTCTTTAGGTTTGGACATTTTCAGTAGCATATGTGTTAATTATTATTATTACAGGGCTCAAAATTTCCACTCGCCCGCTCGCAATTGGCGAGTGAAAATTGCGTGGGGGCGAGTGGAAATCCAGGGGGGGGACTTCCGCCGATAAAAAAAAAGTGATAAAGTAAAAAATAAAATAAAGAAGCAATTAAAAAAAAAATGTACCCTGCCGCCCCTGCCACCCGGTTGCCATTCTCCGTTAATGAGGGGGTGGGGGCGCATTGCAGAACCTGGCCTTGGGGCAGCAGGGAGAGTAAATCCGGCCCTGATCACAATACAATTCAAGACAAGATGGTAAGGAGGGCCCTGCCCGTGAGGGCTTAGAATCTACTAGGGTGAAAAATTATTTTCCTTATGGCTCAATCCATCAATTTTTCCTGGTAGTGGTAAATTGGAAAGTTAGGTTCCTCCTGAATTTCCAAATATTAGAAAGTGAAACACAATAAAAGGTTTCATGTTACATAGTAAAAACAGAAACTCTTTTCCAGTGGAACCTGACTTCAGCAGTGCTCGGAACACCATAAATGAACAGTGTGGGACATCCCTCTAGTGAAAGGCTCCTTTGTTTCATCTTATAGCTCACCGAGGGGCTAAGATGGAGCTTGTCCAAGTATTACAGCTAAAAATGCACAGATAATAATTGTATCATATGTATCTAAACCATTCCAGCAAAAACAAAATATAACTTTCCTCTCTTAAAAATTCAGGACACCATATTTACGGCCTGGAACCTCTGATAAGTGGTCCCAAAAGGATGTGCGTTAAACGAGGGATGATGAGTTGAGGTTATGGAGAGATGACTCGCTTTCACTGTGTAATGCACATTTTGGCAGGAACACTGAAAGGAATTCCAGATGTGGAATCTGAGGCCTGCAAGGTCGCATAAGTTAACACTCAAGGTCACCAGGCACCAGAGTGAGTCACATACATTTGGTGATGATAAAATAGGAGGAGACAGCGATCCTAGTTGTGATGGAACAGTTTTGATTAATGCTGTCTAATAGATGTGTACAACATAAATACTGCAGGGAGCTTGAATTTTACATTCACCCCGAGGCTAGATTTAGAGAGAGATTCAGTTTATACCATGTTGTTTTTCAAGACAATACAAAAGTTTCAAAACAACCACTTATTAATATATATGTAATTATACAAATTCACTATTAGAGCCCCCTAGGCAAAATAAGAATTGCTGAAAATAAAGAAAATACATTCCGGTTTGCTTAATCTATGCTCTCTGTTATTCAGAGCAGCGATAATCCAGTGAGTACCTCAGAGAGTTTCCGTCCCTGAGAAAGCAGAACAAGAAATACGATTGTCACTGAGGCAGGAAGACACAGCTAGTATTAATAATTTTACAGAGGTTCTAACCCGTGTCATTTTACTGAAAATTAAGTGTTTTGTTGCAGTCTGTATCCCTGGAGAGATTTTTAATCACATTTTGGGGGAAATCTAATGGTGACCTATGACTACAATTAATTACCTATGAATACGTTAAGAATATCCTTTATCGCTTATTCCCAATTATTAATTTTAACATCAAAGGTATGTAAATAGTTGATATATTATTGGATCAGGGCCTTGCTTATAGATACTTACAGTATATCTACCATAGTATTGGCTGCAAATGTTATTTAACTGGACCCATAAATCACCATGGGTTTGGTCTCTATTACACATTTTAATAAAGCCTACAATCATTTAAAATAGTGCTATATGTAGGGTGGCTTATAATGCTCTTCGTAGTCTGATTTAGCCAAACTAGTGTTCCCCAAACTTAACACAAGGTGGTTGTTTGTTTTCCCCATTTCTGTTTCCAGCATTTTAGTAGCAAAATTATATCTTAAAGTGCTTGGAAAGATCACTTCTGATCTTTGGGGGGGGGGCTACTCCTACCTGCAGGGTCTCCGTGGAACCCATACCTCCCAACTTTCTGAGATGAGAAAGAAGGGCACCTTCCAGCACAATGTATTTAGGCAATGGCTAACACCCCTGTTATGTGAACTATTAAGAATTTATATGCCAAAGATAATTAATTAAACCCAGAATTGTTTCTCCCACCATTATTTTTCCTTTGTTCTGGCTTTTTGAAACAGCAGCAAGATAATTAGGGGATAAGATGAAGGTTTTAGTGTAGAATAACACTTTTGGTAGTGAAATAGAACCTTTTCATAGATATCTGTACACCAGACCAAAAAGAGGAACAACTGAGGAGGAAAGTGGGACAGGAGGATTTGGTTCCAAAAAGTCACATTTGGCAGGTATGCTGGAGCCACCCTGACCCACACACTCCTGTTTCCGATCCAATCTTAATGCACGGATACTTCCTGTGCCTGCAGTACACACAGCATTGAAGTAGTCCTTTCTAAGTCACACCCTTGCTCCACCAACCACTATTTGATTGACAGCTGGCTCTGTTCTATTGTTCTCTATGAGAACTGGGCACATTTGCATTACAAACAAATGCTGATGAGCAGACATGAATAGTTTGTGCTTTACTGGAAATTTGGGAAAGCAACACTGAAATGTACACAGTGTGCGGATCTTCACACCAGCAAACATAGGTATTTGGGGGTCAGATTAAAGGAAATTAAATTGCAAGTGCTCCTAGTGAGATGGAGGTAGAGGAAAAAGTTAACAGGGGTTTAATACTACTTTATGGTCAAAATATGAGCAAAATAAAAATTGACATACAGTATGCGATGCAGGCTATCAATGGCAGGCTTTTTTTCTAAGTCTCACATGTAACATAGTTTTATTACAGGTCAACCCTGCCTGTAGATCCATTGTTTTTGGCCAAGCAGTCCAGCAAAAGTTACACTTACTAGAAGTCTCAGTCTACACTGGGAGAGAGAGTAGAAACTGCATCAACAGGTATTTATTAAATATTTACTCAAACCAATCTAAAAAAATTTAACAACTACCTCTACAAATCAAAAGGAGAGCTATTTACAGACCATTTTGTCACTCATTAATCCCCTCTCAACCAGTCCTTGTCAACTTTTTGCTACCTTTAACTTTAACACTAACTTACTCACTGCCCAAGAGCTTGCCAGTCATTTTAAAACAAGATTGATTCAAACAGAAATGAGATCTCCGCTGTCCAGATATCTCCCCCACCTAGCATACCAGATTGACTGCCACAATACTGCAATACTTTCCACTTTTGACCCTGTTGACACAATGGAAGGTGCTAGGCTTTATTCTGATTTCCACCTCGCCATCTGTCCCTGGACCCTATTCCCTCTACTACAGCCCCCCTCTTGCTCTATCTTATGCTCTCTAACCCACATTTTTAATCTCTCTCTCTCTCCACTGGTATCTTCCCCACCACTCTAAAACATGCACTAGTCAGTCCAATACTTAAAAATCCCTCACTGAACCCCATCTGTTTAAACAACTTAAGGAATCTCCTTCCTCCCATTTACCTCCATACTCCTTGGACACCTCATCACACATCACTAGTTTACTAACATATCGGTGTGTATGTTGCATCACTTCCTCAAACTCAGTCTTTAAAAAACTGAGCTCATAATACCCCCTGATACCACCTCCCCCAACATCTGAGATCATTAGCACAACTCTCAGTCCCTCCACACATACCAGGGTGCCAGGAGTGATGCTGGATTCTGATCTCTCCTTCAGGTTCCACATCTAATCACTACTACTAACTCACTCTCTCAATAAGTACCAATCTGCAGGAATATGGGGGGTGGGATCGTTTAGGTCAGGGGTGGGGACAAAAAGGATACGTGCACTTTGTATTAAAGTAAACTTATTCCTTGAAAGAGCAATCATAACCTTTAAGAAAATAATTTCATATTGGTGCTGAGAACTGTAAGAATTCAGTACAGGATCTATTTTGGCAATAGGCAAGTATCCAGTTTTATGCAGTATTAGGGGGTAAAAGCTGACCATACATTACAATATGATTGCACAATCATATTCAAATTTAATACCAGAGACCAATTGGCTGGATATGCTGTAAATAAAATAGACTGTTTAGGTTGGCCCAATTATTACAGTATAGGTTTAATGATAAATGTAATGGTTAATAGTTGTAATTAACTATGATTACTGTACGATAAATGTTAGCAGGTTATGTTTGGGTTTAGTAGCTTACATATTGTTGGGCCAAGGTGTAAGGTTAGGTTAAGTAATAGATTACATTTATGAGCTCCAAAAGTTGTGAGCTGTATTCCGCAGTAATTCTATCTGCCACTAGATGTCACCAGTCTTCCAGGTTGAGTAACTTCTTCAACCCTCTTCCTGTGAAGTCAGGCTGTCAAAGACCCACCCCCCAGGGGAAAAGTCATTACACTGTCTTTGCTCACAGTATTTCTAGACTGATCGAAACTCACATGTCATTACATTAGCACTGTAGAGTCCAACAGGAATGTCTGCCTACCAATGCTGCCGCTGGAGGAAAAGAGGATGGACTTGTGATGTCATCAGAATGGCCAGAAGACTGCAGGATTAGCAGTTCAGCTTTAAAAGTTAGTTTATGGTTGGGGTCAAAGCATGTAAAAACACGAAAGGCTTCAGTTCAAAAAGGAAGGTACCAACCTTCAGGCTCTAAAGCAGCCAGAGTTTTCTAGGCCATGACCTAGAACATAAGGACTGCCATGAGGGGCACACAGCCACCCACCCATCATGTTACCCTCAGAATGACAAGACAATGCAGAATATTGTGAATAATATTACAAAGATACATTTTGCTATAAATAATAATTCTTGAAGGAATAGTAATAATAATAATAATGAAGGAAAAGTTATTTTAAAACGCTTAGAAAAATACATTTAGCTGTTTCATCTTTATCCTGTCTTCCCTTGTAATTCTAAAATCCATTACTTTCTGTTGGATTACTCAATGTCATGTTGTGTAGTTGCTTATATATTTTTTTAGGGTGGAACTTCAATGAGATCTATTACACAAGAGATGATGGATACCTTGTAATTAACACTGGACCTCACTAATAGAAGTGAAAGATTAATTTTCTTAGGCAGTCAACATAGCAAACAACCAGACTCTAAATACTTTACCCTCCCATACCTCAGATGCAGAGTTTGCCTGTTGTAGACAATTGTTTCCCCATACATTCATAAATGGAGCCTACAATGACCAAGCTCATCTTACTGTTTACAAGTGTGTTGATGGGAAGAAGCTATAGGGTGAGACCTGGAGCAGCTGTTGCTAAATGATGAAGCCCCTTTTAAACACTAAATGGAGTAGAGAACATTGCATTGTTACAGTACATAAAACCATTGTTTTTTACTAACAGTTTTATCTGTTAAATGTAATTGAAAAGGTCTGGAAATAAACCTTAAAAGTTGTAACAATATAAAATAACTCTGAAAGTTTTGACTGGGTTGACTGATATAATATAAAGATGCTAAATAATGTGATCCCTCCATCCCCGCAAGCCTTCCTTATGTTCCAAATAACCAAAAGATCTCAAATTCCATTTACTTCAAGGGGAAACTCCACTGGAGGCTACAGAAGCTGAGCAGCTATCACATCCAATAAGCTGCCTCGTTCCTTCTATAATGACTCCCTTGGCTTCCAACCTGGCTTATTCAGTAAATGTCTGTCATATATTAATATAGTCTACCATAATTAAAATCAAGCAGAGGAGTCTTGCTGCTAAATACGTGGATATGGATGTCACCAGCACTCCAGAAACGACAAAATAACAAAAGATTTTAGTGAATCTTCATTTTATTCACTCGAAAGGAATTGATTCCTTTCGAGTGAATAAAATGAAAATTCACTAAAATCTTTTGTTATTTTGTCGTTTCTGGAGTGCTGGTGACATCCATATCCAACGATTATATCTGATGCGGCGCCATCCGTAGTCATTGCGAGCACCCACATCTCCACATGGGAAGTTGGGTAAGGAGTGCTACAGGTAAATGGACATTTGCTGCTAAATACAACACATATTTTGGAGCTTGGTGAAAATGTTAACAAAACCTCCCAAATAAAGAACTATTGCATTTTAACCAATCAGGTTTCTTCATTCAAATAAAACATGGAATATAAGCAGTTGCTGAAGGATAGATGCACCTTTTTTTCCAATTTCATGTGCCCTACTGTTCATAAATCCAACCCCAATGGGCCCATTCAGACTATGTCCCATAACTAGTGTTTTTCTGCACTTGATCAACACCAGTTACCGCAAATTAATTGACTAAAGTAATAAAAAAAAGCAGACTGACTTCAGACTATAGTTGCTGGGAGATGTATGCAAACAATTCCTTCCAAGAAGGGTAAAGAATTTTAAGTAATTTACGTGTATAAAAGGCAGATGTGTAAATCAGTGCCCCATCTATTGGCGTTTTAAAGCAACATGTGGCCACTTTTGGTGTTCTGAATCAGCAAGGGCCATGTGATGCTTTAAAACAGGCGTAGGCAACCTTGGCAGCCAAGCTGTTGGGGAACTACAAGACCCATGAGGCATTGCAAGACTGACAGCAACAGATATGACTTCCAGAGACAGAGCATGATGGAATATGTAGTTTCACCACAGCTGGGGTGCCAAGGTTGCCTATCCCTGCTTTAAAACCTCTTTTGTATATTAAAGTCAAGCCAGAACTGGCTGATATGCTGAACTGAGGGGTTAACTTTTCTTGAAGCCTGTAATTATATAATTTTGAGGGGGTCCAATGTTGTAGCTCCAACTGTTCTTGGTGATGTATTGTTTATATCTTTATAATTGAAACATGTTTTTATGACTATGTAATTTTAAAAACTGTAAATAAAGATTTATTGAAACAAAATACCTCTATTGTATAGTATAGGACATTTATTTAAAAGCCTGTCATTCCTGTCATTCCTGTCACAACTAGAGAAAACATGGTGACATGGAAAACAACCTGTTTGCAGAAGAAGCATTATTGTTAAATTTTTAATTTCTGTGCTGACTAAGGCCCTTTCACACGGGTGGTGCGATCAGGTTCAAGTTTTTCAAGTGCACCAGATCGGATGCCCAATGTTAGTTTATGGACAGTTGTGTGTAAACAGATTGGTGTCCGTTTACACCTGGTTACCCCCGACTCCAGCTAGGTATGGAAAAACAAATGGATTCAAGATCCGTTTCGCTGGACCTGATCATACCGGATCGGGGGTAATCTGATGTAAACTGACACATGTCCATTTACATCCGATTCCCCATAGACAGACATGGGATCCGGTAATTGCAGGACACGGATGTCACAACGGTGACATTGCTCCATACTGCTCTGATCAGGAGGGGATCTGTGCACAGATCCCCTCCTGATCAGCCTGTGTCAAAGGGGCCTAAGGTTTCAATTACAAGGCTGCCAATTGGACCCTGGTAAAAGTGCTTAACTCTACACACTGCATTTATTCTGGTGACACTCATGGGTCTCACCTGTCAAAGTGTCAGTACTAAGAAATCGTATCTCTCCCTACAAACATTAATTATTAAGATTTATGATTTCAGAAGCCAACAGTGTTATTTCTGGGGTATACATGAATCTGATTGGGGGCTTTAGGAATAAGTAATTCTACCCCAATGGAGCGCTAGTTACTAAGAGCAGGGGACTGTTAGGTACAGAATCACGCCAAAAATGAGCGATTCTGCCTAAGATACAAACTACACTCAGGTGTAAAGGGGTACCACTGAAGATAATAGGATTCCTGATGTTGGGCATTGTCACACTTCAGGAAATGTGTGACAAAACAATTTGCAAAAGAAAAAAAAAGTCTGGGGGAGGGGGGGGGGGGGGGGGGGGGGGGGGTTGGTTCACACCTAACAACCGTCACCTTTTCTTAGTAACTATCTTTCTATGTGCTAAAACTAAACCATACAAACATTAAAAAAAGCCTGGAAAAAAGCACAAAAAATTGCTTCAAAATTGCCTGTGAATGGGATAAAGACTTTCTGTGAAAATGAAGTATATGGATTTTGGTTAACTAGGGCAAAGCGGTTTATAAATAACTTCTTTAACCGATGGCTTTAAAGAGACATTAAGACAAAAAGAATCTTCAGCTCTTTGGAGATACAAGCGCTAACAACACTGTTACCACCCCAGACCATGTAAGGGTGGCATATTATAGTAAATCATTCTGTTACAATAATGCTGACTAAAACAATCTGATGAATTTCCAGGCTACACTCCTTATCGGAAGAAGGAAAGTGCTTGCTTAAAAAAAAGACACACAAATGAATTGGAACTGCACCAAAATGCTATAAAGTTGGGTTTTATATCTGCTTTATAGGATGAGATAATCAAGTCTCCGTATTCTTGGCAGTCAAAATGTTTGGAAACTGAACTCTGCATAGCTAATTATACATAGACAATAGATGCAGAAATTCTGTGCAAGTACAGAGAATATTTTAACAATGAATCTAGAAAACTAACCTTCTGCTTTCTATATTATTTTCATATATTTTCTATATTAACTTCTTTTATATCAAGCTCGTTGCTAAGAGAACATTCTGCTAACACAATAGCAGATGTTTGCATGTGGATGACATCTTAGGTACCCAGAATTAATTTCAAGGCCCGATTTCTAAGGCTCCTTTCACATGGGCGGTTCGATCGGTTCCGCCTGTCAGCTTTTCAGGCAGACCCAATCAGATGCAAAATGCTAGTCTATGGGCAGCCGGGTGTAAACGGACGGGTGTCCATTTACACCTTGTCACCCCTGACTCTGGCCAGGTCTGGAAAAACAAACATAACAGGGTTCTGTTTCGCTAGGACCTGATTGTGCCGGATCGAGAATAATCTGATGTTAACAGACACGTGTCTGTTTAGATCTGACTACCCATAGACCGATGGGGGGTCCAGCAGTTTTAGCTTCTTTCTTCATTGCAAGATGGAGGAAAAAAATGGATGGACACAGATGTAACAGCGGTGACATTTGATCTGTATTGCTCAAATCAGGAGGGAATCAGTGCATGGGTCCCTTCCTGATCAACCTGTGTGAAAGGGGCCTAAGGACTTTCAGTTGTTGGTACCTGCACTGCAAACTTCCAATATTGTGTGTGAAGCCCATTAAATCACCAGCAACAAGGGTGGTAATGATACAGTAGGATGCATAAGGTGAATGAATTCTCGGAGCAGCATTTGAAGTTTTAGTTATGTGGATCAGGTATAGGATAGTGTAAACCTAAATTTCAGTCCAGTTCACATATCATGGCCAGCACTACTTTATTATGGCCACAATGGGAAATATAATTGCTCTGTTTTATAGAAAAAAACTGAGCCATATCATACTGACCTTGTCTTGAGTGTTGGTTGTGTGTTTAGATGAAGCACTGAGATCTTAAGGAATGCTGAATTAAATTTTACTTGCTTAGAAGAAAATTACATGTATGAATAGAGCATTGTAAAGGAAAACAGAAAAAAAGGAACTTCCGGTGTACCATAGCTGCACATAGAGACTAACATTGCACTACAGCGCCATCTACAGCTATAAAGACAAATGACATAACTATATGCTGTTGTATTTCCAGCAATGAGGGGATATGCATTACGGGACATGACACTATTCCCAGATATTTTCAGGTAACCCCACACATATGCATTAGGACACATGTCACTCTTCCCAGATATTTTTAGTCCATCCCATGGATCACAGTCAGCACTACTTTATTGTAGTTAGAATGGGTAAGAAAATTGTTCTGGTTTATCAAAAAAAAACTTGGCCATATGATGCTGATCTTGTCCCATCCTGAAAATAATGCATTAGGGGACATGACACTATTCCCAAATATTTCCCGGTAACCCCACACATATTCATTAGAGACATTATTCCCAGACAATTTCAGTACAGTTCATGGATCACAGTCAGCACCATTTTATCATAGTCAGAATGGGAAAGAAAATTGTTCTAGTTTATAAAGAAAAACTGAGCCACATGATGCTGACCTTGTCCTGTCCTGAGGCCATATTCATTAGGAGACATGCCACTATTTCCTGATATTTTCAGACACCTAAGCCCCTCTGGCAAATATCAGATTTGTCAAATTTCTTGTCTCTGTCTGACACTTTAAAATGGGTGATTTTAGAGCTCTAATGAAGTCAAATCGTTATGTAGGTGTTCGTTAGACATGTGCAATTCGTTTCGTTCCGAAACGAAATTTGGACGAATTTTCGGACATTCGGACATTCAGATGTATCCGAGTTCCGAATTACAGATATAACGAAAGCAAACAAATGCGAATTTGGTTTCCGAAATTCGTTAGCGGTAGTTCGTTCGCCCGTTCGTTTTCGTTTCTTATTGGTTTCGTTCGTTTGTTGCAGCAAAGTGGCATTAGAGAAGGAGAAAAACATTTTTTTCCCTTCAAATGTCACTTTGCTGTAAACGAACGAATGAATGAACGAAGCGAATAAGAAATGAAAAAAAGTTTGAACGAACTACCGCTAACGAATTTCGTCCGAATCCGAATTTCGAATCCAAATTGACTTTCACACCCGAATCCCGAAAAACGAAATAACACAAAATCGGAATTAAAACGAAACCAAACTAAACGTATTTTTTGACAGTGCACATGTCTAGTGTCCGTTAATTGTTTAAGAACAAGGTTTCTTATTTACTTGATAAAAGTAAAATAAAATGTTGTCCTCTCTGCAGGATAGAGCATTCCTTGTCAGCACATGTGCATGCAGCATATGTGATTTGTTCCCAGTACTACCCCTTCTGTTCCAGTCTTGGTGCTGCAAAAGGCTGATACCAAGTACAATTCAGTTACTTACACTAGCGGCTGTTAAAAAGACATTTCATTATTTTTAATGAACATTTAACTGCATTAATTGGGAGTTTTATATATGTGCCTGAAGTTCAGCTTTAACATCTAAAAATATGGATGAACAACACTTTTTATGTATCTAAGCATGGATGGATCTATGACTGGAATAGATGGCAAGGCAAAGAGAAGTAAGAATGAGATAATGGTTTCCACCCTGGTCTGTATTTCCACTGACAGCTTTATGAAAGTGTGGTTATACTTTGCAAGGCAGGAGATCGTTAATCAGTTATCTCTGAGATCAAACCTGCAGAGTTGTGCAATGCTGTAATTGAGTCAGGTTGCTGAACCCTTCTGGGATGAATTGTCTTTTGAAGATTTATTTCATGAAGTCTTCTAACAGTTGCCTATCGTTTCCCAAAAGCTGAGCACACTAGTGATTTCAACATCAGCAAAAGTGCAAAAAACACTGCTGTGCAGAATCTCAAAGAACACTACAAGTATGAATAGGTGGGGAAAAGTCAAACACTATGAATCAACTCCATCAACCTAAACATTAAAGTAAGCTGTTTTTAGTTTTTGGATAGAGTTTCGGAGGGTTATAACCCCTGTCAGCTTTCTTTTTTTGCCATCTGCATCCCACTGGGGAGATTTTCCTTCACTTCCTGTCTGATAGCTACAACAGGAAGTGAGCGAAAACCTCTCCAAAGGGAGGGAAATCCCTAGTGGTCCCGAATGGAAAATTTCCTATCTATTTCTGTTCTTAAGACAATGCTAAATTTGAGATTTACTTTCACTTTTAGTGAATACTGTCACAGGACAAATAGAGAGGGGGACAGAGAAAGCAATTAAAACAGTGGTTCTAATTAGAGGTGCACCGGAATGAAAATTTCAAAACGGAAACGAAACCGAAATGAAAAAAAATGTCAGGCCGAAACCGAAAATGCTTTTTATTCTAACTTTTTAATTTTTTTTCAAATATTTTTTATTTCATTTATTTTTAATAAATATTTTTTTTCTTAAATTTGAGGGGCTTCAGGGAAATATTAGGGGTTTAAATAGACCCCTGATATTTCCCTTTTAAAATAGAAAAAGAGATTGAGGACACAGAGTCCTCAAACTCTTTTTCTGCATCCTCTATGAGTGTTCCTGTTCATTGATAACATGAGGACAGAGTATGTTGACTATAACTACAACTATGAATGAACAGGAGGTGACGTAGATCACTCCCATTCATTCATAATTGAGGATATAGTCAACATACTCTGTCCTCAATTATTTACAAACACTCAGCGATCACTGATCACTGACTGCTTGTACCTCGCTCTCCATCCTGACACGCTGTCACAGGAGGTTGATCGAGTGAAGCTCAGCCTCCTCTGACAGCACTGCAAGCTATGTCCGCCCACACCGCTCTCCCGATCTGTAACAGGAGGCTGAGCGGTGCGGGGAGGAGACCAGTCAACCAATCAGCAGACTGCATAGCTAAAGTCTTCAGCACCCAGTGGCCAGCAGGGAGAAGCAGACACATCTAAAGGGATCCCAGGGGGTTGATTTTTTAAATATAATTGTTTTAATAAAGAACCGAAACAGAAAGCTGTGATGTTTATAGGAGCCCACTGTCCCCTCCAACTACACTTAGATCAGTTAGACAGAGCATTAGACAGATCCAGCGATGGCATCACTGTTTCTCAAAACAGGTATTTCATGACAATCAAAAATTATTTGATTGAACAAATTAAACTGAATGTTGTTTAGGGGGGAGGGGGCAACAAGGGAAGGTATTATATGTATACACTACACTTCAGCTTTAACTATGTCAAAATCTTGCTGATAAATTGAAGGTCAGCTCTGTGTCCAGGTAGGTGGCTTATGGGGCAGTATAGTTTGAGAATTGAAAGGCTTAACATCTAAAGATTTTCTATGTTAAAATAGTAAAATCACAGTAGATGACACATTTAAATAAGGCGATGGTGTAAAACAGATATAATGTTCATATAAGAGTCTGAAGGGGGCACTTCCTTCTACAAACACATATCAAGGGCCGCTATAGGTCAGTAGTTACAGCGTTTTACTCCCCACCACTACGAACATGAGAAGAGTGAAAGCTGTAAAAATATTTATCCCATTCCCGTTCAATCGGACTGTATACAGCTATAAACATTTTACTGCAGTGTGGGGGCGGCAAGCTCTTTCTTTGTGTTTTTCTGCCAGACCATTGCCAATTTGTAAGCCACGTTAATCATAAAATATGCTTCCATTTCTGTTGTATATTTTATTCCTCATGATTGCCTTCACTTTACTTCTCTTCTATTAGAAAAAGATGCTCCTCATTTTTTACTAAGTGCAACTCTAGGGAAGCAGTGAATACATTCTGTTTTACCTCCAAAACAAGTCACACACCTCTGCCAAACTGAATAGCCAGGAAGTTATTATTATTTATTACAGGTATTTTATATAGCGCCAACAATTTACACAGCGCTTTACATAGTTGCACTTTCACATCAGTCTCTCCCCTCAAGGAGCTTACAAACTAAGGTCCTCATCTCACATACAGGGCCAATTTAGACAGGAGCCAATTAACCTACCAGCATGTCTTTGAAGTGTGGGAGGAAACCGGAGTACCCGGAGGAAACCCATGCAAGCACAGGAAGAACATGCAGACTCTTTTGCAGATAGTGATCTTGCCAGGATTCAATAAGGGGCCCCCAGTGCTGAAAGGCAGAAGTACTAACCACTACACCACTGTTGTACGTCTTGGTTCAGCCTTATAAGTCCCTGGGTCAATTCCCTGCTTATTGGACAGAGCTGACGATACTGATTGATTGTCCACAGAGAAGGCTGGAGGTGGAGAGGTGACATAGGCCAAGCTAAAGTGACAAAGTAAAAAATAAATGTCACCTGCCTGGCTATGCAGTGAGGCAGAGATACATGTACAGTAAACCCCCTGTCATCCGGCATCCACTGGGATTGATAGATTCCGGATAAATGTAGTTTCTGGCTGTTTGAGAGTTACTATTAAAAATAGGTCTAAATAATGCCATACCATATCATACCATAAACTCTGTATTTACTTCATATTACTATTGAAATGTAGTAATCAAAAGCAAATTAAGACAAATAGACACATTTCCAGGATAATACGTGCAACAGATCAGCAAAACAGTACACAGGGGATTTTTTTTTCTGGTTAGATGAGAGTTCGGGTTAGTTGAATGCAGGATAACTGAGTGTTTACTGTATATCACAGGACTTACTGAATTACAAATCAAATGGCAGGTAAGACTGTATACAATAATGTTATTTGATTGCTTAAAGGAGAACTAAGAGATGAGTGATTTCCACTCACCTCATAGTTCTAGCCGGCCTGTGAGATTGCGACTGTCACAGGTCGGCTCAGTAGATCGGGAAGTGAGCGAACAGATACCGGCGTTCGCTCACCTCTCGATCCTGTCACAGCTCTCTGCCGTGACAGGGGAGGGGCTGGATTCCCCTCTCCCCGCTCCGATCTGCCAGCGCTGACTGGCGGAACGGACGGGGGAGGGGGCGGGTACAGCTGGCTCTGCCTCTAGATAGGCAGAGCCAGCTGTCACTCACGCAGCTGGGCGGATCTCGACATCGATGTCGGGATCCGCTCCGGCTGCTGCGTCTCAGTATATCGCGAGCTGTTGCTCGTGGTATACTGAGCTTAGGGTAACGGGAGGACGCTAGTTTGTGTCCTCCCGTTACCCTAAGAAGAACTATGGGGAAAAATTGTTAGCATCATACAATAACAAACAAAATTACAAAAAGGTTGTTTCAGAGGGAATCTAATTAGTGGGTTCTCAAGATCAACATTAAAAAAAAAAAATTAAGAAGCTGGGACGGGGTAATATTATGAGGAGAGATATATGTTTTACACATTAGTGCTTGTATTTACACAGACTGTGCTTAATTAACTTCATCCTCGGCGTTGAAACTGGACCTGATGAAATGCTCATCACTTCTGAGTTCATTCACTGGGGGGGAGGTCAGCCTGGGATACATGGTGGGGGTAGTCAAGGGGGGAGGAGCAGCACCTTCCAATGTGTGTGGAAGTGATCGGACGTCTTTACAGAATATATTCCACAGTCTGCTGAAGAAGTGTAAAAACACTCCCGGCTTCTAAGGCAGTTGTCGATTTATTTTTGCTGTCCATGCCCTATTGGGGAAATTTCCTTTTCACTTTCTGTCCCGAAGAAGCAACAATAAGTAAAAAGGAATCTCTACAAAGTGAGGGGAGTTGCCCTCTAAAGCTCGCCATGCACAGCTCAAAGTTTGGGCCGTTCCTCTGAATCGCGTTGCCTTGCTGACAGCACTCATAAAATTTGGTCGAAAAACCAAAGTAGTCGGGTGGAAAAAAATGGCCGTATAGTAACTGTAAATGATTGGCTGTCAGAATACAATAGGTAAGATTCATCCATCTACACTGTTTAGCATGGATGGTGGAATAGAGTCATCTAATAGTATATGGCCAGCTTACGTCAATAGTCACAAGAACATGTGTCCCTATTGGGAGATTTATTCTCACCTCTTGTTCTTGTTCTTGACACTTGTAAACTGTTTGAATATTTATCATCTTCTAATTGTCTCAGTAACAATGATTTTCAAACCTGACAGCAGTTTCAACCATTTAGCACCCTATGCAAAACTAAAAAAAAACCTAAGGGGTCTATTCACAAAAGGGTGAAGAGTTTGGAGAAGGCAGGAGAAGTGAACAATCTAGGACAACATAGCTGAACTGGAAAGTGAGCTGAATTGGAAATTTTTTCCAAATCAGCTATTTTGGCCTAGATTGTTCTCTTCTCCTGCATTCTCCAAACTCTTCACCCTTTTGTGAATAGACCCCTAAACTTCACACGTAACTCCATACTGCATCTTTTTCAAAATTATGTCCCTCTAAAAATTGTACAGAGAATGCAGCAGTACCATTAGGTCCATGCTGCCACATAGAGTGCATTTCTTGTGCAGATTATTTATTTGTTGTTGTCTATTTACAATACTTTTAAATACACTTTTGTGCAAAAAACAAAAAAACATAAAAGAGCTGCAGAGATCATTGGGAATGTGATGCCTTTGATCAGCAGCTCCTCATAGTTAGAAGAAAGTGATAAGTTGATGAATTTTTTCTTAGACCAGTCATGAAAAACGCTTTAAACTGCTTAGTTTGCAGCACAGTCTCTCCATGCACACACATTGCTTACTTTTACAATTCACTGGAGTGGGATCTGATTTACAAACACACAGCTGCTTCCTGAATGAAAAAAGAATATATACACAGTGCAAAAAAACGAAAGATTCTAAGAACACAGCAAGTTCTTTACTGGAATTTGTGCTGAACATCTGGGCTCAGTCAGGCAATTATTGTACAACTCTTTCTATGCTGGATGCTGGTTAGAATAAAATCTCTTTCTAGTAATTGAAGTTTCGTTTAATGAGAATTTACAGTATTATGACAAAATAAGCTTTAATCATATTGAACCCTATATGTAAACTTTGAGGAATGGGTTGTCAGAGGTGCTGTTTCTTATATTTACCAACCGCATTGGTGTAGATTTCCCTCTAGCTGCATTCCACAATTGATTGTTCAAATGAGACCTACAACATCCCTTTATATGGCACTCTGCACACAAGTCTCAATAAAAGTTGCTTGATCTGTGCTCCTAAAGCCCATGGGAGCTTCCAAGACAACGGGGATAAAAAAAAGTTTATTAATCGAAATGTGCCAACACATGTGAGTGTTAGGTGTTGCATCTAGTTGAAAAGTAAATTGTAAAAAATGTGCATCAGATCAATTCAATGGTTTCTCCCAGCATCTTGCTTAGAGGTGCCCAGGGGGGAAATCTAAAAACACAAATGTCTGGTTCATTTCTGAGATGGTGGCTAAAACATGAGATTACATGGGTGTGTGGAAAGTAAGTTATTGCCAATGTCACAAAGCCACAAATACTGATACTATTAATGCAAAATTCTCATAGGGCCCCCTTGCTAAGTATTGGCCCCTTCACTACCTTACTACCCAGCAAGCAAAGCAAAGGGTACAAAGCAGATATGCACATGAAAGGAACACTTCTCAATGTGCTCCTTGTGCTTGGGTATTTGACCTAATCTAAAATATTCTAATGTCCAAATGCAACAATGGATCCTTCACGAGTAAACCTTCTTTTTGCAAGGGAATATGTTTATTAGATGAGCATAGGCACCACAAAGAAAATGGCAACATTTCAGGATTGTGAAGGTCCCTTTATCAAGGTGGAGTGACTAAATGAAGAAGCATCCCTGTGCTTGCATCTCCCCTTGTGTCCTCTAGTTAGTAACTCCACATACAGTAAAGGTGGCACTATTCTGGGCCCTCTCTGGAAAAGGGAACCGGTCATAGCTTCTTCTGCTGAAAACACAGTTTACTTTCAGTGATGTATTCTGGTTTGGGGCTGCCCTAGTCAAGACGAAAGACACCACTAAATTTGCCCCACCCCTTCCTGTTTTTGACTTTTTGGGTAACCTGTCAGTTGCTGGATACAGTGCACACATTGTATTCAGCTTTTGACATGTTCCATTATTAGCATAGCAGGAAAGCTGCAGAGCCCACCACAGATCCTGCACAGCCCCCCTGAGACCCTGCAGAGCCCACCATAGGCCCTGCAGGGCCCACCTTAGACCCCGCAGAGCCCACCATAGATCCTGCAAAGCCCCCCTGAGACCCCGCAGAGCCTATCATAGATCCCGGAAGAGCCCACCACAGATCCTGCAAAGCCCCCCTGAGACCCTGCAGAGTCCATCATAGATCCTGGAAGAGCCCACCCCAGATCCTGCAAAGCCCCCCTGAGACCCTGTGTAGCCCACCATAGATCCTGCAGAGCTCACCATAGACCCTGCAGAGCCCACTACAGATCCTCCGGAGTCCCCCTGAGACCCTGCGAAGCCCACCATAGACTCCACCACAGATCCTGCACAGCCCCCCTGAGACCATGCAAAGCCCACCATAGACCCCACCACAAATCCTACAGAGCCCACCTGAGACTTTCAGGTGGGGTGTGCAGAATCTATGCTGGGTTCTGCAGGGTCCCTTTCCCATCTGTGTGATCCACTTACCTGCATCTGCCACCCCGCTGCTGGACCTGGCCTCCTTCACTGCCGGACCGCCCAGCCTCATTCACCGCCGTTCTGGCACTTCCAGGTCCTCCTCCGTGCCCAACTTGCGATTAAGGATCGGCTCCCTCCGCCGCCTGATGAGGATCCAGACCCTCCCCCTGATGGGGATCCGGACCTGCCCACTCCTGCTACTGCTGCTCCTCTTCCTCTCCTCGCCTCCACCTCTGCCACCTTGTCCTGCTAGGTTAGGCAGCCGAAGCTGACAAACTCTGCGCAGCCCGGCTTGCCTGACTGTTTTGGCATTTTTGCCGCCCCCCTGGAAAGAGCCACCCGATGCAAACGCCTTGTTTGCCTCACGGCAGATACACTCCTGTTCCTATGCCACTGCAAATGAGTCTCAAGCAGGGGTCCATTAGTAGGGTAAAGAGCAAATGTGTTAAGCTCCCAGACACTAAAAATCAACAGGTAAAACATCATGGGTAAAAAAATGTTTTGCTTTGGGCCACTTCTTACCCTTATATAATGCATTATTCTCCCACAAATTGTTTTCGTTTCACATGCATATACATACACACACATTTTTTTTTACCTTAAATGCATTCCAATACCAGCTTAAAATGAACAGTACAAAACAACATGTTATATACTAACTATAGTGATGATCCTGAGTTTTAACAGTAACTGCAGTAGGAGGATTTAATTTATTATTTTTTAATGTATTTATATCTCTTAATAATGGTGAAAACATTTACCTTTGATGATTAAGCAATATATTGCTTGATATCCCTTTTTTTTAGCACTCAGTAAGTGATGTTGCAGCTGGATGCAAAAGGCCCTGTTGCCCTGTGACTCGTATTCTAAGAATCCAATCCTGACTATTAATCCCACAGGTTACCCTTTGTCCACTCATTGCTTTAGCAGCTCTTCATACAATAATAAATCTACACATCAGTGGCACTGACCCCTGGGTTCATTCAAAGTTATCCTAAATGACAATCCCTGGAGTAATGACCTCTCACCACAGAGGCGAAGCTGAACTTCATGTCAGCAGTGAGAGTTGCAAACATGGTACATAAAATCCACAAATAAAATAAATAAGCCAGGAAGAAAAGAGAGAATGCAAGGTAGTGAATGCTGTACAGTTCAACTGCATAATTTTAGTACATACAAAATGTATTTATAATTTATTTATTTATTGTTTATAGTTTATGTACCAGTAGCACTTGATGTGACTGCACAATATTGTTATTGCAAGGACAGCTATCAACCTAAATTTAGCTGCAGGAGCAATCATCAAGTCACCCACCTCAGCACAGGCTGGGTCTCGGGCTTCCTGAATTTGAACACATATACCCTCTTTTAGAGGACACAAGAAATCATTATAGATGACATCACAGGAGTGCCAATCTATTTACGGAGCAATCTGATTTTTTATCCTGCTGGATCAATGGCTGATAAAGAATGGATGGAAAGGTCTGGGGCTGTCCATATATGCAATGATTATCATCATATTAGGTCTACAAAAAACAATTTCGTAGACAGCATTTACTGCAGGCAAGAGAATTGATAACTAAGAACAATGGTAAGGCGATGCAATCAATGTCTTATAAATCAGATCTTTCTATGGATAGCCCTGGTGTTTCCTGTGCAGGGTCTTCGCTGAGGCCCTGTACACATCCAATTAGAAAAAGAAAACATACTCTAGTCCTAAAGCTAAATCTGGCTTTAATTAGGACACATCACCAAAGAGAATAATAAATCCAATAGAGGGAACAGCCCAAGCAACATAAATCTATCCTCCTACTCTCCTGCAGGAGAAGGGATGCAATGTCTTAACATACCGAGGCAGCTTTAGCCACATGACCCAGATTGGTGACCATTCTCTGCTCTCAAAGCTATTCTGGACCGTGTCCATTGACAACGAGTTGTTGCTTAGGTCTTCCCCTGGCTCGTATTCTTTTGTTTCCAAGGCTCTCAGAACCACACATGAGGAAGAAGGATTTTTTAACAACGACACAGCTTCACTACGGCTGACTCCAGTTAGATCTATGCCATTGACGTTTAGTAATATGTCACCTGAGGATGAAAGAAGATAAAGAGAGCTTAGTCACAGTCACAGATCAGTAAAATATTAGGTTAAATAACTACTTCACATATGTGCTCCGACAATTGTTAGGAAGCCATTGGCAGAATTACTTGCATCCCAGCTGGGCAGCATACCCCGTATATCCTATTTAGTAAAGTAGTGCAAAAGCAATTACAATTATCCACAGCAAACAATTAAATTTCAGTTTGTTAAATGTATTATTAAATTATTTCTGATTGGCTGCTCTGGGTTGCATCATTGCACTATGTATTGCCTTAGTATATAAGTCTATACAATGTTCTGACATTGTCATGATCATGACATTACATGATGAGGTGTGTAAGATAATCTTAGGACTGGTATAACCTGCCAGAGAGCTAGTAGAACAGGAGACATTCAGCTTTACAGATCCAGCTAGCTGTCTGTTATTAATATGTCACATTCTATGCCCCCTCCATGCCAGCACAAAGAATAAACTTCTATGCACTTATAACTTGTTTAAGTGTGTAATATACTTAAAGTTGAACTCCAGCCTTTCCTTTTTCCCCACACTTGTTGTAAGTCCTCTCCTGTGTTGAAACTGATAATTTAAATTCCCTGTAAACCTGCATCCCCACAATATAAACCTTTGAAGCTGCAGCGGCTATCTTGAACTTTCCTGTCTGAACCACTTTCATCAATCACTTCTAACTCTGTTCCTTACTATAGTTGGCCCCCCATTTACAGCTACTAGCTTTTTCTGCCATCAATAATTTGGTTCGGGAGTGTTATGTGAAAGAAGACATTACCGGCAAAAAC
>NW_017306322.1:1308965-1331273 GCF_000935625.1 Nanorana parkeri
TAATAAAACTTCTATTTGGAGTTCTTATTTAAATGTTAATTGTGACTGTCGAAAAGTGGCCTCAGAGTTTGTGCATGAGTTTATCAGCTAACACCGACGTGAACGTTGCCCTGTCCCTGTGGAATTGTGTAAATAAGCAAAGTAATACTGACATACAGTCGTGCGTACTTAGTAAGGCAATGCATAGAGAAATATTGTTCAAATTTCTTAGAGTTAGGTGTCCACATCTGAATACATCTTAAAAAGGAAAAACACATTACAAAGCCCAAGGAATAAAATATGGGATACGTTTGTTGTGGGTTAGTAAGTATTTCTCTCTATCTGATTGTATGCCCATTTTCTGATTGGACTGAGCAGTCTTGTAAAATCTGTAGTAGGTGTCAGTACATGTGTGCCTCTGACTTTCAGCACAGCAGGCAGCAGACTGTGTGTAGTACAGCAACATTCCACCAAGACTAAAAACAGCACAGCTTTCCTCCCCTCTCCTAGAGGCCAGTTCAATGCAGAAAACAGCTTCAAAGTAGTTACTGCAGAGCCTCAATGACCCTTCCAGTAACATGCCACAAAGTGATGATACATCTTGTTTAACAAGGTTTACAGGAAAGTGGGAGACTGCGTTTGGGACTGGGGCTGTCTTGGGAAATATAGAATGTGCGCACAATGCCGATAAGGGCTAAGTGAGTGACTCAAAGCCCACTCACACATACTTTCTCCATATTTTTGTCCTCTTTGCTGAGTTAACCCAGGAGCCAGAAGAAGACAGCTATGATACTGAAGAACAGCTAGGAAAGAGACTGCCAAGACGCAGAAAATAAAATGACTCCCATCCCAGGAAGCTGATTGAACTCTCAACCATCTATATTTTATGGATGTTGAAATGAACCAGTTTTTACATTTTAACTTTCTACTTGTATATTTTTTTATTTTATAATGGTTTTTCATGATTCTGTAATCATTAACAAAACAACAAAACATCTAAATCTAGAGAAAAAGTGAATATGAATGTCTTCTACTGTACCCTGGCCTCTGTTCTTTTATTGTGTAACTCAATGAAGGGAATTTATCAAAACTGGAGCAGACAAAAACTGGAGCAGCTGTGCATGGCAACCAATCAGCTTCTCCTTTTAATTTTCAAATCTTAATTGAACAAACTGAAGACAAAAGCTGATTGGTTGCCATGCACAGCTGCTCCAGCTTTTGTCTGCACCAGTTTTGATAAATTACCCAATGTTTATAAAATAACTCTACTAAAACCCTGAGATGTAATTCCACATTTGATGTTTACGCGCCATAATAATCCTTCCCCAGCTGCACATACTCACTTTTCTTTTGCTTCAGCCATTAGGAGTGAGGAATATACCCAGTAATTTCTAGTATGGAAGAGCATATGGGATTAATTTACTAAAGGCTAATAGGCTGTTCACCTTGCAAGGGAATTTACACTTTGCAGGGGAATTGTCCCTTAGCTTGCTGAACTTCCCCTGCAAAGTGCAAATTCCCTTGCAAGGTGAACAGCCTATTAGCCTTTAGTAAATTAACCCCTACAACTCACTCACCTCCTCTCATGTGACAGCGTTGATGTTGGTGTTTGGCCCAGCAAATGAACAAGAATAACCAGCAGTCAGTGAAAAATATTCAAACGATAAAGTCCATTTAACCAGACAAATCATCATACATGTTGCAATAATTATAACCGACGTTTCGGGGCCATGCAGGGACCCTTCATCAGGGCAACAATGTAACACACCAGGTGTGTTACATTGTTGCCCTGATGAAGGGTCCCTGCGTGGACCAGGTGTGTTACATTGCTGCCCTGATGAACGTGGCCCCGAAACGTCAGTTATAATTATTGCAACATGTATGATGAATGATTTGTCTGGTTAAATGGACTTCATCGTTTTAATATTTTTCACTGAGTGCTGGTGATTCCTGTTCATTTGCTGTTTGATGTGCACGGCAGTGATACAAAAGGTGGTAGCTGTGTGGGAATTAGTTGTTTGAGTAATAGTTCAGTTGTTAGGTAGAAGTGGGATAGGCTTCACCGGAAAGATTAGTTTTCAGGGATCTCCTAAAGGCAAACAGAGTAGGAGATAGCTGGACAGGTTGGAGTAGTGAGTTCCAGAGGATGGGAGAGACTCTAGAGGAGTCCTGTAGGCGAGCATTGGAGGAGCTGACGAGGGAGCTAGGAAGCAGGAGGTCTTGGGAGGAGCTGAGAGGACGGTCAGGGTGATACTTTGAGATGAGGTTGGAAATATATCTGGGTGCAGAGCTGTGGATTGACTGGTAAGGTGGATTAGTCTGGCAGCAGCATTCATGATAGAATGAAGGGGGGATAGCCTGCATAAAGGTAGGCCAATGAGGAGGGAGTTAGACACTTTTCTTTAGCAAAGAAAGCAGGAGAAGGGCTAATTAGCTTGCCTTGCCGTGAAGAGAGCGTGTATAAAAGTACATTTAGTAGACCAGAATGAACTGCTAAACCAGTCTAGCTTTTGAACTAGATGGAATGTGGAAGAGATTTATCCTGTGACACCAAAGTAATGGTCTGCAGAGTTCAGCAACAATCAACGTCAGCTATACAACTACAAAAAAAAAAAATATTCAGCAGCAATCAAGAATATGTGTATATATTCTAAGGCAAGCTTGGATAACAATTGTTTAATCCATTTTTTTCTGTAACATAACAGGAGGGTTACTAGAGCACTAAGGAACATGATCCCGTAAGGACAGGGGATAGTATAATGAAGAAAATCAAATAAACATTTCTAAATACATTTTAGGATTTTATAACACATTTCACCTGTTTTTACTCTGCTGTCTCTCCCAATAACTCCATCAGGATCTACACTTGTGACAAAGATAGGTAGGTCCCATTCCCAGTTTGACACTCCACCAGCCACTGTCATTCCCAAGGACTCTGTATGGTCTTTTACAATGTTCACAACCTTCTCCAAACACAGGACCGCCCGATTAGCGTTCTGTAGAAGAAACAAGACATACTGCAATAAACCCATATATTTAATTCTCTAATACCAATATATTATATTCTGTAAAACAATTCAGAAGGGCTCAGTATCAGTGGCCATATAAGTGACCTATACATTTAACTTTTATATTAAGGGGTGCATTTATAAACAATTTGTAGAGCCATTCATCCTTTGAAATTAAATGTACAATCGTTAGGTGTTTCAAGGTCGATTGTAGTATCAGGAAAATACTGCATTATGGCACATTCAGCTTTAATTTGTTAGTCAAGTCCATCTAAATCTGCTAGTGCATCGAACACTACCCTTTCCCCAGGTTTACAATGCTGCTGTCCAATGGTGGCTCCATTGCTCCTCCATATAGTAAAGCCACCCTAAGACAGGAAGTGTGTTATTGACTGCATAACCAGATGGAAAAAAAAGCCTAAAAAAAAGAAAACTAACACAGCCACCATATTTAAAGAATTGGTAGCTTGTAATACATTGATGTTTTGTTTTTGGGTTTAGATATACTTTGATTAAAAAATAATATTTTAATCAAATGATACAAATATGTATCTCTCCTGAAGTATTATCTTCTGAACAATCTCCAGAGTGGAATCTTCACCTACTTAGATAAAATGTATCTTTTGGGAAAAGCTTGTTTTAGGTGATAGTATCAGTTATATTGTATACACAGCACAAAGAAGATATTAACTGCATAAGAATATATAGGATTTGCTGGTGGAGAAAATGTTGTAAATACCGTGTTTCCCCGAAAATAATGCACTGTCTTATATTTTTTTTGGCTTTTTTGGGGTAGGTCTTATTTTTATTTGTTTTTTTTTAAATGTACAACAATCAACACTTATTCATGTAGAAAAGTCTACATGTATTCATGTACAAAAATATGGTGATCAGGGCAATCAGGGGTGCCGTACCTTTCCAAGAGAATTTGCTAACCAATCGCCAGCCAGAATGGGCGAAGCGCACTTTCACTATCGATTCCTCACAGGCGGAGTGCATTTGGTATCACTCCGCCTGTGACAGGAGCCAGCGCTATAGAGGATGCATCAGCTTATGCGGCTCTGCTCCCTCCGGTGCCGCCTCGCTTCCTCTAGCGCTGGCTTTGTTGGCACTGGTTCTCTCCTGCCTCTCCCGCTGCTCTTCAAGTTCCCCCTTATGCCACCACCGGCCCTGGGAATGGTCACAACTAGGTCTTATTTTCGGGGTAGGTCTTATATTTTAGCAATTCCCAAAAATAGTACTAGGTCTTATTTTTGGGGTAGGTCTTATTTTCAGGGTATGAACCAATAAATGTGACAAAAGAAGGAGAATGAGAAAAGAAGATAACAGAATATAATTGCAATCATGCAAAGTCACAATTCTGATAACAATGTTATTGTTTTCTTTGTCCTAACGTGGATTAGAATATTGGGATAATGTGCAAATGATTTATATTAGGTGACTATTTGTTCTGACAATGGGAAAAAAATGTGGCCAATCACTAAAGAGGGAAAAACCACCTCTTTGTTTATGCCAATTGTAGGCACGTCTACGGGTGCCTGGTGGTGGTACCCTTTTTTACCAGGGCAGCAATAGTTTAGTAGTTAAAATACATTGACCTGCTGATGCCTAGTTTTCCATTCCAGGTTATTTTGTTGGTCAAAATAGATGCATAGGGGTTTATTTACTAAAAGACAAATTGTTCACTTTGCAAGTGCATTTCCCCTTTTTTTTATTGAGGTGAAACGCTGCCGACTTCCATTATCCAATAATATGCAGACAAAAATACTATTTTTTATTTTCCTTACATGTGATTGTGTATTCATTGCAAAGTAAATTTCATCTCATTCACTAAGCTTAGGAAACATTTCCTTGTAAAGAGAAAATTGTATTGCAAAGTGAAGAACCCATAGTAATTAACTCCATAGATAGCCACTACATTCTAGAATAACATGCATAGAATTTAGTTTAACAACAACAACAAAACATCATTAAAAAACACATCACACAGCATGATTGCATTTCAATTTGGAAAATGCACTATTTTATGATGCAAAAAGCTTGGTGAAAACGAAAAAAAAACATAAAAATTACATTTCCTCTAAAATGTAAACCAATCGAATTATCAGTTCATGTTTAATCTCCATGTTTAAACCCGCTGTCCGCCCAAAAATGATCCTTTCAAGGCATGACAAACTATGCAATGCCTTTTTTTTCCAATGTTTATTGTAAGATAAACATTTATATCGGAAAAACACAACAAGAGACTTGTAACACGTGTCGCACACACATGTCACAGCTGCGTGTGAGCTAGGAGCAGAATGAGAAGGAGCCACTCCTTGCAGCTGCTTGACAGGCAGCACAACATGTGAGGATGGAAGTGGATGCAGCACATCCCTCTGCCTCTCTTATATTTATCTAGCACATTACAGGGATTTGGTTAAAGACCCAAAAGAGAAAAGCCTTCATATACAATCTGACCTATTTCTGTCAAATTCAATATAATGAGTTTTTAACAATGCATTAGAGTCTGGAAATAGTCATTATTTCTGTTCATTAGTTACTCTATCTCTGTTCTACGGTCTATCGTTTTATTTTAAATGGGCATGTATTACACTTTTTTAAAATGTTAATTATGACTACTCTTCTCTACAGAGGAGGTGATCTTCAGCCTTCAACTCCTTTGTCACCCTGCATCTCTTTCAATCTAGGCTTCGTAAATGATAAA
Source organism: Nanorana parkeri (assembly GCF_000935625.1). NCBI lineage: Eukaryota > Metazoa > Chordata > Amphibia > Anura > Dicroglossidae > Nanorana > Nanorana parkeri. The sequence goes on from NW_017306322.1 coordinate 1,314,660, forward strand.
TTAGGAGATGGAGGTGCTAGTCTCATGTTAGTTTAATGGAGGCATCACCCACTTATGGAAAAAAGCAGCCCAGGAGCTGCAAATGAGAGAATGATTACAGGCTTGTCACTTGCTTTAGGAGTTTTTTCTCTTACAACTTTTATCACTGTGGTCTGTTCCTTCATATTTTTAAGCTTAGTAGAACAGTAAAATTGGTACTTTAACAAACTGATATAATGTATATAATAAAAACAAAAGCCACTCTAATGTTGAAGAAACCCTGTCGTTACATTAAAAGAGAACTAAAGCCAAACCTTTTTTTGGGCTATAGTTATTTTTTGGGTCACAGGAGTACATTTACTAATGTACTCCTGTGACCCAAAGTTAACAAATAGCAGAGCTGCCTGCAGTTGTAAAAGATCCTGACAATATTGTCGGGAGCCACCCTGCTGCCTGATTGACAGCTGGCTCTGCCTCTCCAAAGCCAGAGCCAGCTGTGCTCGCCCCTCTCCATTCTGTCTCTCCAATGAGTGCTGGAGGACAGAGAGAGGGGGGGAGGAATCTGTGGGGGAAGTGGTGACTGACAGTCACCACTCTCTGCAGGGAGAAGCCATAAGCTGAACGATCAGTGGTTTGTGATCACTCAGTTCTCGAGCTATAGAGACGGCGTGTGATACTTGCATTTGCCAGCTCAAACTAATAGGAAGAGTGCATTTTACTCTCCTAGTAGTTCTCCTTTAAATCCTTACCAGTCCTATGGCAGCAAGTCTACTCTTCATTCTCTTGCAGAACTAGGGGCACCACTGTTGCCCAACACTTCTGAGTATGTCGGATGCTTGTCCCTCTCTGTGCACTGCAGTTCTTCCCACTAGCTGCTATGTCACTTAATATGTTCTCTAGTCCTGCATACAAGCACCATGTGTTGGTCGATGATGTGCTTTAAAGAAAAACTATACTTTTGCATAATAACAGCACCTTCCCCACCCTGTCCCAGTACCTTTTTCCCTATTATTATACTCACCTGACCACGCTCCTGGGAGATTCATGTTGATGAGAGCTACATATTGAAGTTATATGGGCGACTTTTTGGAAAATGGTCTTCAGCTTACCAAACATCAGAGTAGGTTGTTTTCCAAGCAACCCTAAGATTGCCCTTTTGTTATTGCCTTTATATTAAAATAAAGATATTAAGACACTGGTATAGTCTTAGAAAAATATGGTAACAATTTTAAAATAGTAGGTAATAGGTAAAATGTGAATTAAAAATACTGAATTATTTCACAAAGCTTCCAGTTATTTTCCATTACCTATGTAATACTATCTATAGTGTTTTCCCCCTTAAGACTGCACAAAACTAAGGGGTCTATTCACGAAGCTGCCGAAGGATCTGGCCATAGGGTGGCAGGGAGCGGGAGGCTCCGAGAGCGCCCGGGAGAGGTTTTTTTTTTGCTTTTATTTTTTTAAAGCAGCAGATCTGCCAGACAGTAGGAAACTATTGTGCGGAGCTAGCTGTCACTGCCAGCTCCGCACAATCGTTTTCTATTTACTTTTTTAAAACTTTTTTCACTCTTTTTCTGTTCTGCTCGACCGAGCAGAACAGCCGAGCCGAATGCCGCTCAGCGGCATTTGGCTATTCACTCACTGCTGTTCGGCATCTTTAAGAATAGCCCGAACAGCAGTGAGAAGCCTGACAGATGTTGGATCGGCTGAGTCGAACTCCTTCTGCACTTCGGATCGGCCGAACATGCTGAGCATGTTCAGCCGACCCGAAGCCACACGAAGCAAGCCGATGTACGGCTGATTTCAGCCGATGTACGGGTGAAATCAGCCGTACCAGCCTGAAGTTAATAGCCGAACAGTGTTCGGCTCACTTCACTTCAGAACGGTCATTCACTCGGCTGCCCTCGGCCCCTAAGATTCCAGAAAGAAAATGTGTTTTTTGCCTCTGATAATATTTGTTTAAATACATTTCAACACACTGCCTAACCAGAGTCTTCTAGAAGGGCTAAATTTTAATTACTAAAGAAGTGGAGGGATGTCCAAAAAAATGTTTAGTATTTTTGTATATTTTTTTATTATATTCAGGAGTCAAAAATATGTTTTTTTTATTTTTATTAAGTTTGTTTGATATGAAATAATACATATGAATATATAACGTTTAGGTTTCCTGTTAGCAGGTAGATCTTCAGACTGATTTTCATGTGTTTATCTGCATATTCCTAGCTGTTCTGCACAAATTCCTACATGCCTTCTCTGTTCAAATGGGCCCAGAGAAGCATCAATCCTCTGCAACTACTGTGTTATGGGTGCACCTTGTATTTAATGTTTATTTGTAAAATAATTAAGATTTTGTAAAAAATATTTATATTGCATTAGTTTAAAATCTATAATTGAGATTTTGAAGACACATAATATTTATAATGCTTTAGTTTAAAACCTATAATTAAGATTTTATAGACATAAAAAAATATTTATAATGCGTTATTTTAAAATCTATCAATGTTAAAAAATAAAGCCATAAAAGGTTTGCCTGGACTTTCTTTGATTTGCAGAGAGATCAGCGTCCCTGGTTACCAGCTAACCAAGGAATTTTTAATACAATTTTTCACCATAGGAATGCATTGCTAGATTCCTATTGGCTATTTCAATATGCAATAGCCAAAAGCAAACTAGCTATTGTACCCGCCCTCTGCTGCAGTTCTCCATCAGGTCCCCACTAGTGATTGACAGCAGCAGAACTGCCGGACAATAGAAAACTGTAAGGCGGAGCCAGCTGTCATTGCTAGCTCCGCAGAATCATTTTCTATTTTTATTTTTCTACTTTTTTAACAATGTTTCTGTTCTGCTCGTATAAACCTGAAGTGAATAGCCGAACAGTGTTCGGCTCACTTCACTTCAGGTCGGTCTTTCACTCGGCTGCCTACGGCAGCTTAGTGAATAGACCCCTGTTAAGGGGTAATAGAGACAGTAGAGGCAGTTCTTTTGAAAATCTACTTTGTACTAATCAACACTCATGGATGCTTTTTAGTGAATTGGCAGCCTAGGATTACACATTATAAACCAAAAGATTATCAAACCTCCCTTTTGTTCACCTGAAACCCAGACACTTTCCAGCTCTCCAACTTTGTGGCTCTACTTTCCTTTTTTTTCTTCTTTCACCTCTTCCTACTATATTTACTATTTACTGTACCCCATTTTTTCACTGATGTCCTTTGGTACCCCTGTGCCTTCCCTGCCTTCCTTCTCAACAATGACTTTCAGTTCACTTACCTTAGAGTCTCTCCTCTTTGAGACCACTTTTTCTATCACCAGCACCCTGGGGGACCCTTATCCCAGGTTAAACCCCACACCTTATTATTATAATACAGGATTTATATAGCGCTAACAGTTTGTGCAGCGCTTTACAATATAAGGAAGACATTACAGTTACAATACAATACAAGATGGTAAGAAGGGCCCTGCCCCTGAGGGCTTATGTATTAGTTCTGTATATATCGTAATTTTTTGGCAGATTATTGAGCTAGTTCTCTCTTCCGTCTTTTTTTTTTTCTTTTATTATTATTCTGGCATATCTTTTGCCACACCATGACCATTTGTTTGTATACCTGGTTCTTTTTAAACCCCCCAAAAATGTTTATTAAAGAAAATCCACTTTTATACCTATGTCCGATGTATATTTTCTACAGAATAAAACATCATTACTCTATGCTTTTAATTACTGTTACTGTTCTGATAGATATGAGGGGCTGTGTGCAATCCAACGTTACAATAACGGAACTACCGGTGTAATGTTCACCCAATGTGAGGCATGTAAAGAGGTGTGGTACTGGATGCTCCTTAACATGCCCCATTATGTTAAAATATGGTGGTCACATACACATTGACAGTACAATGCATATATTGTGCTGTTTGCTGAGGATTTGAAGCATGTAGCATGCATGTGGGTCAATACTCATAAGGCAGCACAGTTAGCACAGTGCACTGTCACAGAGCACTTGCACAAATTTCAGCCTTGGTGGAGTATTGGTAGTCTGTATGTGGGTTAGTGATAAGCTTATATCTCTTTTCCAAAGAGCTACCCCATAAGCGCTAGGACCTGTCTCTGCTGCAACCCCATCCCTTTCTTCCATACTCTATCATTTTCTGTTGTGACCATACTTGCCGTTGAGGAAACCTCTGTGATGCAGACTCTTCATTACTGTTTGCTCATTATCCTCAAAAGCAAATGGTAGGTGAAAGCAGGAGGGGAGAATAGTGTTTTGTTCTGCACATTCTAAAATTCTCATCTTGCCTCATAAAGGAATGGTTCTGGCTCTTTCAATAAACATATTTCACATATGCAGAAGTGCTGCTACCTCTTCCACAACTAATATGTATTTTACTGTCAAAAAAAGCTTATACTGAAGAACTTTTGGATTTGTCCTGTTTACAAACGCTTCACCACAATGATTACACGGCTGCTTTATTAAAGTCACTTTGATTCAACTGCAACATTTCCCTTCTATCAACAGTATGCCCAGATGTGTATTTGTTTAAAGAATGGCTGCTTAAACACGTCATTAGGGAGAGACATTTCTTCCTCCTGTCTCAGACAGATTGGTGACCCAGCTGTGCACTCCACTTCTCAGCATGCAAATCACTGGCTTGCACTAACATTTGTTTTCTTCAATGACCAATCATCTTCAATATAAAGATGAATGATAGCTGGAGGAGTCTGAGTGCTATGAACCAGATGCTGGGATGTGGTCACAAGGTTCTTGATCTAGGCTTTAATCCAGACGCAGCAAAGAAGTTAAGCCTCTTACAGCTGTTACCATAACACGTTACATTTTGATATAAGAGACAGGACTAGCATTGTACACAGCCTGGCTCACATCTGCAGAACCCAGGATAGAAGAAGCAGACCTAGAATGGGTCCATTTTATCGTATACTGACACCCTATGCAGTAAATTGGGACTCGGTTTCACTCTTAATAAACATCTATTGCAAGATGAAGGCAGCTGCTTTTAAACTCTAATGTATGAAATACTTGTCATGACATAGAAAGAGAAGATTAGCAGATAATAAATTAGTAATCCTAAGTGCTTTAGAAATCAGGGTAGTCATCGAAAAAAAGGCAGTTAAATAAAAATAAAAGCTTCTTCATAAAAGAGCATCAGGAGATGTCCATCCAAAATTGCTAAGGGCCCATTTACACCAAAATTGGAAGGAAATTGCAGGTCAATGAAGGGTCCATTGAGTTGCAGTTTCAACCTCTTTTGACTTCCATTCTGTTTTTCTTTTTTTTTTGCCAATCTTTTTTTAATTAACTATCCCGAGTGGGCATTTTTTTTGTTTTACTTCCGTTCCGTTGCGATTACATCCGCCGTTGTTCCATTTTGTTACGTTATACTGAAAAAAGTAGTGCATGCTCTACTTTTTTCTCATTGCACTGCAAAGCAATGCAACAGATTAGGTGTGAATGGGGCTTAAAGAAGTTCTCCAGGAAAGAGACTCTTTGGCAGAGGGGGCTGTTTGGTGATCTGCACCCCTAAGCTCATTAACTTCTACAAGGGAGCTGTGATCTGAAATCAGTTGTGAAGAGACAGGCAAGTAGTTAGAGGAAGTTCTGGCATACATATTTAAAGAAGTGTATTGATATCTATGACCACTTTTCCCACACTGGTTGTAAGGTAGTGTAGCCCCCACCACCTTTTGTGGAATGGCTACTAGAAATGTAGTGATTGCCAGAGCTGTAATAATAGTTGGCAGTTATCTGGTTATTTCCAGATGTTCTAGCATTGATTGTACCTGCCTGAGTGGAGTGTGACTCTGCTGCAGTGTGGGACAGCCATTGGGGGACACTGTGGGTGTGTGTTCAGTCCACCAGCCAATCACTGGGGCTCTCATGGGCAGTGGTGCATGCTGGGACAGGGCATATATACTCAATGAAATTGCCATGTGCTCAGTCTGGTTCCAGCCATCTGTTAGTACTGGTTGGAGTGCTGTCCCGTCTCTAGGCCTCAAGTCTGGAGGAGGCCTTTGCTACTGATTGAGGAGAATCAGGGAAGCCGCTGGAGGTGCCTGGATTCGAATGGACCTCAGGAGCAAGTCTGGTGTCTCTCCTATTGAAGATCTCACACCCATCCCTCTTCAGCTGTTGCTCAAATAGCCAGTGTCAGAGTTTGCTCCTATTAATCCTACACTGTGAAATACTGAAAGGGACTGGTGAGTCTGGAGTTCTGTTCTATTTATAAGCCCTACAATTTCAATACAAATGAGTAAACTAAATATGAGAGTAAGCTTGGAGCGGTGACTACTTTACAGGACCGCACTATAAGAGGTGCCTTGGCGCGGCAGTGCGGCTTTCACATCCTCTGCAGAAGACGTGTATCCAAACCTCTGTTATTATCCTTAGTGGTGAGACAAGTTGTTTTACATGCTGGTTTGTGAGTGTGCCATGATGCCTTTCTACTGTTTTACTTTACAACACACACAGGGGCCATGGGGAACAAAAGTAGCCCCCCTCCAGAAGGAAAGAAGGACAGTGTCAGCACCAATTCAGAGATGATTTGAGGATCTACAGCCGAGTGATACACAAATAAGGTACATTTTTGTTAATAGTTAAGGTACTTGAATGCATTTTTAAGATTTAACTCCTGAGTGTCACTTTAAACAGCCATCCTCCCCCGAAACAGAAATAATGCAATTTTTTCTCAGATAAATTCTACCATTTTACTTTCAGTGGATGGTGATGAGGGCCGCATATGTGTAAAATTATAGTTGCCTTCCAGGAATAGTTCCTGTGCCCCATTATCACTGCAGTTTCCGGCTCTGTTCACACCTAGGCGTATCGAATATGCGCGTTTGTTTCGTGACGCGGGTTTTTACCGCGATTCACAGTAAAAAATGCACGACAAACACGCATTTCCGAGGGCTACTTGCCTGTATCCCAATGGAAACACGCGACAAAAACGCCGCAAAGAAGCTCATGTACCTTTTCAGGCGTAGGCCGTTTTGTAGCACGTTCAGACGGGCTGAAATACGGCAAGGTGTGAACCATACCCATAGAAAACAATGGGATTTTCATGTTTGAGCGTTTTGTAGAGCGTACAAAACGTACAGGTGTGAACCAGGCCTCCGACTTGCCATCAACATGGGGGGAGTACCAGCTCAGAAATGTAACAAACCCAGGTAATCAGCTGACTATACTGATCGTTCTGTCTTCCCGGTATTTTTATTTATTTGAATCATGTAAAGACTTGAGCGTAGCTGCAACACAAAACAATTGTAGCACACATATTACATATTGCTGTAAACTTTGGAGTGAGAGCAATAATTTTTGGGCCATCAATCACTCTAAAGTGATGCACAATAAGGACTTTTAAAGTGCCACCATTTCAATTTAAGGCTTGACGTGTTTGGTATCTAGTTAGCTTACGCAACCTCCTGTATTAAATTTAACCAAAAACTGAGTATTATGTTCTGTTTGTGGGCACTAATATTAATTTTATTGTATTTTTCACAAAAATGTTGATTTGATAAACATTGGCCCTGTATGTATGCATGTGAGATAGAGACCTTAATTTTTTATCTTCTTGAGGGCAGGGACCGATGTGAATGTGTACTATGTAAAGTGCTGTGTAAAAGTGTCGGCGTTATATAAATACCAGTAATAAATAAATGTGTGAAAATATCACGCAACATAACAAATTACAACTAGCATTTCAGATTTATGTGTGCAAAAATGAAAAAATTGCTCTGGACGCAAAGTGGTTAAATACGCTTTGATTCTGCATGACACCTGGCCCCTATCCATAGACAGCCATTTCTACAGTACCATTGATCTGGTGCTGTGTGATCTCCCCCCCTTGCTGGTCACACTGTTCTAGCTGTCTACATGATGGAAGATTAGTAGAATAACCAAAGGGACTTCACAAACATGTTTTCACATCAGATCTGCACACCTCCATCATGCTGCAATTTATTTCCCCCACACTGCCTCTCCCAATGATAGGTTTCGTACAAGGTTCAAATTGAGATGGCGTTCACATTTGCATCATACTTAAAGGATAGTTAAACCCTAAAACAAAATGTTTAACTTAGTTCAGTTCTTAGATGTGGTGGTACATTAGTTTTATTTTTCAGGCTGAGAACATTTGCTGCAAATACAGAAGAGTAACTGTATTGTCTTGCCAGAATTTCAGTGTCCTTGTCAGAAAACTGTAGCTGAGTGTACACGGAGCTAATTTTGGTTAGTTATTGATGAACTGGACAAAATTTGCTCCGTGGTTGGCCTTTTGGCAGCCTCCCACTTGAAATCCTTCAATCTGAAAATCAATGGAGCCAGGCAGAAATTGTTGGCCGAACAGTAACTGCAGTCTATTAGCTTCAGTCACTGTTTGGCTATTATGATAGCAGTACACTCTGAGAAAACAATAGCCCGGCAATGGGGATTCCCCTATCCAAGCTGTTTAGTGTGGATGGAGGAATCCAGTAGATTTTTTAAATTCAGCCCACAGACTGAATGAAAAAAATCTACTAGTACATGGCCAGCTTCATGCAGCCAACACATCTAAGGATTGATAATATTTTTGTTTTTTGTCAAGATACGCTTTAACCTTTAAATAAGGGAATCATACAGTAGAAGTTTAATACAAAATATACAAAAATGGTCTTTTGCTAAAAGTGAAATACCTTGTTAAAATGGTTTCTCTCATTAGGACATTGCGGCGGGCTGCTGTTGTTATGCCAACCAGCCTCCTGCAAGATATCAGGGGTCTGATGTCTGGTCTGTCGTGAAACAACTAAGTAAACCCCCTCCTCGCTGGCCTGTGTGATGAAAGACAGATGTCAATGCTGCTGTTTTACTGACCCAGACAGCAACTTTCTTACAAGTTCAGAGAGGTCAGTGAAAGGGCCAATCAACCCAAAATACAAGCCCGCTTATAAAGTACAGCTATGAATAACAACAATAAGAGCTTGAGATGCTAACAAGATATAAAAGTATTTGAGATAAAGGTAAGATTGTGGGGACGGATATTGTGCTACTGAAAGCAGGCTAGTAATCCCATTTAAGATTCATCTCCTCCCCATTTCCTGCAAAGAGTATACTGTTTTCTGCTGTATACTAGTGCTTTCAGAGTATGGTTTTTTTTTATGTACAACTTATTATTCTTGTTATTGTTTTTATGTAAGGCAATTTGTGTTGTAAACTTACTGGTCCTTTGACCTAGAGCAGTATAATTACACCTTCAGGGACACTTTCATTCAAGAGTAGAAGGGCTAATATGTTTATCCATAATTTTAAGTAATAACATATAGGAAATAATTACTGCTGCATTGTAACCTTTAAGGACTAATGTCTAAATCTCAATCATCAAAGGATGCAGTACATGATGCCAGAACTACCATCACTTAGTGTGTTCTCTATTGCATTCAGTTTATCTTCAACTCACTAACAATGTACACTATTTCCCATCAATTTCCCATTAAAAGTAAATCCATGATGTACCGAGACAGGGTTGATGGCAAAAGACTAAACTTGAAAATTAATATAATGTAGAGATCTTGCACTTTTTGAATGTTCCCGCCAAGGGCATGGCTTAATACTGCAGCTGTGATGTCTAGGGATGGCTCTACACTAAGAGTAGCCATAGATATGTGAAAGCCATTTTACACTGCCTAAAGCTTTTGAATAGACAGTCACTTGGGAAGAAAGGGAGCACGTTGGTTTGTTTGCATGAAAAGTTGGTTTCTTTAGCTGGGTACACATGGTTATATTTTTTTCATCCAGCCTGAAGGCAGAGCAAAAAAATATATGACAGATTCTTCCATCCCCTCTAATCGCGTGTATGAATGAATCTCCTGCTGTGTACATTGCTGCAAGTACCGTTCAGCCAACAATTTTCCATCATGTTCTTTCAGGAAAAGTCGATCTAACAATCAACCTCTGTTGAGGGAATAGGGCCACCCATGGATCAAATTTTGGCTGATTCCTACGAAATCGTCTGAAATTCCCTCCATGTATACCCAACTTTACTGATATGAGATCTTGCCATACATGCAAATGTGAGCCTTTTTTGATCACTAATTATTTACAGCATTACTGCAACACTGTCTTAAATGAACATGCTGGAATAAGGTTAAAGTCTACTTTAGGTGTTTTAAATACATCAGTAGAAATGAACCATTACAAATGGCAGTTGTTTGCTCATTCAATCACCAGTAATAACACAAGTTACCTCAAATAAAATGTTTCTAAGTACATATATGGAATGTTCCCTTACTTGGACAAAGCTTGTATTAAAGGAAACCTGTAATTCATTCATACTCATCAGCAGGTAACATAATATACCTGTAGGTACCCCGATAGTGCTAGCTGCCTTTCCATCTACCGATGAAGCCTCTTGAAAGTCTTGGGTAAAGGGTGCACATGCAGCCTCCCGCAATGTAGTGCCTCATGACCTAAACACTGTACTCAGGGTGCAGAGAAGGAGGTGTGGGCTCAGTCCTATGCAAATACCAACTTTCAGAAGGTCAATTTGCATAGGATCCCAGAGTCTTAATATTTATTATCAATGGAATTACAATATGTAATTAAAACAGGGTTGTTTCACAAACGTTCCCACTGTCACAGTCCACATTGATTGGATTAAAGTAGCTGTGTTACCCATTTGGCTATAAATACTGGGGTATGTTCCTAACGCTAACAATTAGAAATAAAAAAGCTAATTGGATAAGCAGTGAAATGTCTTCCACTTTAAAGAATAAGTTCAGTTCATTGTAACTAATCACTACTATCTTAAATATATTCCCACAAAAAATACAGCAGATTTTATTTATCAGTATGCATTGGAGTCATTACTAACAAGAAGTCAGTCAAGTAGTGAGAAAAAATCTCCCTTCAGAATCAGAATTTTATCTCAAATACATTCAGCTCTTATTGTCTTTTTACACACATATACTGGTGCTGATTTTTAGAACCTTCGTCCCAGTGTATACCTGGGAGAACGCCATTCACAAGGCAGTACAGCTGCTAGATGGCGAAAGGGTTGAATACAAAACTCCTATGCTCATCCAACTCCACCTAGTGGCAGTATGTCATGCGAAAGACATTCGCCCAGCTATATTCTGGACGAACGCTTTAAAAAATAGCCCCTTTGTATAGTGTAAATAGCTATTATAATTAACATTCAACTATTATATATACATCAAAATAAGTTTCATGGTCCTTTAATGATAAAAAAACAGCAAAAGAATTTGGTTGATTTAAAAAAAACTAGCACAGGTAGCTTGCTGAGGCTTGCACAGGCTGGTTACCATTAACTTAGATTTGGATCTTCTCAGGGGTATTCATGTCGTGCACAAAGGCAAGAACTGAAACTGGTTTTGAAAACCCAACATATGTTCCCACCATCTGGCCCATGGAGAGGAGGCTACTGCTGGGCAAGGGTGACAGGTTTATTTATGCATTTTGGGGTAGTGGCTAAAACCTGTATGGGCCCATTCAGACCTATGTGTTCCAGAGTGTTGTCTAAATGCTCATGCATTAATTCAGGTTTCCCCCACACATCATGGGCTACATTAAGGAAGCCAATTTTTTTTTAAAAGGGCTGGCCAAGTACAAGAACAGACTGAAAATTTGGAAATGCACCATTTTTTTCAGACGCAGGGCAACATAATATATGGTGGTATGTATAACCATGCATTGTGGTGTGCTGCAATGCATGCTTTGTAGGTGCATTGGTTTATTTTGCTGGGGTACCATTACAAATGAATGGCACTGCAATACCATAACGCATTTACCATTTGGTAATGTGCACATTAATGGATGTGTTCTCACACCACACTGGAAAGGTCTGAATGTGCCCTTATGTTGTTTTCGATCAGCACTTACTGTGGGGCAGAATGCTGCTATTGCTTTATGACTCACACCAGGGTAATGCACCAAGTTCATATCAAAATGACTAAACAGTAGTACAAAATATCCACCTCCACAGTAGAGATAAGAGACCCATGGTAAAGTGATCATCAAGAATTACAATTATTTGTCTAAGAGTGCAAACAACTTTACCATGTACATGAATAATCTGTGCAAGCCTCAGCCAGTACAAACCTCCATTCATATTCCAGTAGGGAATGTCTATCAAAAGGTAAACATATAACAATGGGTATTAACCACAAGTAAGCAAATATAAAAGGTGTTAATAAATACAAGCTGAAAAAGATAAAAAGATTATAACATTAATGAAACATTTTAATTTTTGAGAAAATTTGACAAAGAAATTGATTTTATATTAATTAATATTTTAGTACATTTAAGGTTAATACATAGCAGATCACCAATAGATTGCGATTGAAAGCGAAATCTGTAGATTATGTTAAAGGTAACATGGAGAACATTAAAAGAAAGAAAAAGAAAAGAACACATTGTCAAGAGAATTAGTGCAGTGACAATTAAAGATAGCATTTAATTTAGTGATATAAAAATATGATTTAAATGTATACAGGTAAGATCTGAGATACTAACACCCATTACCCAGAGTCTGAGGGACATTGGACCTCATGTTTAAAAAACACCTAAAAGGAAAATGTAGCCTCTAGCACCCATTCAGTGATCCCTAATATCTTTATCCTTTCCAGCAAGGGGTATATTATCGTATACACTGTACTAGAGTAAAACCTAAATCCTGCTTTTACTTTATTAATGTACAAAGAATGTTTAAGTCATAATATTGACATTGTTTATATCCTCTTTACAATTACTGGCAGCCCATGTAAAATGAGACAACTAAACAAAGCACAATGAAACAAGGTCAGCTATTTCAACAACACAAAGCTAAACAATGTCATGACACATGAAACATGGAATGTTGTAATACTTTGTCCTGACAAGGCACAGACAATACAGAAGAGTTCCACAACTGTAGGATACGGAAATCAAGTAATGGAATAGGCCTTGTGACCCATTATAAACATCCACGGAGCTGCTTAACAAGGAAGAGCTAGCATGGAGGTTACGGAGGCTAAATGCCCCCCAAGGCCAATCTAATTTTCCAATTTCAGGAAATGAAAAGGTAAAGGTAGTTCCTTCAATGCTGCAAATACATTGACGGTACATCAGTACATGGTCTATCTTCCCTAGTTTCTGCTGCACTTACATAAACCACTAAATAGGTCATCTTCATACAGCCCTCTGCTGCTCCATATTCCAACCACTAATAGGCTAATAATACTTCCTTTCAAGAAGCTCTAAAGTCCCAAGATGTTCCCCTACCTCTGCCACAATGGAAACCTCTCCTTTATTGGAGAGGCTCAGAACACCATACTGAGGGATGCTAGGGAGAGGGGACATGGAGAAGCTTTGGCATCAGAATGAGAAACAGCCATTTTTAAATTGACGTGCTTGAGGGCACTGGAGAAAATAAATGTTGGAATGTGTAAGCACCTTTTGTAGCATGTTCTTTGGATCATTGGATCATGTTTAAACAGATACTTTAGTACAGGTTTCTATGTTTCGGATTGTATTCATCCTATACTGATTAAAGGTGGCAGAAGCCTGTGATGTTTTCCATGGGTCCATCTATCTCTTCAAACAGCTATGAAGCCATGCAGCATGCAAGGTCTACTAGGAAACAGCAGCAGGAACTGTATTCATTTGTCACCCGACAAATGCATTATGTCTACCACTAGAACATTTACAATTGACTTGAAAAATTCAGCCACATTTGAGTACCTAGCCAATGCACTAATGCACTCTGGCATAAGCAGAGTGATGTGAATGTAAGCAACCTATCATGAGCTGACCCTAAAGGTTCAGACAAACAAGCAAATTCAAAGGCAATCTCTGTTTGCCCCTGCATGGGACTTTAAGGTGCACTGCTCTGAATCAAAGTTTATATTTTTAGTTATTTTTTTAAAACTCTACCCTATAATTTAAGAAGTCTCCTGAGGACCATGCAGCAGGAGAACCATGGTCTCTCAGCCAAAAAATAACATTTTAATAAGTTTAGACTGACTTGAAAGAGTTCAATTTCAACTTATCCAATTTCAGAAATTAAATGTTTTGGCAAGAAAGTTAAAACAAAACTGTTGGTCAGTATATTATACAAGTTCACAGAAGAGATCCAATCGCCGGTAACAGTGTGCACACAGATTATGTGTGGCAACAGTTATATAAAACAATTAAATTAAGAATAAAAATTTTAATGGAAAGTTTAGAAAATGTTTTAGTTAGGAGATCAAATAAACATTTACCAAGTTCATGTAGGGATTTTGTTTTTCTTTTGTAAGAGTTGAAGTGGTCCAGTTTCTCACTTTTAAAGCACACATTAATGAGTGTAACTAAAATAACGCAATAATGCAAACAAAAATTGTTGTTTTCTAATCGCAGAAGTGTTTAGGTAGCTAATCCTTTAAGATAACTGCTTACCAATTTTACTGCAGTATTCAAACCTGGAAGGGGGCTACTAATATGCAAATTATCTGTTCTCCTAAACTAGACAGACAGAGTAGTCCATCATTTCTGTCCAACTTCTTATATCTAAAGCCAAAACATTTTTTTTTTCATTTTAGATAGTGAAAATTTTTTGAAAACCCATATCAATTTTTCCCTTTTTTGCCTTCTGTGTGTACCATTCGGGAGATTTCCATCACTTCCTGTCTCATAGGTACAAAAGGAAGTGAGAGGAAGTCTCTTTAAAGTGAAGAAATGCCCTCTTAGGCAGTTGTCACCAAACAAGTGTCCTCATTGGAAGATTTCCCCTCTATTCCTGTTTTGGAGACAGCTCCAAATTTGAGATTTTCCTCACTATTAGTCCCAGTGTCAGCAGTCACCAGGACAAACAGAGAGAGTGAATCTCCTTAATGGAGACACAGACAGCAATAAATATCCAACAGAGGCTATAATCTTCACCACCGTATCCAAAGCTAAAAAATACTAGGTAGAGTTTTTTTGTTTTGTAGAAGATACTTCATATATCTCTTCTGTAAGAAGAATGCCATAGCCTTCTGCTAACAATTTTTTTCACATGCGCAGTGTCCACACTTGACTCAGCCGGTATCTGGAAGATGCCGGGAATGGAGCCAAGTGTCAGGATGATTTAACTCACATGCACATTACTAGTCACATCATCAGTGACTACCCAATGGCCAAAGAAGATGCCTGAAGAAGAGCAACAGAGCACGGCAGCAGTCACAAAGAGCTATAACTAACTTACTATAGTATAACAAGTGGTAAAGTGATTCTCTGTTAACTTCAAACATGTAGTCAGTCATGCAATGAAGAATCTCTATTGCTTCCTCAGCATGTGATTGGATGTTAAAAGCACACACAGGTTTACTTTACCCCACTTTGAAAAAATCAGATCTAAAGAATCAACGCCTTTGTGCTAACAGTGACATTTGGGGGTTACTTTATGGGTCACATTTTTGTTCAGTGGGTTAAAAATGTATTTTCTTTTATTTGCAGTTAGCTGACATTTACAACTACGCATAAACATGGAATTATTTCAAAAAATAATAATTTGTGAATTATGTTTACCTGTGTAATCAAAAGTAACTAATTAGCTAATACAAATTCAAAAGCCAATATTTTTTAGGACAATGGGTTTAGAATAGAAAAATACGCTATTAAACATATCTACATGGAATGATCACATCACATGATCACGCTGATTAAACAATTTTGCATCTGCATTATTACTGAGGTTTAGCACGCAATACAAATTGATGGGGAACTTTAACCTATGTGTGATTAAGAGCCTCTCCAACTTACAGCGAGGAGATGGTTCACATAACAGATCTCCACTCAGACTCACATTTAGTTAAAAAAAAGCATAAATGCTTCAAGGAAATCATCAAGTTGTAATTTAAGATGGTAGGAACAGTCCAAGATTTCCAGAGCACCTGGTTCATCAAAACGACAGCCGATATTTCACTCCCAGGATAACAAAAGGTAGGATGATGTAAAGCATTCTTTGGCCCAGAGGTGACCCACTACAGGTTTTTACATATCTAAGATTTGTTATTTATATTTTGCATTTAGTGTTATGGCACAGTTTTTCATGGTTTAGTTGTCCCTAAATATGCAGCTCTCACTTTCAATTGTTGCATGTGTTAGTATAGGCCAGGTGTAGCCAAACCCTGGCCCTCCAGCTGTGGTGGAACTACAAATCCCATGATGCATCTCTCTCGGAGTCATGTCTGTGGCTGTGAGAATCTTGCAACGCCTCATGGTATTTGTAGTTCCACCACAGCTGGAGGGCCGGAGTTTGGCTACCCCTGGTATAGGCAGCTAAGCAGTGAAAGCTTGCAATAGATCTCTGATTTTAACTTCCTAGGTCTGTAAACTTGCAAAGACAATTGTGAAAGAGTTCTTTTGATATACATTTAATTTATGTATTAGTTTTTTTTGTTTTTTTTTACAACAAAATACATTGAAACTTCGAGTTCTCAAAGGTGGGTGGGAATGAATCTAGAAATCATGGCAGAGATCTCACAGCTGGAATAGTCTCTAAGTCAGCTAACTAGAATTAACTATTTTTGAGTGATTGACAGGTAGATCCCACCCCTGCCAAACATCCCATATACAGTGAGCTGATATCAAATCTACTGAGCCAAGTGTACATACGGTATAGTCAACACTTTTTTTG
>NW_017306322.1:1331393-1373892 GCF_000935625.1 Nanorana parkeri
GGGGGGGGGTAAGAGGAGGGAATGGGTAATACTCCTGCCATTTATTTTTTTGTCTATCATTGGGGACATTTTCATTCACTTCCTGTTCCAGCGGCATAACAGGAAGTTACAGGATATCTCCAAAAGTGGGGAAGTCCCAAGAACCTGGTGTCCCCATTGAAAGATTTCCCCTTACCTCTTGTTCTGGGGAGAGCTTTAACATTTTAGATTTGCCCTCACTTTATTTCTAGATGGCAATGGTTACCAGTGCAAATAAAGGGGTGAATCTCCCCAACGGGGGGATACAGGGTCTAACCCTTCTGTGACTGCTGCAGTCTTACGATCCCACTGCTATCACCAGGCAATTTTCTTTTTAAATAGAACAAGGATGCCGTGAGGATAATGAGGTCTGATGAAACCCCAACTGAGTGGAGAGTCATGGTGGTCATTTCTTCAAAATATGCAAGTCTGATCAATTTTAAATCTTCTGTCTGTGAGGCAGAGGTGACCCCTTTGGGAACACAGACCAGGCTGAAAAAACACAAAGCAGGCCAGCATAAATCCCAGTACTTAGAGTCTGGAAAGTCTCTAAGTGTAGCAGTGTTATTAAAGTATCAAACTCCTCTACACTTCAGACAAGATACAGTTCAACTTTTCCAGTATAACAGTTCCACCAGAGCTGGCTTCAGACAATGGCAAGAGGGGGTTCATTGAATCTAAAATGAGTGGGCAGTCAAAGAAATAAAAAGTAAACGCTATATGAAGGATGTGTATGAGACAGGGGCATACAGTATATTACATTTTTAGGAAGCCATTGCCTCCTATTGCCTCTCCATGACGCCAGCTCTGATTCCAATGCTGAAAACTGTGCTGATCTCTGGTGCTGAAGACAAATGATCATCAGTTTAACAGGGTTATTCACAAAAGGGTGAAGAGTTTGGAGAAGGCAGGAGAAGTGGACAATTTAGGACAACATAGCTGAACTAGAAAGTGAGCTGAATTGGAGAAATCTTCCAAATCAGCTTGTCCTAGATTGTTCACTTCTCCTGCCTTCTCCAAACTCTTCACCTTTTAGTGAATAGCCCTGTATGTGTTTTTTTTCTTAGACAATATTGTGGCTATTCTTCGATTGCACTGAGAATATGTTGTATAGTAGCAGATTCATACAGTCCTCAGTGGAGTTCTTTAATGTTGACTGCTATGATGAAGGGGTTGTGATCTTGTTACCAAACAGCCTTCTAGTAATTAGTGCCTCTCTAAAGACAATAGGCTGACTCTGAAATTAATATGAATGCTGTAGCTGCTAACTTGACCCTATATAATTAAAGTGAATCACTTCCCTGATAAGAGTACAAGTATGGAAATATCAAGTTGCAATTCCACATTCCATATTAATAACAGATGCAAAGTCACACGAGGTGAGCAAAAAAGCCAACACAATGTAACTGCAATGCATACTTTATTTATAAATAAATGAGCGGGGGCTTGATTCCGCACCACACTTACATCTAACAATAGCATATAAAACATAGAATGTACTCCATATCCAATATATTTAGTGTGTCTCAACTCCATAACAAAGCATGCGTATTCAAAATCAGGAATAAGGAGGTGATACAGCAGAGGAAATTAAATGACTAATAGAACAGGCATGTAGGTAAGAAATTAAATATAGATCTTCTGCTGGTTTTTACACAATAACAATACATAATTTTATCTAATGAAATTGTGATCATAACAGACAAATGAGTGTTAGTACGATGCCAGGAATTAATACAAAGTATACAGGGTCCATGTGACTTTTTAACTGACTTTCCTGATCAGCATCTATCGTAGGTTGCTGTCGTGCACTGATGGTAAAATAAGAATATAATGCATACTATCTGATCTAAGTACTAAGAAAATTATATACTTACATAACTATTAACTCAAGCTAGTACAATTATCTAGAAACACCATCATCACCTAAAAAAGTAATACAATAATGTGCAGTGGCTAAGAGATCCTGCTTTGCTATACTGGGGACAAGTGTCCCCATATGTATATTTATTTCCTCTAGGTGTTCTGGCCACCTCTTTACCTTAATTCCCAAAAGAGTATACTCAAATGCAGCCCCTAATACCACCATACATAATATTCAATAAACGTGATGCTACTCAGGACTGTCAGAGACAACAGGCATACTACCAGAGATTTACAGAGAATGCAGACACAATACAGAAGATGCTAGAGATTGTGAACATACTACTGGTGAGGGAGCAGAATGGAGGCATGCTCTAGGAGACAGTTAGAGACTAGAGACATGTTTCATAAGACTGCTAGAGATCATTGCTATTACTACAACCCCGTTACATGAGATAGAGATTATATATACACATATATATATAAAAAAAAAAATATATATATATATTAGACCTTAGTAAAAGAACCCTATCCTGTGCTAAACACTTCCAGTCTTCCAAAAGTAACATATCACCCTATATCAGGGGTAGACAAACTCCAACCCTCCAGCTATGGTGAGTCTACCAATCCCATTAGGCATTGCAAGACTCTGACTGCCTTACTTGCCTACCCTTGCTCTATATAGTGTAAATCTAGAGAGAATTACTCAATGAGCCACAGAATACTGATAGTTTACTTGAATACTTCAACATCTCAATCTGTACTAAGAACAAACTGCAAACTAACACACATACTGCATAGCAGACACTGCTTTACCCTGCCACCACAACCTTTTGAAAATACCAACGTAATAGTTGCCCCCCAGACCAGACACCTAGCTGCACAACCAGTAAGCACTGGATTGTGTGAGGCAAGGGAGGTCTATACATGTGCCTCATACACAGAAGTATTGAGATGTATTAGGGCTCCAGTGATGACTTGTATTTGGTAGGGAAGGTGTATGTTAGTTTTCATTTTGCCAGCAGGTTCACTTTAATTCTATGTCACCTGCTTCCTTCTTACTTTAACAATTGCTGCACACACAATTCATTTTCTAATTGTAAATGTAGTAAATGGAACTTTGCTGGATCTTTGTTGGTTTTCTGTGGGGAAAGAATAATTTCAAATCCACTTTAAAAAGTTGTGAATGCCTATTATCCTTCTTTTGTTAACCACCATACAACTAATTTGTAGCCAACAATTCATTTTTTGCTTGAACTTAAATTGGTTATATTATGACTGCTGTACTGCAGTAAAGGTATGCATACCCAGGGTTCTATCATTATAAATTACTTACCTTAAGTTTATTTATGCATGTAGCATTGTTATGTAATATATTAATTAATTATGTAATGGATATACATATAATGGATAGGTAATATTTGAGTGCAGTTGTAGGAACAAAAGTAATACTGGAATTAGTGATCGAAGCTAGGGGGGCCCCAAGCTGGCACCTTTTTGAGGGCCCCATTTGGCTTTAAACTGGCTCTGTAGTAGGATCCCACAGATCAGCTCCCTCTACATGCCATATTACAACATGTTTAAATTTAAGATTTAACCTGCTGGGAAATAGCTCTCCAACACAATCCAGATCCCTTAAGACCTGCTTAAGGATTTTGTTCTTACTCTGATGTATCACTAACTTGGATACATCTGTGCTCAGTATACCTGGTAGGAAATGATTTATCAAGTGGAAAGAAAACTCTCCAATTCTAATGTTACATCCTGAGGTTGACTTATGATCATGTCCAAATGCACAGCTAAAACCATGTTCTCGTCATAGTCTGAAGAGTGTTCATAGCACCGCACTGCAGCCAGAACATGAGGAGAAGCTGGAACTGTTATTAATACATTTTAATCTGTACAATCTAAGAAAATAGATGAGGAGTAGGATTCTTCAAATCGTTTTGGTGCAGCCAGGGAGCCCTGATTCCAGGAACATTGTCTACATATTTTGATTTTGGACCTTGGCCTCTCTAAATCAGTGCTAATACCAGCACCTTCCTAGAGCTAAGACCCATCTTTACCATTCAGCAATCAAATACTAGGGTTTCTCAATACTAAGGCTCTAATATTAGAATATTTAATGATTGGGTGAAGATTTGTTTTAGCAGGGACAGAGCTTAATGGTAAGACTATTGTCTTCCCTGGCGCACCAAATCCATTTGGAGGATTTAACAGTTTCCTACAGGAACCTTTTGATGCCTATTCCTTATTTATATTATTATTATTATTATTATTATACAGGATTTATATAGCGCCAACAGTTTGCGCAGCGCTTTACAATATAAGGAAGACATTACAAATACAATACAATTCAAGACAAGATGGTAAGGAGGGCCTTGCCCGTGAGAGCTTACAATCATATCATATGTACTACATTTGATAAGTGCACATCAAAAACAATCCTAAACCAAAGGCTTAACGCACATAAATGTTTTTCTTGTTATTTCCCTGGAGAATGTTTGGGTAAGACAGTTGTCCCTATCTTAATGATGAGAATGCTGATTCTTAACAATGAGATAGTGATCGAGCGGTGTATACCTCTAGTTTATGACACAGAACTGTTTCTAGGGTATTGTTTTAGGGTTTGGTTTTCTATGCTGTAGACTAGTGCCCAAGCCACAGCCTGCATGCGGTTCCACATTTTTTTGTTACTGTGTAGCCTGCAGGTAGTCTCATCACCTAGCCTCCTGATTACTGCAGGGCTAGTCTTAATACCTGTATCCTGTGTTTAGCAACAAAATTATGGCTTGGATGACATGGAAGAAAAGAAAGTCACACTATGCCTGCTACACAGTAGAGCAGCAATGCTGTTGAGGTGGTGTACAGTGGTTTGCAGACATGGAAGACAGGGTGCCTGAGCACCAATGAAAAAAGATTAAATACTGTACTGTAAATAAGGTACTGCACATTGATGCCTATAACATTTTTGTAACAGAAATACTCCCTGTCTAAAATGTGGAAACATTGAACCTTATAAGGTAGTGACATCTACTGGAACACATTTTCTGTGTCTGACCATCTCCTGCAGCACAACATCAGTCTCTGACATCTTCTGCAGCATGATGACAGTCCCTGACCATCTATTGCAAAATGTTCACAGCATCTGACCATCTTCTGCAGCACATCCACAGTCCCTGACCTTCCTCTGAAACACATCAACACTCTTGGACCCTCCGCTGCAGCATGTTCACAGTCCCTGGCCATTTTCTGAAGCACATCATCAGTCTGACCATTTCTTGTAGCATGCCCACAGTCATAGACCATCTCCTGCAGCACATCCATAGTCTGTAAGCATCTCTCTTGTGTGTCTACAATCTCTGACTATGCTGTGTAGAATGTTCACAGTTTCTAACCATCTCTTACAGCACGCCTCTCTGTCTCCTGTGGCTTGTTCACAGTCACTGTCTCCTGCAGAATTTTTGCAGTCTCTGACTGCCTCTTGTAGCATGTCTGCTGTCTTTCCTGTCTATGGAATCATATCTGTACTCTCTGACAGCTGATGAATAATAAAAGCAAACCTTTGATCATGCCAGTTGCTCCATCTTATATTCAGTAAGTTGACCCACCCTGTTGCTTAGTCACTTTGTTCTACAAAGACAGGTTCTACTGTATTGTGCAGTGCTGTGTTGCTAAAATATTTTAGCCACTAGGGACTGAAAGTGTTGTTTATAAATCACAATAAGAGTGAAGCCAAAGGTAGGACCTCACCATGTATGTAGTGTGGCATGGGTTTGTACAAAATTACAAATATGGCGTGTAAAGCAGAATACATACATTAATTTCAACTGTGCATTTAGCGGTTTGGGATACATTTAAAGTTGGCACAGAGTCTGAACTTTTATTGTATTTTTTGCAAGGACTTCCTACCTCTGGTATAAGTCAGGAGCCATTATAATAAAGCATTAATGTAATAACATAGGGGCATAAAAAGTTAAAAAAGTTTTATTTTCCATCACCTTAGCACACAAAAAATTCCATTGTATTTAGAAATAATAACTCAATAGAAGTTTAATCCCCCATACATTCCATATTTTACTACATTAAAATACATCAATTTATTTTAATGCAACTTTGCAGGAGTGACATATCTGCAATCCCACTGCTATGAAAATACCCTAAAGCAAAATATGATGCCTATATAAACTTCCCCAGAAACTGCACAGTCTTTGTGGCCTTTTGGTAACCTCAGTGACTCTGCAAAAGAGGCACCACATATAAGCTGCCTAATCACTTTCAGGTGCTGTACTCTACAAATTACAAATGCCTTCTTGGCAACTTGTCAGAGACTGCTGGAGTCAATGGTAAGCAGAATGAATGGCTGTGATGGCAGTGATAGATATTACAAGAGAGCCCCACTGGGCCTGCTTTATGTCGCTGCCCGGACAGCTTTCATGAGAATAGGAATTTTATAATTGCATAGCTGAGTAAATGTCAGAAGACCAGATCCCAATGATTTTCCAGCTTTCATTTCTCTCCTATACTTGGCAGAGTTAAAGTTTTAAATGCCTCTTATTAAACAAGAAGTCTGGATCCTAAAGCCAGGATAACAGTAAATATATATATATAAATAGAAAGAGACACAGCTGTTCAAATGAAGCCATACTTCAGAAATAGAGACTACCTATGTTATGAAAGTCAGCTATGTCAACGACTTAACTGATCATCCAGTATCTTTGGGTCACCAGATCAATTCCATGAAACCGAGAGCTGTGTTTGACAGAATATTTTTTATGTCTTCAAATTACCCTTGGCGTTCTGACATCCCATTGGAATGACTTAAATCACTGCTTTGCAACAATTACACATGCAACACATGTGGAACAACAGGAACCGAAGAACATGACAACAAATGCTTAGTATTAACTTGGTGGATGTAATCAGTACTTTATTTGGATTTCATATAAAAAATTATAGAAAAAATATTTAAAAAATACCTGTCTACAACTCTGGTCTTCCAAACTCTCTGGCTCTGTTTTGCTCTGGGAACTTCCACTGACAAAGTCATTGATATCTTCTCTACCAATTGTCTTACAGAGACATGCTTAAAGTGACACTGAACTCAGGAGTTAAATCTTAAAAATGCATTCAAGTAAATTAACTTTTAACAAAAATGTATCTTATTTGTGTATTAGATAATACGAGATCACATGCACTCCATACAGCGTACAGACCTTGGATGAAAGATTGGTGCTTGAAGTGACAACACGGATGTCAGTTACAATCCATAATAGAAGTCACCAGCACTCGATGCTGTGTGGAGGAAATAAAGCACTTTTTATTAAATGGTCACATGCGTCATACAGCCTACGTTTCGGGCCCACGCAGGGTCCCTTCTTCTGGGTGACATAGTGATCCTACCCAGAAGAAGGGACCCTGCGTGGCCCCGATATGTGTGCTTTACTTCTTGCACACATCATCGAGTGCTGGTGACTTCTATTATGGACTTTATTTGTGTATTACTCGGCTGCATTTGACACGGTACCACATAAACGCTTAATACACAAGCTGAAATCTATAGGCATTGATGAAATGGTGAGTACATGGATAGAGAACTGGCTACAGGAATGTGTCCAGAGAGTATCGATAAATAGCTCTGTTTCAGGTTGGTCTAAGGTCGAGAGTGGAGTGCCCCTGGGTTCTGTGCTAGGCCCCATACTGCTTACTGTTAATAGCCATGTTACTGTGTTTACTGATGATGCTAAAATTGGGAGGGTAATAGACACAAACTTAGACATTATAACATTACAGGAGGACCTGGATAAAATAGGGGAGTGGGCAACTATATCGCAGATGAGGTTTAATGTTGAAAAATTTAAAAGTAATGCATTTTGGGGTTAAAAACAGGAAAGCGGAATACACATTAAGGGGTACTCCACTATGGAAGTCAGAAATGGAAAAAGATTTCCAGGTCATAGTAGACCAGAGATTGAATAACAGCATGCAATGCAGGCCGCAGCAAACACAGCTAGCAGAGTACTGTCATGTAGTGAAAAGGGAATGTTCTGTAGAGATGAAGCAATATTTTTGCCACTTTATAGATCACTGATTCGGCCTCATCTGGAGTATGCGGTTCAGTTTTGGTCACCTATCCACAGAAAGGAAGTCCTTGAGCTAGAGAGAGTCCAGACAAGGGCAACTAAACTAATTAAGGGGCTGGAGGACCAAAGCTATGAGACAAGGCTGCTGATGTACAAAATGTTTGGTGGTGATGGCAACATCAGCAACAAACTTTTTACAGTAAACTCCATAACAAAGACTAGAGGCCACCACCTAAAATTGGTGGAGAAAAGATTTAACCACAAGGGGCGTAGGGGCTTCTTTTCAGTTAGAGCTGTTACATTTTGGAACTCTGTGCCACAAGCAGTGGTATCAGCAGAGAGTATTGAATCATTCAAAAAGCATTTATATACCTTCCTCAGAGACTATAACATACAGGGGTACAGGTACTCTTAAAAACTAGATCACACACACACATGCACACACACACATGCACAATCATACACAGACACACAAGGTTGAACTTGATGGACCTGTGTCTTTATTCAACCTCAAATACTATGTAACTATGTAACTAGGTAAATCCTCAAATCATCTCTGAATTGGTGCTCCTAGCTCAGCCACCGCTCCAAGCTCACTCCCACGATGGACTACAATCTCACGTTTAGTTTAATGATTTGTATTGAGATTGAAGTCCATCACGGGAGCAAGCTTGGAGCGGTGGCTACTTTAGAACACACACAAGGACCATGGGGAACAGAAGTAGCCACCCTCCAGACGAAAAGAGTGTCAGCATGAATTCAGAGATGATTTGACGCTCTAGAACTGAGTGATACACAAATAAGATACATTTTTAATAGTTAAGGTACTTGAATACATTTTTGAGATTTAATTCCTGAGTTTAGTGTCACTTTAAGCTCGGTGATCTGCTCAAGTGAAAAGTAAAACTGAGGCTACAGTCATGGTGATGGTTCAGTATACCTAAAAAGCCATAATGAATGTCAGAACAGAGCACTATGACATAATGAACACCATGTATTACTTCCAAAGAAGTAATTTTACTCCTTCACACTATCCTGCTTAGAGTATAAGACTGAGGTGAGTGATCCACTAATCTCTATGCACAATTTAAACACTTAAATCCAACCAATATGACACACAAGCAGCAGAGCATGGGAAGAACTGCAATCCAGACACAACCAGAGACAAAAGAAAACACTCACATTTACACACATACACACTGACTCATTATTGTGAGATTCTCAAGAGACTGCATGAGGGTCATTCCAATCTTGCCAAATACCACAAAATCATAATCTGACATAAAAAAAGACTATGAGATATAACTGAAGAGATGAGCAGATGTTACATTACAAATGAAATAATTCAATGCAGATTTTGCAGACAATGAGGGGGGTAATATTAGAGATCTGTAATGCATTAACAATATTGCATCTGAAATTTAGGACAATGATAAAATGGGGGCTTTGTTCTTCCACTTCATATACCAGCATGCATTATTTTATACTGCATGCTCCATATACTCAAGAATATTCCAAAATGGCTACATATGTAGCTACAGCAATGTTAACGTGAGTAGAAAAACAAATCATTATTACATACTGAAATATGGAGTCAATAAACAGATCATTCCATGAATATGTAAGGCTTATATGCCTTGATTGTCTATACTTTAATCTAAGTGGTGCTGATTCTAAAAGTTTCAGTTTTTTTTGTTATTTTGGGAACCCTAACAGATATCTCCAATGCAAATTCATATATATATAGGAATCTCTAATCCTAAAAAGAAGAACCTTGTTTGACTGGGGGCTCTAAATCACAAGGTGAATCATTTGACTTCTTCTGACCTCTAGTATTAACAGTATTCCCAAATAAAAGAGCACTGATCAAAGCAACCAAATATATTGCATGCTTTTATACTCCCAGTGCAGTTACTAAAAAAATACATTTATTTCTTTGCACAGGCAATCAGAATATACTGTACAATGCATTTAGCAGGGCTCCTTTTTTCAAATTAAAAAATGAGTCCCGGATCAGGTAGCTATATATACACTAAAATATTGGTGCTTATTAGATTACATTTGGTTATTGCCAAACAAACTGGCCATCATAAGTTGTTTTTTTTTGCCTGTCCCATCTTTCATGCACAAATTATGATTATATAGTAGATTATATAGTAACCTTAACTGTTATGGAAATAATGGGTTTGGGCCTGTATTTGCAGTATGGATCAAAACATTCCATGTAGAAAATTAACTTCATCTCAAAGTCAGATATTTGTTCTCTTTAGTACAACATAGAATGTCTAATTATTACCCAGATACACAAATTACAAGCAAAGAAGGGTGGGCTTAAGTGACACCGTCGGCTTAGGGTCACTTGTATCCAAAATAATACCTGTAAAAAAAAAGAGTAAATATACTTACTTTTCGGCAGCCTATGTGTTGAAACATGCTTCTCTCTGGTTTCTGCAAGTATTCAACCTTCAGGTTGGTCGAAAACCTGTAGTGATGTTATGAGTAGGCAAGAGAAACCACAACATTTATCAGGAGAGCAAGTATTCCACACACCTGTAAGTGTGGAATAAGTGCAGCATGGCAGCATTTCAACAATTGGACCACCAGAAAGGCAAATATATTCACTTGTTTTACAGGAATGCTGTTGGATACAAGTGACCCTTTGTTGGCAGGGTCACCTTAGTTTATTTTAAATGCTGACTAACAGTATCCTGTTAAAAGTATGGCACTCCTGATAAACCTTTATTGGTGTTGGAATCAACTATATCTGCGCAGCCCACAACTAAACCTGGGTACACATGGATTTAAATTTGGTCGATTTGTGGGTAGCCCTATCTCCTTGGCTAAAGTTGACCATTATATTGTCTTTTGTTGAAGGGACATGTTGGAAAATTGTTAGGCAATCGGCACTTGCAGCCAATCAAACAAAAGAACAGGTATTCTGCTGCAGCAGGCACCACTGTTAGAGTACAAAGAACCCACCGGGATATTCGTCCATCCACACTGCTAGTGTGGATGGAGGAATCTAAAGAATCTATCCATCCCAGCTTAATATGTATTTAGGTGTAAGATCTGTTGGTGTCCTAGTTAGCAAGAACAACATATCATACCTTTTATAAAACATACTCTACCTTACGTTATTGCTCACAAAGATTCCTTGGTAAGCAAGTTTTTTTCTTTCAAATCACTTTCATGAACCAGTTTGATAAATTGTAATCAGACAATGGGAGTCTCACTAACCTGTATTAGCTGGGCTGCAATCTCTGGTGTCCCATTACGCACATCATGACCATTGATAGCTAGAACTCGATCATTCTCCTGCAGGTAACCATCTCGAGCAGCTACGCCTCCTTCCAGCAGGTTAAAAATAAATATTCCTGGCTCATCCCTTTTGCGGACCAGCTTTATTCCGAGCTGCACGTCTTGACTGCTTTTGCTCAGCACAACATGGATGCTGTCATCCCTGGGGGTATGTGGCTCTGTACTGATGCCATTGCTCCTACATTTGTATCTTTGCTCCCTGAGAACTGTGAGCTTCAACACCTGGCAGGGCTGTCTGAGGGTGGAAAGTGCATAAGCGTGAGGTACATTGCTGATGTCGATGCCATTGACCTACAAAACACAAGATTGGCAGAAGAATTAATGTAGCACATTAATATAGGTTATTAAAGACCTTTGTAACAGAG
This sequence comes from Nanorana parkeri, assembly GCF_000935625.1. Taxonomy (NCBI): domain Eukaryota; kingdom Metazoa; phylum Chordata; class Amphibia; order Anura; family Dicroglossidae; genus Nanorana; species Nanorana parkeri. The sequence continues at coordinate 1,343,041 of NW_017306322.1, forward strand.
CTATTTTTTCCAGCCACTACTGACTGCTGGCCTAACTCCCAGCTTAAGTGTATACAGATTCAAGAAGGAGCTTTTCAACTAAGAAGAATTATAAGTGGATGCAAGGCATAAGAAGGGCTTTATATACTGTAAAGGAAAACAAGAATTGCTAAGGATGATTGCAGAGCAGAATTGTTTGGACTTGTCACTTTAACACAACATGACAAAAAGATACGAACTGCAGCATTTATTGATAGTTTTGTCATTTCAACTGCAAAAGGGTAATATAGAAAGACAGAAAAGTCTTTGCAGACTTTCTTGTCTCTGACTTCTACTGTCAGAGTTTATATTTAGGAAACAGTAGTTTGTTAAGGCATTCTAATGGTTTTGCTGTCTTTGAGGCCTGTGAACCTAAAAGTATTGGCCTGCATTCCAAATCAGCTGTGTTTGGTGTTTTCAAGGTGGGCAGAAGGAAACCCTTTTTTTTAACTTTCAAATTTTGCTGTGTGGGGTCAGTTAACAAGAAGGGACATGTGCAAGAGTTTGGCGCCATTTTGAAGAGAGACCCAGCTAAAAGCAGTGAATATTGCGATCTCCAGTGTCTGAAAATGAGTGGCTTGTAGTTTTGCTGGCAGTTCTGTTGCCCCAATAATAATATGTCCTTGATTTATTTTATTTTTTTCTTGATAGACATTGGGAGACTATAGTTGCTAAGGGAATTCTCAGTTTACTTCTTGCTGCTGGTCGGCAACAGAATATAAACAAAGGGGAGCAATAGTCAGCCTGCTATTGTCTATTTCAAATTGCAATAGCAGGCTGGCTTTTGTACCCACCCACTGAGCAGAGGAGTGGATCTGAGAAAGAACTTTCTCTCTCAGGTCTGCTCCTCTGCTCAGTGGGCGGGGTTTCAATAGCTAGCCTGCTATTGGCTATTTCAAATTTCAATAGCCAATAGCAGGCTGGCTATTGCTTCCAGCTTCTTCCATAGACCTGTGGAAGCTAGTTGCTATTAACTCTCCAGCAACCAGAAACTACAGTTATTCAGCACCTACCGATCCCTGTGGATGCTGGATAAGTGGGAGTTTACTGTATATGTAGCTGTGGAGATCTACATTTAAAGTGACATTAAACTAAGGCATTAAATCTTAAAAATGCATTGAAGTACCTTAGCTATTAACAATACTGGACCTTATTTGTGTATCACTCAGCTGTAGATCCTCAAATCATCTCTGAATTTGTGGTGACACTGTCCTTCTTTCTGGAGGGTGGTTACTTTTGTTCCCCATGGTTCCTGTGTGTGTTGTAAAGTAGCCACCGCTCCAAGCTGACTCCTATGATAGACATTAACTTCAATGCAAATTACTAAACTAAACGTGGGAACGTAGTCCATCATGAGAGTGAGCTTGGAGTGGTGGCTACTTTACAACATACACAGGGACCATGGGGAACAGAAGTAGCAGCCCTCCAGAAGGAAGGACAGTGTCAGCACCAATTCAGAGATGATTTTGAGGATCTACAGCCGAGTTTTGTTAATAGTTAAGGTACTTGAATGCATTTTTAAGATTTTACTCTGGAGATTAGTGTCACTTTAAGTGCAGTATATGTGTCAGGGAAAGTCCACATTAAAGAAAAAGTTGTTGCTTTGCCCAACATTTTCAGCATAATGAAACATCATCATTCCAGTCTCCAGTTCAGCTTTGTTGCACTAAGCTAATAAAATCACTCCATTAAATAATGGTCTGGACTTTTCTCTTGATGTTGCATTTGTTTTTTTTTTGTATTTTATACATTGTAAATTCCACTTAGTTATAACACCTGCTGAAATTCATTACTTTACTTTTATATATGTAGTATATCAAGAATTTTCCACACAACTATATTGATGTGCTTATTAGTGTTTCAAAGTTTTTATTGGTTTCCAAAAGATATAACATATTTTAATTCCAGCTTTTAACATATGTATCCAAATCAGAAAATGCAATATTTCTCAAATAAACATTACAACATTAATTCCCCGCCTCACCCAACCCTCACATAGGCTGTCAAAGCTGTCAGCAAAAGAAAAGAATGGGGAAGAACCAGTAGCGTTATTAACCTTCAACTTTGCCCCTGCCCCCGTTCTCCTCTAGAGGCACGCCCTTCCATTGGATCACTTCTAGCTTTGATGTGCTTATTAGTGATGGTCACTCTTCTTGACATTAACCAGTTAAAAAGCACATCAACTTTTAACTCACCTGCCCCCACACCACCATACTTTCCACATATATTTAACTTTGATATGAGCCAAATCCTTCTCATTTCTCAGATGACTGTATCACAGAAAATCTGAGCAGTCAGCAAAGATGGTAAAGATACAAAGCCACTCATGCCTTGCATACTAGAAGGATTAGAAGAAGGTTTAATACGGCTTAAGGTTCCATGGAATAAATGATGAAATATTATCAAATATGACATATTCCGGATACCCAAATGAACCGTATTTGCTCCTTTAGTGAGGTAAATGTCTTTTGCCAAGTAGAAAGGCTGCGTGCCAGGCTTTTGTTTGGAATGTTTATATAAAAATGTGGATTGCTCACATTCAAATGTATGTTCTGTAGTGGTAACATAAGTATTGAATTATTTCATAAGCAATACTAAGTGTAACTAAAATGAACAGGAGCACCAACAGTAGTAAAGGAGACATTCGTTTCCAACAAGGGAGAGATATCAACAGCAATATTACCTTATTTGCCGGCGTATAAGACGACTCGGCATATAAGAAGACCCCCCACTTTTTGTGTTAAAATATAGGTTTTGGGCTATACTCGTCGTATAAGACGAGTATAGCCCAAAATAATGTTTAAATGCAACCACTAACCTCCATGGCGATATTCCTGAGTGTGGCTCGGGGTTAATTTTCAGTACCATAAGCGGTAACCCCGAGCCACAGTCGGTATTATAGTCTCTTACCTTGTCCACGATCCCCGCAGTGTCCTCCATCTTCCGGGTTCAGTCCTTCAGCTACATACAGTATACCACGCTGAGCCAATCACGGCAGGCTTTGTATTAATTAATACAGGCTTTGTATACTGTATGTAGCTGTATACAAAGCCGAAGCTACATAGTACATACCGTATACCCGGCGTATAAGACGACCCCCGATTTTCGGGCGATGTTTTTGGGTCTAAAAACCCGTCTTATACGCCGGCAAATACGGTATATTAGTCTTATAATGTAATCCAAGAACAAAAGTACCCAGTTCTTCGATGTGGTAGCTGCATTCATTTTCTATTTTCTGTCTTTTTATCCTTTATGTTCACCTAGTGACCCTGCCAGTGACACACATCCTGTCCTAGTATGACAACGCTCACTCACTGTACCGTATCTATGGAGAAGCAGTGTTGTCACCCTACAACAGGAAGTGTATTGGAACTACAGAACACCCTCCAGAACATAGCGGAGGTCTGTAAAAAAAAAAAATCAAGACAAACGGACTTGCTGTATTTTTCTTGAAGATGTGTCGCTGGTCATCCGACTATCTTTCTCAATTCAGAATTAAGAAAGCTGGTCAGATGACCAGCGAAACATCTTAAAAATATACAGCATGTCCATTTGCCTTGATTTATTTTTTACAGATTTACCATGACCTGAATGAATGAGAACCTTCACAGACATAAGGGGAGGTGTTCTGTTTGTGGAGATAGTTGGGGACAATGATAACTGATAAGAGTGCAACAGAGACAGAGGATTAGTGGTATTTCTTTGTACTTATCGAACAGATTTAATAAAGCACTTATATTTATATATTAAACAGAACGTGGAGCAAAGAAGAGAAGTTCAATTGTGGAGTTTACATTCAGTTTAAATCCTAACTCCAGCCACAACTTTCTATTTTGTTTGGGATAGAGCAGGGAAAGGGTTACAGCCTCAGTCAGGATTTTATTGCCATGTGTCCATACTGGGGATTAGTCTCTCCAACAAGGAGCAACAGACAAAAACATATTTCTAGTAGAGAGAGGAAGAGCTAGAACCTGGTGTTGCAGAGACAGGAAGTAAGGGGAAATCTCCCCAATGGGGGTCACAGACAAAACAAACTGACATAAATGATCACTTTTCCCCACTCCATCCACTACGAAAGAAAATGGCCTGAAGTTAGGCTTTCATGTTAAAGTTTATGGAAATGCATTGGTTTGGCTTTGGATAGAATAGTGAAGTGTCAGAACCTCTATCAGTTTTTATTGCTGTCCCTATTGGGTAGATTCTTCCTGCTATTTGTCTCGGAGACCATTGGTACTGAGACAGAAAGTGAAAGAAAATCCAAAAGTTTTGGGTTGTCACCAGAGCAAGAGATGAAAGCTGGGGCACCTGTTCCCATGAAAACGCGCTAAGATGTGAATTTGGCTCAAGTTGGAGAGGTTTCCCTTTTATTTCCGGTTGCGTCTCTAGGACAGGAGGTGAAAAGAATTCTCCCCAATCAAAATATAACCTGAGGGCTCGTTCAAATCATGTGTGGTGACCTGCGTCTTTCTGCACTGGCCACTGCAATGCTTGATTTCTATATGCCCTGCTCACACCACAAACGATTGGGGCTATGTGGAGCATGCTGCATTTTTCTGTACCAGCGCTCACCTGAACTCTTAATCCAGCTATACAAAATGCATCTCAGCTGTAGTGCATAGAAATTAATGAAATGCCACTTTGTGATATTTCAATAAAGGTAAGAAAAAGGGTAAAAAGTGCCTGTTGGAAAAAGGTAAGACAGACCCCTCCCCCACCGCCTGAACAAGACAGACACCAGCCCGCACGCTAAACAGGCTCTTTTTGGTATACAGGCTGGTGTGAATAAGTGCTAAGTATTTTCAGGAGGGTGATTCATCAGGTTTTTTTCTGGCCTACTAAAGGGATAACCTTTAAAGTGGATAACCATTGGCATGCAGAGAGTCAAGATAACAGAAATGTAAACCTCATAGGCACAAACATACTTCTTAGATACGTCAATGGGACCAGCAACACATCTAAAATGAAACCTTGCTCCTCTTAGTGCCATACCTAGGTATACCTTCACAATGGATAAAAAGAGCCAAAAAATCTTGCAAAAGGAAATTCTCTCTTTCTTAATGTAAACCTGTGCTCTGCCCATATTGTCCGATAACCTCAGCTCACTAGGAGGGGGTAATTTCAGTTCTGAGATGGCCATCACCATCCAGTTAACATGTTTACTATCACACCTCAACATGCCACAGCTTTTGGACTGAAGCAGAAAAAAAACCCCCAGCTCCCATGATGCAATGGGCACTCCCCCTTCTCCGACTCAGTGTAAGCTGTGCTGTACACTTGACTAACAACATACCTACGTAGCTTGTTAAGGTGCTTCTGTACAATAGCTGCTCACAGAGAAAGTAAGGAGAACAGCTAATTATATATTTGTTTTACTATTCATTTTACAAGTCCTGCTTTTTTTTTTTATTTCTTAAACTCTATTTCTATAAAATACATGCAATACTAAAATCACTGCAGTTATTTGGGAAAGTAAAAGAGTTCTCCAATACAAGCATGTATATGGTGTATATACAGAACGAAAAATAAATAATATAGTCTTATTTCTCCTCTATGATGATAAAAAAGAGATGTCAGGGAATGCTGGGGTATGTAGTCAACCGGCAGCTGTGCAGCTGCGTGATACCTAAGCCTTGTCCTCAGTATACGTTGTTGAAGAAACATTAAAGGCATCAACAGATCTTGAGATCAGAGAGGGATGTTGAGAAAGGCATTTTGCAGGGTTGAGTGCCTGGAGCTAGAACCAGCATAAATAAAGCTAGCATTTGTATTGATCCTATGTGTAAAGCACACACTGACTTCATACAAACTTGTATTCTTTCTGATCCACCCAGATGGCCACAAAAGTACTTCCACAAGCTAAACAATGCAGGGGGCTTGAAAAGGAGAGACATGGCAATAGAAAATATTATCTAACAATATGTATTGTTGTACACCACTTGATGGTACATGCTAAATCGCTGCTGCCATGACACACAAACACCATACTATTCCCAATGGGAATACTTCCTTACAGCAGTTTATGTCTGCACCTCCTACTACAAGGCCATAACAATGGGGTTACTCTCTTGCCACTGTGTTCCACAATAGTTTAATTATTTCTGAGAATCATGAGAATCATGGCAGCATGACACCATCTTTGGCTTTGTAATTGGATGAAATTTGGTATTTTGATTCCCTTTCAGCTTTTCACATCTTTTCATATCTTTTACACGCTGCAATGGAAAGACTTTCCTACAGTAGTTTATGTCTACCTGCTTCTACAAAGCCATAATGACGGAGTCATTCTCTTGCTAATGGGTTCCCCAATATTTAATTTGCTTTATATTACTGAGAATCCATGCGGGCAGCATGGCACCATCTTTGGCTTTGTAATGGAGTAAGGTAATACCAGGTATTCAAGTGGGATTCAAGTGAGTCAGCACGTCATTCAACATACCTGTAACCAGGCTAAATTAAATATCAGTTCCTACATCGATATATACAAATTAGTGTACAAACATCTATGTTGATCATAGTACAGTGGCAAATTGTTATATTTAAATATTTTTTCACTAGAAACATTGGGAAAGAAGAAAGTTGAACGTACTCAGAAGAAGAAAGTAGAGTTGACTTGCAGTCAGTTGGAGGTGACTGTTACTGTATGAGAAACCTATTTTATGTAACTGTATGTAATTTTATATATGTTTTATGTAGGCAGAAGTGGGTAAATGGAAATGTTAGCAGTGCTGAATTTTTTTTAAAGGAGCATGCTCTTCTAGCTGTGGACAACAAAAATAAGGGTAATCTGGATGGTAGTCTAGAATTCTAAGGGGGATTAGATCTTTTACATTCAAAGCAATAATCCAGTTATGGTTTTAAAATTGGAAAAATATGATTATGGGGCTTGGAGCATACAGAAATGACTTTTGAAGGATGTTCTGACCTTTATTGTATTTGAGTCAAAAGTATTTTACTATTTACAAATAATAAGGATTTTTTTTTTGTTTTCAGAGAACAGCCAAACAAAAATAATGCAAATATTAGAGACCTATCTCCTAAAACATTCTAGAGACACTGGAAGCTACATCCATAGGTGTGATTCTGAGGAAGGGGGCTTGCCCCTGAAACGCGTCAATCTTGGCCGACTGCGGTCGGTGGACGGTGATGTGACCAGTTCACCACATGCAACTAGAAGATGTGGCCTATAGAGCTTGATTAATATTCTGAATAATGTAGGAACTAATAAAGAAGCCTTCAAAAAAACTAAGACACCATGGAATTTCAACCAGTGCTTTGTCTCAACATGAGGTACAAGAGCAAACTTACCTTTAAGATCATGTCTCCAGGAAGGAGCCTCCCATCTCGTGCAATGACCCCATCCTGATAGATATGTTGTATGATGATTTGGGTCAGAGGGGTTTCATTTCCACCCACAATTCTAATTCCAAGACATTCATTGGAATCAGAGCGATTGATCTTAATACAGGTTATCTCTCCATCAGGAATAAGGTGCGACAGATTTGGCAGCACTGGGGGATATAAGGATAAGACAATGTTAAGTCAGAAACATTTTCTGTCATCAATTTTGTTACATTAATTTTACTATATCTTTTACACATACAGGCAACCACTGCAGTTCCACATACACAATCAAATGAATGCAATTTTTCTTGCACATATTTGCAGAGTGAAAATTAATTTGAAGGAATGAAATGGTATCTGCTTGAATTTTTATACAATTGGTTCAACACCCAAACTACATAAATCGACATTACTCCAGATAGCTTTTTTTACCTTCTAATCTGCATTGTTGCATTACTGATGTTGCTGCAAATAAAAGTAGTATAGCCCCTTCGATAACATAAATTATTACCATAACGAATTTACTGCAGTTTCTGTTGCATTTTGAAAAACTATGGCTATTGATATAACGGCGTGCCGAGGTTGAAAGGGGTATGCTACAAAACACAGTAATTTCCCAGCACACTTACCAGCTAGTCTGCAACAATACACATTTGCCTGTCTAACAATATACGTTAAAAACAGGTTTTAGTTGCACAACTTTTTGCAAAAAATATGTGGAAGCCGCAATGTCTTGTCAAAGCTCCTCTGTCTAGTGTAGTCCTAACTCTAATTTTTGTGAGCCTCCATATTGGAGCATATTTAAGCAGTTGATAAATTGAATGCAGGTATGCCTGGAGGAAGCCCACTCCTCCTTAAAGATACAGGGACACACTGGAGGCTCAGCAATCCAGAATGTACGCTGTGGCCCCCAGTGTGACTTCACTGCATACCTGCATTCAATTTATCAACTGCTTAAATATGCTCCAATATGGAGACTGACAAAAATTAGCTAGGAACACACTACACAGAAGAGCTTTCACGAGGCAGTGTGGCTTCCACATATTTTTAGCAAAAAGTTGTGCAACTAAGACCTCTGTTTTTAACGCGTATATATGCAAGGGCAAATTTGTGTTTTGTTGCAGTCTAGCTGGTGAGTGTGCTGGGAAATTTCTTTATTTTGTACTGTTGTAAGCCCTTCCATGTGCACCTTGCTACCAAGGCGAGTTATGAATTGTGCGGTTGCCATGTATCTTTAGCCTGAAAGGGGTATGCTGCCTTAACCACTTTTGATTTTACACAGGATTGTGGTTTTACATTGTAAATAGTACAATACATGTGAAAACTATAATAACACTCAACAGGCAATTTATTAGGAATACCAGTACATCTGCTTATTCATGCAATTAACTAATCATCGAATCTAGTGTCAGCAGGGCAATGCATATTATCATACAGATACAGGCCAGGAGCTTATCTCATGGGATTTCCATGCACAACATTATCTTGAGAGCCTTGGTTCTCAACTGGTGGGTCGCTGTGTGCCTATTACTTTTCTAGGTGAGAGGCTCCTCAGCCTCTTCCTAGCACAACACAGTCAGTTCTTGCACAAAACAGCATTCAAAATATTAGCTTGAGGTGGGGGGGCTGGTGGTATGGCCGCAAGGGAGCTCCATCCATATATGCATTGCTTAGAGCTCCCTCGCATGTCCTGTAGAGGTGCCTAGACCATAGTGACGTCACATTCTGGCTCCCGAGACCTCTACAGGACATGCAAGGGAGCTGTACAAGCAATGCACATATGGATAGAGCTCCGTCACAGCACAGCAGCCCACACTGGACCCCAGACTGAGGATCCACTCAAATTCTCGTAAATTAGGGAGACTGGGTGGATTTAAAAAAAAAAGAAAACATAATTCAATGATTTTGGAGTGTGTGTGAGAATGTGTCTGTAGTTGTGTGTGTCTGTCAGTGTTTTTGAGGGCCAGTTCCCACTAGTACAGTGCGTTAATCACACAGTCTCATGCGATTAATGCACTGCACCATGCAATCGCACCTACTGTGCGTTCTGGTGTGGTAACCTGCACCAGAATGCGTGGTAGTGCAAAACCCATGCCTTTAATTGCAGTGCGACTCTTGCGAAGAAGCAACATAATGACCAAGGACAAATGTGGGTCCTGAGGTTACACAGGTTGAGAACCACTGATCTAGAGTTTGCTCAGAATGGTGCAAAAAAACAAAGAAAACAAACAAATGAGTGGCAGTTCTTTGGATGGAATCACCTTGTTAATGAGAAAGGTCAGCAGAAAATGGCTGGACTGGTTCAATGGCCAATGCTGGTTCTGTATAATTGTATAGTGAAATAGAGTCAGCATGCCAGAATCAGCTTTTTTCATTTAGTGAGCACATCCTCACACTACACTTCATGGTATAAATGTGCCCTAAAAAAGCGTCCTCTTCCTAGGGTAAATTGAGGAATTCACACTCACATACCAGAATACCTGTACTATGTAGGGCTGCCACCTGTCCAGGATTCACCCGGACAGTCCGGGTTTTGAATGCTTTGTCTGGGTTTCATGACAGCAGAAACCCAGGCACAAGATGTCAGGCAGACAGGGGCAACTAAAATTAAGATGGGGGCTACTGGCCCCCCACTGAAAATAGTCTCAACTGTTATATTTACATATTAATAAGCCACGACTCATTCTCCCAAAAAATTGTCAGCGCGTCGCTAGAGTGTTCGGGTTTTGCTTGAAGAAAAGGTGGCAACCCTAGTACTATGTGTGATGCAATGTAGTGCCATTGATTTTGAATGACACCCCAATGCACTGACTGTACAGAACAGTGCAATACATGACACACTGCAGCACACCACAATGTGCATACAACGTGCTGAGGTGTGCTGTATTTGAAAAAAAGGTCATGCATTGTTTTGACTGTTGTGATGTGTTGGCAGTCCATTTAAAATTAATGGACTGCTTTAATTTAACACAGGCTAACATTGGCAAAAACACACGTGTAAATGGGCCCTCTCAGTAACAAGACTGTGAAGTGTAAAATGGTTCAGACCTATACAATCTTCTTCTGTGATATTTGCATTTTGCAGGCTGACTCGCTCTCTCTCTGCGGAGTGTAAGACGGCACTTCCACTCTTTGTTCTTCGAAGGACACTGAGTGCTCGGTTCAGCTTTTTAAATGACAGACTCCTGACTGTGGAACGTTCAAAGTTACGACCTGCAAGAAAAAAAAAGGATGGCATGTAATTAAAGGTGCTGGAAAAGGTTTGGAACATTCCAAACTAAAATTCAGTACAGTCAGACCCTAGAAAAATATGCATGTTAAAAAACTGTATGTATGTAATATGCTGCAGCTTACTAGTCATGGGACGAATCACGGGATCTCATTACAAAATTTGATGGGCCCCCCAGCTAACACTCTCTGAAGCAGCTGGCATAGTAAACTGTGATAATACATTTCACCCAGAGCATATGCATGGGAGGCTATTGTCACATAATTGTTAGCAGGCCTTGGAAGAGGAGGCTGAATTTGTTTGCTTTTTTCAGGCTTCTTCTCCTGTCATTTTATCTTGGCAATCCTGCCATTAACATGCTTCCTCCCCTAGAATGACAATGCTCACTCAATGTACTGCATCTATGGAAGAGCCATGGTTGTGACCCTAGGCTGTTCTCCTGATTTGGACTACAAGCAATTCACGCTCTCCTCATCTCTTTTACATGGGGGTATCTTTTGTAGTTTACAGAAGATACCTGACATTGTTTGAAAATGTCAGTTCGGTTCACAAGAAGTTACAAGGACACTGGATGTCTTGCAAGACCAACAGGTATTTTCTGTATTTACCAAAAAATGTTCTTAGCCCAAATAAAGGAAACTCAAATCAGCCAGAACATTTAATGGAACTGATAAGCGGAAATCTATAAAATTTTTGTTCTTGGAATTAGATTCCCTTTAAAAGGTAATAGACATGCATTTTTGGGAAATAAGAGATAACATGTAACATATGACCTGATGGCTGCATTAGTTCTAACTTTTGTAGGCATTTTTTCCCCTATATTTTCACCTGGTGATCCTGGAAGCAACACACTTCCTGTCATAGGGTGACAATGCTCACTCACCACACTCTATGAAAGAACAGTGTTGTCACCCTAGGACAGAAAGTGTGTTAATACAACAGACCATCTCATTCTCTACTCAGGCAGGGCTGATAACAAGTCTGAGATTCAGTGCAGCATTATTAGTCCAGAATGGTATTGATTAGTATAATTAGTATTTGTTGTGGTGGGGGTAGGGGTACGTATCCACATTTCTATCGGCTGCACAATATAAGATCAATTAAAATTGATGACCAATAAAAACACTTATAACGTTTAAAAGTATAACAAAACAGATTGTGGAAGATGTCAAGATGGCCAGATTTGAGCAGGTAATTCCATTTTGCCAAATCACTTGGGAAAGTGAACTTATCCTTTAAGCGAAGCTTCCTGTGCAATCTATATTTATTAACATTTACAAGTCTCTCCTTCTCATAATACTGTATTGTACCACTTGAATGTATATGAATGTATCATCCTACATGTCTGCCATTATATTTCCAGTATATGACACTTGAAACAATTTAAATAAAGGATATAAACTGGCTACAATAGTTTATTCTAAAGGGAAATAATAGTGTATTTCCAATGAAGAGATATTTTCAGGGTTATTCACAAAAGGGTGAAGAGTTTGGAGAAGGCAGGAGAAGTGAGCAATCTAGGACAACATCGCTGAACTGGAAAGTGAGCTGAATTGGAGAATTGTTCCAAATCAGCTATTTTGGCCTAGATTGTTCACTTCTCCTGCCTCCTCCAAACCCTTCCCCTTTTGTGAATAACACTGTTGGAGTCATTATCCCAATGGGCTGAGCTTTATCAGATATGTGTGTACACAGGAAAGTCTGACTTATAGGGGGTGATTTATTGACCTAAACACACGCACGCACTAGGTGTGTGTGATTTTTACACAGCAAAACGTATTTATCAACCAAAAAGTCTCTAAAAGCATATTTCCACTAATGCCATATATGGAAAAATCATGCACATGATGCATATATAATGCTGCTTCACAGTTTAGACAAAAATGGTTAGCTCATGCATTTACATTCCTGCATTCATCAACGCAAGCAACACAATGTAGAGCTAATTTACACAACATCACCTTGCAATTCATGCAGGGCTTTGCACAACACACCTGCTGGGTGTGTACACACTACAAAGGTGTCTAGATTCAACCAATAGATCATGCTGGGAGGGAACACACTACAGAGGTGTATACTTGTTTGTTGCGTGTTTATAAGGTTAGTAAATCAACCCCATAGACTTGCATAGTGAGAAGGAACAGTAAAGCATTATCAATGTGTAGTGAAGCAAAGGAGGAAGCAGAGCCTGCAAATGCTATGAGCAAACGTGGCTACTCTCATGTGCATATATAATTGCAAATTCTTCATAGGAACAAGGTTTTAAAACATTGGAAAACATGGATTCCCAAAGGATCCTACCCTGTTGGGAATCAATGTTTTCCAATGTTTCAAAAACTGCAGCACTACGCAGTGGTTTTCCTTTACTGTTCCTTTTCATTGTGCAAGTCCCCCAAAGTTTTCTCTTTTGTGATTATTTACATCAAGCTGATGAATTTTAAGTACAAATCTAGAAAAACTTTTTGTATAAAAGATGCAAAGACTTTACATTTCCTTTAAGGCATCTTTTATACGAAGCAGGTCTCTTTTAAAAGCCATAGTAATATCACTGTAAATAAATGTTAATAGGACATGGCCACTGTGATAGCATTGATATTAAAAGCAATAAAGCTCAAGAAAGGTGATCATGACTTACTCCTATTCCGGTTTATTCTGAAGTGTTCTTCAGATCCACTTCCCAGATGGATGTCTCCTGTGGGTGAGCTATATACAGGGTTGTCCTGACCTGCTTCATCATTCACTAAGGCTGCAGCTGCGGAGGCAGCTGATAGTTCAGGCGACACTGCTGCTATGGTTAAATCTAATGAAGAGCTGCAGTCCGGGGAACCATCCTGTGATCGTCTTTTGCGCTCTTTAGTAAGGCCATAGTGTGATGCACCTTTACACCTGTGAGAAAAAAAACAAATAGTGTGCTTCAGTGGTTACAGTTCACCTGGAGCAATTACATATATATGTAACACCAGAAAGACTTAATATGTAAGATACTGTATATGTTAGTTAGTAGGTGCACTCAATGCTACATATTACAATATATCTGTCAAGTATGTTAAATTTTAGGCCCGCCACTATACCTGGCTACTTTGGTAGTTCCTTATAGTTGCTGGTATGCTTTATCCTCTGCAAGGCCTCTGTATTTAAGCCTATAACAGTGCTGATCAGTGTTTACCATGGTCTCAGTGCAATCACGTCTCCGAAATCTCACTCACACATACAGTATATTAGAACACAAAGGAATGCTGCATCCATCACACAGCTAACGTTCATGAATCACGTGACAAGAGGATGCAATTCTGCCCAAAAACAGTTATTTAAAATGTAAAGGTGAATTGAGCTGACTTGCAGATGCAAGCACAATGTTTTCTAAGCTACAACAGCAGTTCACTGATGTATCTCTTTATTAAAGCTGACCATCTTTTATTTAATAAATTGTCTGAGATAATCAGCCTTTGTGCTGTCAATAACAATGCAAACTGCAATGGTGTGCTGTAATCTATATGAAAGGAAACATGTACTGAGAGAAATATGGAGGTGAGACATTGCTAACTGCCTTTTGAAATTGTGTAAGGATGGACCGGTATTCACCAGAATACTTACATGGGTGCAAGCTCGTGTTCATTCTGTTACTTGCAGTTCCGCGTAAAAGATATTGGGCAAATGTGCTTAAGTTGGTGTTCTTGCACTCCAACCGGTGGGCACCAATGCCCATGCACACAAGAGTTAGCTTTGGTAAGCGCATGCACAGGCATGCACATGTACATGTATGTTCGTTGGCACCAGTCTGCCTATTTAAACCAGCATGGACTCTGAGCTAATTGCGGACTGGTCTTCAGCTTTCTCCTGTATTCCTGTGACCTAGCCTGCAACTCCGTTTCTCTGTGTATGACCTTGGCCTGTGACCTTGACCCCGATTTCGGTTATCAATTTGGACGTTATTGACCTTGGTACCCGACTTTGAATCTTTTACCTGTTCCTATACTCTGCTCTGTTCTTTAAATACCCCATTATGTGCAAAGGAACAATAAACAAGATTGTTGCACGTGACTGGCTTAAAATTCTTTATTCTTTTAGTAAATCAACTGCGTTGTGTTTACTACTCATTCAATTTTGAGATTGTTTTCCCTTTCTTCATAAAAGTGTATTTCTAGTCATTCCTTTTATGTCTCTCCAAAATGCAGAATCTTTGTAAACATCTAATTGTGATTGTCAGATGTTTATTTTTTCTACATGTTATATCACCACATGCAATAAAACAAACTCTTTGCTAGTAAAATAAATACATCTACTCTGTTATTGTTTTATCGACATCTTGCGTGAATGTGGGACAGTACAGAGGTAAATGCTCACATTGACTGTTTGCTGTTTGAACAACTAAGAACATTGGAAGCAAATCGTGAAGAAAAAAAACCAAATACAAAAAGGATGTAATTGTAATACTAGAATATAGAGATGTTCAGATACCAAGTACCATACTCGGTACAAGTACAAGTACAGATACTTTTCGAGCTCCAAGACTAGACTAGAAAAAAAATTCAAAAGTTAGGAGGCAGCTGTGATTTGTAAGGAGCACACGGAGCTCCTGGGATTTGGACATCTCTGTTTTAATGTACGATTTTGTTTTTATAAACATAAATAAAGGGATGCACCGATACCAGTTTTGCGAGTACAAGTACTGGTACTTGCCGAGTACTTACAAGTACGAGTACTGATACATTTTTGTTTATTGTCATGTGACAGTTTTTTTAAAACAATACAGACTAATGATTTCAGGACAGGGGTGGAGCACCAGAGCCAGGTCCCAGCTGCAACCCCTGCAACCCTGGTAATTCTCATGAAAATGCCAAGTATCGGCACTGGTACTCGAAAAGTATCGGTGCATCCCTAGTCACTTTCCCTGAATTACAGCAGTTACAATATGGAGCAGCAAGCAGGTAAATCATGAAAAGCCTGTGAAAAATCACTTGCTATTAGACGTTACAATGTTAGCCAAAGAAATGTGTACTTATGGAAAATAGAGTATAGTTTTTCTTTTCACCTGTAAATGGCATTTTATTTTTTTGTGTAATTTGAGATAGGAAATAACAGGACAAGCAGAGGTTGATATGCTACTAGGCATGTACTGTATCCTCTTGGGTCTGGCTCTGATACTTGTATCGAGTACTGTGCTGGAACTCCTGTGACAGCTGAGATGAGAAGGCTGAGCAGAGCTGAAGAGAGGATCTCCGCCCATCGGGGAGAGAGGTAAGCGACAAGAGGGGGAAAAAGCTGTTTTGGTTACCTGAACCCCAGCTCCCGCCAGCTCCCTCCAGGATGCTAGACCAGTCCTTGCAGCCTGTTCTCCCCTTCAATCTGGCGGTCTAAGGATTGCTGACATCATCCAGTAGAATGCAGCCTCCATAGCTCTGTATTGCATGTGAGAATGCCAGGGAACATTTCATAGCCAATGTGGAGGGGGAGAAGAGTGCTGACTTCTGGGTGAGCGGGGATCAGGTAAGTGAAACAGCTTTTTCTTGTGCCCTAGGCATAAATGAGCAGTTAACCTTTGCAGTGCAGGGGCAGCCCCACTGTAAGTGATAACTTTCAATTTCCCTGGAGGTGGGTTTCAATACTCCTGTGATCAGGTAAATTCTGGAGCGGAATCATCTGCACACAATGGAGGCTTGCGCAAAACCACTAGCTGAGCTAATAACAAACAGAGCCCTTTACTGTCTGATGATTGATGAGACGTATTCAAAAGGATCTCTTTACAGTTAACACATGTTCACCAGTTGCAAACTATCAAAGCGGCAGCTATTAGCTCTGAATACAGAACATATTTATACCACATTTTTAGATGTATGTTGAAGTTTTAGCTGCAGAAAGATGTAACTGGTGTTTTATCTCTCCTGTCTTGTTCGGTATCCAGCTGATGCAATAGCCTGGACAGGCTCATGTTGTTAAGCGTGAACTATAATGACAATTTTCATTTCTATATAAGGCATGGATGTTTTCCAACACAAAAGACTTGTCACTACTCACGAGCCGAAAATACTAATGTGCCAGCGAGTGTCCACATTAATATCAGACTGTAACATGTTTTCTGATCAGAGCTGCAGCGCTTTGATCACGGCGTGTATTTGACAAATCGCGTCTTTAGCAAATCATTTGTAACTGCGCATTTATGTTGAAGTGAAATGTGTTATACTAAAAGGAGACCGGCTCAAAGTGCAGTATGTAAGACACTTTTAAGCACGCACTTTTATCACACTGCCAAATGCGGTGGCAGAGCAGGAAAAAGCCTGCATTATGAATCTAAAGTATATGTATTGGTTCATATATAGTAATCACTTCACCCAGTCTTATGCTTGGCTCCGTCCTCTGTCAGTTCTGCAAATGTTTGTTTCTCAAAAATTGTCAGCATCACTGAGGGTATAAGAAGTGAGTGTCTACTGAACACTGTATTCATTTTTTTAAAGAGAACATTTCTATTCGCCATTCACCAAATTTAGCAGTACTTTCATATTTCCTCCCTTCAGCTGTTTTAAATACATTCCTTATGTCACTAAAACATACATCCAAGGTAGACTAAAGAGTGCTGTTAGGGTGCATTCACACCAAAATTGGAAGGAAATCGCAAGGCAAAGGAGTGTGCGTTGAATTGCAATTGTACTTTCCGATCCGTTGTGTTGTGATACATTTTTTAACGGATGCTAACGGAAGGGCACCGAAAAATGAATGAGTGTCAATGGGCTAGTTCACACTGGATCCGTTGTGTAATGCTGCTCTGAAAAAAAAGTAGTGCATGTTCTAGTTTTTTTTCAGCGCAATGTAACATAACGCAACAGAATGGAGCGGTGTGAACTAGCCTTATTCACAGCCATTATTTTTTTGGTGCCCTTCTGTTAGCATCTGTTAAAAAATGTAACAACGGATTGCACGCAACGGATCCGGCGTGAAAGGGTCCTTACTGATTTAAAAATGTCAACATTTTGTCAAAAGTTAACAGCTAAGCCCTCATCTCACCTACTACTCCCCTTGGTAGCTGACAAATTCCAACTGGCTGTTTAGACCCCTAATATTTCCCCCGAAACCCCCCAACAGTAAAAAATAATTAAAATAAAATAAATAAATTTAAAAAAAACATGCTGGAGGCGGGGAGCATGACATCACATGATGCTGCTAGCTACGGCTCTGGCAAATAGTGAGATTGTAGTGAATCACAGGCGTGAGCTTGGAGTGATGGCAACTTCACAACACACACAGGGACCATGGGGAACAAAAGTAGCCACCCCCCAGAAGGAAGTACAGTGTCAGTACCAATTCAGAGATGATTTGAGGATCTACAGCCGAGTGATACACCAATAAGGTACAGTTTTGTTAATCGTTAACGTACTTGAATGTATTTTTAAGATTTAACTCCTGAGTTTAGTGTCACTTTAAGTTTACCTCTATATAGCTTGGGCAACATTTTATCAATCTGGAGTTTTAACCAACAGGAGACAGAAACACCATTTAACACAAGGCCCCTGACCACCTTCAGCAGGTACAACCCAGCAGATATGTATTTATGTAGGTAAAAGCCATGGGCTGTATATGTTGGGTTGTATATGTTGTAGCTATGTTGGCCATGCTTTTACCAAAGGATTAACATGATCAGTTAATGCATTCATACAAATGGAACCAGACAACCCACATAAATACAGCTTGTCCTACTTTCTACATTTTGCGTATTTAGACGTACTAATGTATACAAAAATATAATCATTATGGAGAGCATATGGTAGCTGTTCACAGTACAGTCTCCCACTATGAATACTGATCCACTTTGTCACATACATCTATAACAATATTAAGCAATAGCTTTACTCTATGCAGGATTTCTATGGATTCTGTTTTAGAATGAGTAAATATATCTCAGTTTAATTGTATTTCTATGGTCAGATGACAATCATCTAATTACAGCGAAATGGGGTACGCATGAAGCCTTATAATTTTAATCAAACAATCTTGGAGCTACAATCTGGTCATGTTATGTAATCTCAGTTAGCTACAATGATGACAGATTAAAATACAGCTCTTTGGTCTTGCATTCATTACGGATGTTTCTGCAATCCAGAGGGGAAAATGTTAAATACAAATAAAAATGTAAAGTACCCCAAATACCCCTTACATGTATTTCAACACAAAGTGTGATTTTATGTTGCAAGGTTGAGTAGTGTCTATCCATATATTTGCTTTATTCTTTCATTGTTCTGTACTGTACTAAAAATATATTGTTTTCATAATATGGTGTCAGTTAACACACATAGCTAAAGAAATATCAACTGAATGACTCAGAGGAGTGACACCACCATCCCCTGCTCCTAGACGAGACGTTGCTGTAAAGAACTTTAATCTGCAGGAACAGCCAGCAAGAAAAGAGCTAGTGCAGGGCTTTCTTTTTTAGATAGCTCATCAAGGACTGCACACACTGAAACATGGAAGAACCTTGTAAAAAAGGTTAATTATTAAAACAATACCAAGCATAATGGTGTAAAATGTTGCATTATAAACTGATAAATCCACCTGACACAAGAGATATATGCAGCCTGTCATTGCTGACATCTCGCTCACATTGCTAAGGCTGGGCACACACCTTACAAACATCGCAAGACTTTTGTCTTGCGATGGTTGTAAGGTACTTAAAAAAACGTACGATCTGCCTATCTTGCATAGGCAGATCGTACTTGTGATGATCGCAAGCCACGCCCCCTGATGGGGCGGGCTTCCGATGACCACAATGCCGTACGGGCAGTGTGCGCTTGCGCATACCCGCCCGTACGGCTTTTATCTTACGAACATGCTACACACCCTCCCAACATTGTACGATGGTCGGCGGGTTTTCGAACATGTCCGTAAATTAAAAGTCGTGCGACCTTACAGTAGTAGAGGTCGCACGGCTTCCACACACCTTACAATAATCGTACGATCGCGGGATTTCCCGCGATTATCGTACGATTATCGCAAGGTGTGTGGGGACCTCAACAATGTTAGTTTCCTGGTTGCCATGCTGATGCACTGACTTCAAGATTACAGCATGCTTGTTTTGGGTCTGTTACTTAAAAGTATTGAAGCCCGACTCTAGAATCCAGATAAGCCCGACTCTAGAATCCAGGTTACTAGCAATAGCAGCTTCTTTAAATATTGTTACTGTAAATAGGAATATGTAATATATATATATATATAAATATATATATATATATATTGTGATGTTTGGGGATATTAGCAGATATGGTGAGCGCTTAAGAATGCTGTCTACTCGCAATATGTTCTGTTTAAGGGCTCGGTAGCCCACTTTTATAAAAAAAAAAAAAAAAATTCATCCATCCATCTTGGATACCCTTGCAGGGGTTGTTCAGCATAACATTCATGCAATGCTTCAAAACAACACAAGAAATCCTCCTGGCTTCCACTTTAAACATTAGCACGTCTGACCCACTGGTCCTCTTTGAAGTGCTGTCCCACCCTTGTACTGGTGGCCCCTCAGGTTTAAGGCTCTCCTTGCCTCACCAGTCGTCTCCCAGCCTCCTCGGCTGTCTTAGTGTGCCTCCAGCACACACACCACCTGACTCCACTTTAAATTCTGGGGAAGTCCTCCCGACTCCTGAACACCGTCTGTTCCTATCCCAATAGGAGTTCGCTTGACTCCTCTCTGACTCCTGGGGAAGTTCTCCTGACACCTGAACATGGTCTGTTCCTATTTCCCAGCAAGAGCTAATTCCCCTAGCCAGCATCCTTTCCTTATTGGCTGTGCACACCTGTGCAATCATCAGGTGCTGACCACTGCTAAAGCCTGGACCCAGGACTGGGGATCTCATCTTCCCTCCTAAATCACCTTGAAACCTCCCAGTTCCAGGATCCCAAGCATAATCCTGACAAACCCTTGCTTTCTGACACGTCTCAGCCCATCTGGCTCAGAGTCATAACATCCAATTCTACAGTGGGATTGTCACACAATACCACAATATCTATCTATCTATCTATCTATCTATCTATCTATCTATCTATCTATCTATCTATCTATCTATCTATCTATCTATCTATCCATCATCCATATCTAGATAGATAGATAGATAGATAGATAGATAGATAGATAGATAGATAGATAGATAGATAGATACATACATACATACGTACATACAGTATCTCACAGAAGTGAGTACACCCCTCACATTTTTGTAAATATTTTATAATATCATTTCATGTGACGACAAAGAAGAAATTACACTTTGCAACAATGTAAAGTAGTGAGTGTACAGCTTGTATATCAGTGTATATCTACTGTCCCCTCAAAATAACTCAACACACAGCCAATAATGTCTAAACTGCTGGCAACAAAAGTGAGTTCTTATTTAAACTAATCAACTTTAGATTGACCAAAACTATGTAATGAAAAGACCTACCTAAACGATCCAATCAATTTGTATCCAATCAGGCAGGCCCCTGTACAACATAGTTGTTGGTCAATCTTAAGATTGTACAGAAAAACTGTAACGTGTTTGGTGAGCTTAACGACATTCAATAAGACAAAAAAGGAACATTTGATTCTAAGAGAAAATACCTTTTAGAAAGATTCGATTTTGCTCCATTCACACAACAGCCACATCTTTATATATTGAGCACAACATCCCTAAGCAGCGAATGGTGGTTACATCACACAGAACAAATGTACACTATATGCAGTTTCCCTGGGCAAGTAGATATGCAAATTCTTTATAAATAGATGCAAGAGTCTGATGTAACTTTACTAAATCTCCCTCTTCCCGATGAAAGCTGTAAGATACTCACAGTTCTTATGTCATTTAGCCGGAATAATATAAAAACTTCCAATTCTCAGTATAAGTGCCAAAGCTGAGATTTTAAATCCCAGATCAGACAGTTTTCACTAGCAAAAGAACTGGAACACGTTTCACATTCATACAAAAAGACCTAATACAGGCTCAGTATTTAAAGGACTTTCTCAAGGAAAGAAATTCACCCTTATTACATTACATGATGTCTATTATGTAACGTCTATATTGAATTTATCAGAACACTTGTTTTAGGTGCTCTTTTCTAGTCTTAACCCTTTTTCACAGAGAAGATCATTAAGCTTTCATTATTGTTGTATTTATAAGATATTATATATTTATAAGAAGTCAAAAACCATGATGTCGATGTTCATTCTTTCAGAAATGTAAACTAACTTAATTAGTTTACATGTTATAATTTTTCTTGCTTGCTATACGCTTGGAATTCTGTTTAAAAAAGAACCATGAAAAAAGGTTGAAATTACTGTTAAACATTGAATGCCAAGAATTTTAATACTATAGAAATACAGACTGATATTTGCTTTAAATCCAATATCAGTCTCTACGTATTTCTCTAGTATTATAGCAAACCTTTTTTTGGCCTTAGTGGTGATATATCCTTGAAGTGTGCTTACTGCTACACTCTACATTCCAACTGCCCCATGTACAAGTTCAGGAGTATTGTATAGTATAATATCCTTTGTGGCTATAGGAAATATATTTAAAGTATATGTGATGTCAAACCTTTTTATAGTTTTGGGTATAGGATAGCTGTCAGATTTTTTTTATATTGCCGTTTCCCAATTAGAGAAGACAGGACATTGTTGATTTTCTACTATGCCGTGTTTGAAAATATCACTGCCATTTTGCCACCTTAGTTTGAAATAACTTCTGTGCTGATAGCATTCTAAAACGTATACATGATGAGGCATTAATGTGATTTCCAGTGGCAAGGCTTTGTGATGGTGATTGCATTGTTGCAGCTGTTGTGCAATGAGATCATACAGCGCTGGGGTCATGAATATGCAAATAAAGGTCTTACCCCATTTTATTTAATTGTACATATCGGATCTGGGGTATATGGGCACCCATGTATATAAATGATGATAGTGTGTTGAGTTCATAGAAAAATACCACCTCTATAGAGAATAGTGAGGTGGAGAAAGAAGTTATGTTCCAACCAGGATAATATAAATTATCAGACAAATGGCTTACTTTATTGGAAAAATATCATAATTTATACATTAAGAGAGTATGAACACAGCAGTCATCGTGACAAAAAAAACCTATTAAAAAAATTGGCAACGTTGTCAATACATCACACTCATTAAAATCGTTGAAACAACACCATATCCACGACCCTTCCTATATGGATATAATATCTACTGATGTATATCACCATATTTAGTGGCAGAGTCTGCCTACAGGTGAATGTCCACTCCTCATTAGAACAATAGATGCATTCCAATATGAATTAACCCAGTACTGGGTGCTAGTAAGGAATCAGGAATGATTCAATCACCTCAGTGTGTTGAGTTCTACTTTTTCTCTCTGTCTAGTAGTGCTAAGTAGATCCATATTTGACCCTTGGGGCCCATGAGCAGATGCAACCCCTGTAGCAGGGGTGGCCAACGTTTGGCTCTCTAGCTGTAGCAAAACTACAAATCCCATTAGGCTGACAGAATCTTGCAACGCCTCATGGGACTTGTAGTTCCACAATAGCTGGAGGGCCGAAGTTGCCTACCCCTGCTATAGCAGATAAATATTCTCATCTAGTAAATCGGAGGTTGCTTTAAAAGAAATAAAGTACTAGCTCTTGAATACTAAAAATTCAGACTGGAAGCTTTGCTTGGTAAGAAGATACTAAATACCAAACAATACATGACAGATTAGCCAGCAGACAAAATCCTCCTCATTGATATTCCAATTGTACCTTGCTGAACAAAGCCCAGGCAAAAAGACGTCTGCTAGTTTACCTTAAAATGTCTTAAAATGTTCCTGCAGGATACCGGGAAACATATGGCAAGCTCTGCCGGTTCTACTATACAATATATTGTACCATCAGGAGAGATAAGATAACATATCTATATACACATATTTACACATCTATAACGACATACCAGGAAATATAATAGTAAGCGGACAGCCTCATTCGGTTTTTCTTGGCTGTATCTCTAAACATATTTATTACAAAAAACAAAACAAAACCCATGGGATAGTACAGATCTGTGACCTGTACTGCTAGCTGAGGATGCGGCTAGAGATGTGGTTTTCTTATCTCTTTTATGGCTTTTCAGAGATTCTCATACTCAGTGTCTGCAACCCCCCTCTGCCGATCCCTGCACTGGCTTCCAATCGCCCAAAGGATAAAATTCTAAATAATTACAATGACTTACAAAGCCATCCACAACTCTGCCCCTGGGTGTATCTCCAACCTTGTCTCAGATTATCACCCTAACCGTCCCCTCTGCTCTTCCAAAGACCTTCTGCTTTCCAGCTCCCTCGTCAACTCCTCCCATGCTCGCATCCAGGACTTCACTAGAGTCTCTCCCATCCTCTGGAACTCTTTACCCCAATCTGTCCGTCTATCTCCCACTCTAACTGCCTTTAGGTGATCCCTTCAGACTCCTCTCTTCAGGCTAGCCTATCCCACCTCAACCTAACCACTCAACCATCACGTTCTCAAACAATTCATGCCCACACAGCTACCTCCTCGTGTATCACTTCCCTCTCCCTTTTAGATTGTAAGCCCTCAGGGGCAGGGTCCTCCTTACCATCTTGTCTTGAATTGTATTGTGATTATAATGTCTTCCTTATATTGTAAAGTGCTGTGCAAGCTGTTGACGCTACATAAATCCTGTATAATAATAAAAAATGAATACTAAACTCTAGCACCCAATCAACAACTGGCTTTTATTTATACTATTTAGGTGTGACAATGGAGGTAAATGTCCTATTAATAGCAGATACACATATATTGTTATTTAAAGCGGAACTCTGAGCACAATAAGCACAAAGGCAAAGTTCCACACTGGACTAGTATATAGATCTGGAAAAAATACACAACGCATACCAGAATTCAAGTAAGAATACAGAGATTGCCCTTACTAAACATTTTTAAAGGTGCCATTGTTGTCATTTTAAAGATGAGGGTAAAGTTTCTCTTTAAAGGGTCAGTCCACCCAAAAGTAATATTTTAATTATGGGGCAGCCCATGGCTTCTTGTTTTAAATACTTCAAAGGCAAGAAAGCTCTATATGAATACCTAACTCTTTACCAATCCACTTGGGAGTTTTGGGTACTTCCAGCCACTTTGTGTTACATTCCCCATAATATAATAAAAAATTATAACATTATTATTATTAAATTTATTAAATAAATATTATTATTTAATTATTATTAAACAAAACATCTATCAGGGAAAGTTAAGCTCTTCATAATGGCCACAGAAGCTGTTCAGACATAGGAAAGCAAACAGAGAGCTCTTACTAGTAGCATCCCTGAGAGAGAGAATAAATTGCCAGGTGGTTTCACTCTTCAGAGGATGTAGATATAGCCGCACAACTGTTATGGGGCCCTGAAGCACAGGGAGCCCACTGACTGGCTACACAGTTATCTAGTACTTTGAAACTCATGCAGTTTATTTGCATTCTACTCTTTCTGATCCTAACTAAATAAACTGAATTTCACCATTTTACTTTCCACAGTAAGACAATTAGGAAAGCACAACACCCAATGACTCTGCACAGATGAATGCTTACTGAAGGCTTTGCAAAAATCCAATGATTTTTGCGTTGTCTTATAGATAACACATTCAGCAACTCCTTTGAAATATCTTTTGCCATTGCTGCCAACAATGAATGCTTTTGTTACAACATTATTGCCACTGCAGAAAGAGTTGGCACCCAAATCATAGCAATAGTTATCTCTGTCAGGAAGAAAATTTTAACTCCTCAACTTGTTAGCTGAATCATGACAGTAGCTTTTAATTGTATCCGGTTATATGCAATATAAAAATAATTTATCAAGACACTTCACTCTGTAGAATAAGGAGTGGGCAAAACGTCACTGCTTGTCTCATGTATCTTTCAGCTAAGTGAAGCATTTCCCAAGCCGTCAGCATAAAAAAACACTGTTTATACTGATGTAGGCAGTTAGTAAAGAGTTTTTATTGAGTTGTGATACTGTTAGAAATAATTTTTCTGCAGACTTTGTTGAGAGAGAGATAGATGTGTTTCATCACACAACAGGTTAAAAATCATCATTCATGTCAAGATACCTTAATCGAAAATTAACCCCTTCATGACTGAGCTAGTTTTCAGGTTCTGTTCATAAATGACTGACAAATTTTTTACATTTTTGCTGTGTGGTTCTTCCACGTCAGTAATATACTTTCTTACTAAATGTACCCACACATATTATATATTGTTTTTTAGAGGACAGATAGGGCTATATAATTATATCACATATGTGTACCTAACCCCTCACTTAGTTTGGCTAAAATAAAAAAATGAGGAAAAAAAACTATAAGAAAACACTTTTTTCACAAGTTTTGATTATTATTTTTTTTTAGAATTTTTTTATATTAATTATAGTATAAAAAATATATTTATATATAATTTATATTTTCCTAATTTTGTTTTACACTTTATTTTAATTTTTTTACACTTTGTAAAAAAAATAAAAATAAAATAAAAAAACTTTTTTTTTTTTTGTCAGTTTATATCAAGCAATCACTATGACAGCTTGATAAATTAACTTTTTTATTTTATTTTTGGCTATTAGGCTGATCCAAACTTAGGAACAGCTAATAATAACCTTAGAGACTGATCCTGACTTTAGTCAGATTCAGATCTCACTAAAAGCTCTTTGATCGTGCCTAGACGATCAGAAATGATACATTTCACTCAAAAGATATACATTGTATCCTTTCAGTGAAATGTATCTAAACATCGGGCTCTCGAGCTGTCAAAACAAATAGCAGAGAGGTGAGGTGAGTCACTGCTGCCTCTCTGCTATTTTGAGCTGTCAAATACGGGATCGCAAATTGCGGTCCTCTATTTGCATGTAACGGCTTCATTCTTTCATTAATGAAAGGAAGAAGCTTTTACAAAAAGCTTAATTATTTCATTAATTAATGCCTCAATACTGAGACATTAATGAATGACTGTTAAATGCTGAGAATCAGCAAATACCGGCATTACAAAGCCTGATATAACTCGTCACGTACAGTGTACGTGGCCAGTCATATAGGCACAAAGTGACAAGACGTACACTGTACGTCTCCCGTCACGAAGGGGTTAATTTCTTAATATTGTAAGGAGTGGACCAGGGTTTGATCCCCCCACTTGGTCTTTTCTGCTAACCAGAATTCTCTGGCATGGCTGTGACAAGTTCCCAACTGACAGCGGACTTACTTTTGTCAGAAAGGATAAGTTTGCAGTGTGCAGCGAGGGACGGCCGAGCACACATCAGCGGCTCCTCTGTGGGTTTAGGCTCTAGGGACCGTGCGGAACTGGGGTCCCATCTGTTTTCTCCCCCTACTGCTAGTCTGGGACTCCTCTCGCTTTTTGGAAGTAAGATGGGCTGATGTCTTTGAGGCATTTGTTCTCCGTCCCAACACATTGACTTTCTTACTAAGTACCCCCCTATACCCAGTCGCTGCAGTCCTGGTTTCTTTTCCCACGATCTGAGGGCACCTGTTTTCTCCGGTTATTGGTCACCACGTCGGGCGTGCGTCCATTGGCTCTACTTGGGGCTGATTGCCTCCCCTCCTGATGAAGCGCAATACATGCGCGACACGCGTTGAGAAACATTCCACATTATCCACTCCTTGGGTCTCAGTTAAGATCTATATTGCTGATGTTCCAATCATCTCCTTTAATTGATGCGTTTATAATCATGTCTTTCAATCTTCATTATTGATATGCCATCTACTAATTGAAGTATGTTTATGTAATCATGTTTAATACATCTGAACCCTGATGTTGAGTGGATATTGGAGGCAATTAGTTCAACTTTTATTATGGCCGTTTTCTATTTATTTTTAATCGTGTGTAATCAAAACAATGTTTTAGCCAACTTTTGAGTGTTCTGCAACTTGTCATTCTTTGGTGCCCATAAAGCCCCACTCTCTATTTTCTTTTGTGACCAAATAGGGGTGTGCCACCCAATACCCTGAATTTGACCACCCCCCATTGTTTTTGTTTACTAAGGATAAGTTTGCAGACCACATGGGTCTCCTTTGCAAATAATATTACTACCTGCCTATATGCACTTTTAAAGAAAAGTACTCCGCTAGAGAACTTCTAGGTAATTCTTTGAATTATAGTACTGGTGAATAATTACTTTATTTTGCGGTTCAATTTAATAATCTGATTTTATTGAAAGTAATTCTGTTTACATATATCCAGTCACTTCATTTGTCTCACCATGCATCTCTCCAGTGAAAACCATTTCCCTTAGTTCAAAATCTAGTTATAATTTATAGATGCCTTCAAGCTAGCAGAACTCAACCATGCATCAAGTGGTTGGGCAATGGACAGCTTCTTTTTGAGAATTACCAAATCTCTGAGGAAATGCAGCTCTTGGCGCTTGAGGTTGTCACAACAATTTCCTTGATTAGCCTTTGCTGTTAAGCTGAGAATTTCGTAAATGCTGTATCTGCATTGTAAATTTTACATGTCGCTTCTGGCTGATCATTTCTTAATGGACTTCAACATCTGGCTCATTACTAACTCAGAAAAAAATCCAAACATATACTCCGGAGACAGTTCATGATTCAATTATAACCATTACAAAAATAAAGGAGAGGAGTGTGCTTAACACTTAAGAAAACTCTTATTTTTCATGCTGAATTTTCCAATTCAATAATAATACTTTGCACACAAGTTTACTTATTTGTAAAGTTTGTCATGTAAATTTGGTGTATCGCAGAAAGCTGTTATAGCCGCAAAGTGGGGGCAACTCCATATAAATGCCAGAGGTTTCCAACAAGCTCATATTGGTGTGATGGTCAGGTGTTCACACAATTTTGCCAATAGAGTTGTACAATCAAGGTGGGGTCCTAATTTAGCTGGCCGGCGACTGCCTGAGGTGCCGCGCGTGTCAGGATCCTCTGGCAGTCTCCGGCCAGCTAAATTAGGACCCCACCTGGAGTTCCTCCCACCGGACTAGCGCTGACTCGCCGCTGCTCTCCCGTATCGAAGGTAAGTGGAAAAAAAAACATAGCGCAAACATCGGGGCATTTTGACAAGTACAAGTACTTGTCAAAATACCCTGTTTTTTCCGCCCTCACCCTGAAGCGCCCTCAGGCGTCCGCCTGACTTGCCTTGCGGCAGCGCCGGGCCTGGTCTTAGTGGCAATAATCATCAGAACAAATAGAAAGAGCGACTCTACTTAACAAGAACCCAGACAACAGTTAAAACTTGACACCTGTTCTAACTTTTCTCTACTTTATCCAGAGCTAAAACAAAATAAACTGTCTGGAGATGATCTTTAAGAAAAAAAAAACACATTAGAATATTAGTTAAAAATTCCATTGTATAGATTGTATTACTGTAAATGTAAATTCTGAGTGAGTGTATTAAAAATAATGAGTGCAGTACCACTGCTGCGGAGCTGTGTTGGACAGGGACATCAGAAATGTATATTGCCCTGTTAGAAGTAGTATATTTATATGTGTTTTGTGATTGTGTGTGGAAGTGGAAATGAACAAACACTACAATTTGTAACAGTTAATATATTAGGACCAGGTGATGTTTTCCTCCTGCAGGGGAAATATGTTCCTGGAGATATTAATGAAAAGCAGTAATGGATGATCTCCTGCCTTGAACACACTCATCATACAGCCCATTTACTGAGCCTTACTCCTGATGTCCTTCTCCTGCAGAGAACTATAAATATTCTGGTTTATGTGTGGTACATCACACAACAAACCATCTGTTTTGAAAACGGCATTTGTAAAAACTTTCACACATGTTAAAGATAATGTGCCATATGGAAAAAATACAACCTTACTTACAAATGTGTTAACTTGTTTATGCTACTGTGTCTTTTAGAACATAGCACTGCCTTTCTCAACGCGGTGCCGTGTCAGTTCCTCAGCGGTGCCATCATCACAGGTATTTTTTTGTCACAGTGTCACTGGTTGTTATGATGCCGCATAGTAACCAATGACACGGTGTGTTAGGGTTACCACCCATCCCGTAAGATGGCATCATCCTAAATTTCAAAGTAAAATGCAGCATCCTGTATTGATTCAGTATGGGTCACAGTTTGTCCTGTATTGTCATACAGTATCATGCATTTCCATGGTGGTGCATACGGGCCAGCCACCAGCACCATGGAAATGCTAATGGTGATGGTGGCGGGGAGGGGGGGGGGGGGGCTCCCCGGGCTGCCCCCAGTATTCAGAGATTGGAAGGGCATATAGTCCATCTCCACCCAAACCTACTCTGCCTCTCGCCTTCCGACATGTTGCTATAGCCGAGCTGTAATGAAAATTGTAAAGTAGGACTTGATGTGAAGGGGGACTGAGGACTCTAAACTGAAGGGGGGACTCTAATGTAAAAGGTGGACTCTGATGTGAAGAGGGGACTCTAATGTAAAAGGTGGACTTTGATGTGAAGAGGGGACTCTAATGTAAAAGGTGGACTCTGATGTGAAGAGGGGATTCTAATGTAAAAGGTGGGCTCTGATGTGAAGAGGGGGGCTCTGATGTAAAAGGGGGGGTACTCTGACATGAAGGGAGCACTTCTGATATAAAAGAGGGGGGGGGGCCTCAAAGAGCAGGTAGATTGTGGTGCCTGTACACATCTGAAGGCTTAATGGTCACTGTTGACTGTAAGGGTTTGTAATATACAGAGAAAATGATTACCACAGGTTAGATGCCACCTCTGTTTTTCAGAAATAAACATAAGATCATATTTGGGGAGTATTACAAAATGTATCTTTTGTATGTTTAGTATTTAATATCAAAATCTTGGTGATTGATGATAACATTAAAGTGGAATCTTGGTAGCAGGGCCGGTGCTAGAATTCTTGCCTACACAGTCAAGGTGCATTTTTGCTAAACTGTAAATAAGCGATTATGTTATTAATGGTTTTTGCGCTGTGTTGGTGCTTGTGTTGTGATAAAATGATACAGGTGTATATTTAATTACAACACAAGGTATCACAATGCACGGCAATGCGTCGTAAAGCTTTGCCATGTGCTGCCACCGTTAAATTAATGTTTTTTTACAAAAGAAAAAAATCATGCACTGTGATGCGTTCTAACAACGCACTGCAGCGCATGTGCCTGGCGTACACCACAATATGGTGCACATGTATGTTATGTGTGTGGGGGGAGTGGGGGTTGTGCTTTTTTAAAAATTATTTACACATTTTTAATTTATTTTTAAATTATTATTTTTTTTAATTATTATTATTATTATTATTATTATTATTATTATTATT
>NW_017306322.1:1374242-1384170 GCF_000935625.1 Nanorana parkeri
TTTACTGTTGGGGGGCTTTGGGGAAATATTAGGGGTCCCCTGACATTTCCCTGCTGAAATAGAAAAAGACATTGAGGACTCCTCAATGTCTTTTTCTGCAGCCTTAGCACTCAGTGAATGGGAAGCACTCAGTACAGAGGCTTCCCATTCCTTCACAAACTGCTCATAGTAGGATATTTACTATCAAGCAGATTCTCAATGGGGAGGAGCCTCTGTACTGAGTGCTTCTCCCCATTGAGAAATTCATGAATGAACAGGAGGTGATGTAAATCACCTCCTGTTCATTCATAACTGGGGACACATAGTACTGTGTCCCCAGTTATTTACAAACACTGGAGTGATCAGATGATCACTCCAGTGTTTGTGCTGCATACGGAGGATCGGTAAATATCCACTGTCATCCTGAAACTGACAGGAGGAGAGTGGCTCCGCTCGGCAGCATCTCTTCCACCGTCCATTTTTTTTCCGGATCCCCAGAAAAAAGCAGCCGCGATCTGGGCCCCCCCAGTGCCGCGGGCCCCATAGCGATCGCATCGATTGCTATGATTGTAGGCCACTACTTCATGAGTTAATATGCTATATTATTGCCACATTGCCTATATCAGGGGCCCTGGAAGGTAATAAAAAACCTGGTCATCTTCAGTAGTCTCACACACATCTGTTTTCCCTCTATGTACATAGAGGGCCTGCTTCTGTGTAAATCACTTCAAGATTCTTAGGGTATGGGACTGTCATCCTTGCAGTGAAGCTGTTGCATCTGGGCAGTATCACTTGGAGCTGATGACATAAAGATTACACATTCATGAAATTAGTTATGAGATAATTTGGAAACTGTCCATATAAGATTTTAAGTAGCTGGTGTCCTCCATCCACTATGGTTATAGGTTTGCCTTTTATCAAAAAATACTACAGGAACAGCCCATGCTTGGATTTTATTTTAATAAATGAAAAAGTAAGGAAAATGGCCCATGGATAGGCTGAGGGAAAAAAAGATATTTTATTTAAAAAAAAAAACAAAGTAAAGAAGAAGCTAGGAAATCTGTAATATGTCCACAGTTATGTATGATAGATCCTCTATATGTGTTCATTCATTTTTACATTGCACCTTGACTTTCAATGACAAGGAGCAGAAGGCTTTTCAAAGGACTAGTGACCAAGAAGCTAAACTCGAAATGGCTTAGTATGAGCTTTTGCTTTTAGGATTTATGGGCAAGTCACAAAGATTTAGGCCTCAGGTGTCAGCTCCCACTCATCAGGTCCACTCTTGCTTCCCCATTCTATATATAGACCGCCTTACCACCTCCATGGCTACTGTGGTAGGCATTAGTATTCAATTCAGACTTCTAGTACTCCAGTAAGAGATACACTAATATGGAGCCACTTCAGCCTATATTTTTAGTTCTATTTATGTGCATTGCTTCTCCCTACCCAAGATTGCATCTGATGCTAGTCCAGCAGAAGTCTACATAATTATCTTAAAGCTGGATTGGAGTCACTAACCTTTTTTTTTATACTCTTGTACCCGTGCATGTTCTGATCCGTGACATTTTTTATTGGCGATGCCTTAAATACTCCTGCTTCTTGCTCTGCTACTCCAGTGCTCTATGCTGGCATAGCTGAGTAACAGTCACACCCTTTACAAATGTCCTCACACAGAGCTGTAGTGCAGAGGAAGAGAGGGATATTTTACAACCAGGTTTATTACTAAGTGATGTGTATTAAGAGAACTAGGTCTAGTGCTGCTTCTGCACAGTTATATTTAGACACCCATCACAAGTGTTGTAAAAGGAAAGCAGAAGTAAGGCTAGGACAATGGATGTTGCTAGTCCCATTTCTATCTGACTAAATATTTATTTCTTTGACTTTAGCTGGATTGTAACATAACATGGCTGCAGGTCTGTTTCCAGCTTGTTTATGTGAGATGTAATGGTCATGCTGAGCTTAGAAGTTGTCGGCATGGCAATGGCCTAGTCCTTCAGCATGCAAACCATATCATTTAATATAGAGAAAAGGTGCCAGACATCAATGTGTCCAAATAGAAGAATAATGCAGAGGCACAGGAAAGCAGACAACAAGTGAAAGCTGAACTCCAGCCTTACCGTCAGTATTGCACAGTTCTACAGGCTCCTCTCCTGAACTGAAACAGCGTGCTAAGATTCTCATAGTTTGCATTAGAAGCTAAAGCAAGTCAGATACAGCCCACCTCATTTCCTGGCTAGTAGACATCCAACATTATTTAGCTATTTCCTTCCCAGCCTGTACCCGGCCTGCCCCTTTTTTTTAATTGGATTTCAGTTTTTTTCAATTATAGAGGCTCAGCTTCACTCATGTGCTTTACCTAAGGGCAGTCTGCATGCAAATGTAGCCTGTCTAGGGACTCCCAATCCTCTAGACTGACATCCACCCATCAAGGGATATTGATATTTGCATAACTCTTCCCAAGAGCCAGTCCACTTCTTAAATCGGGGCTGAGGTCTCTTGAGTGGAGTACTGAGGCAGGGTGCTGTGATTTCAGGAAGCTATGTACAGCACCCTGCTGGGCCCCCTACCAGCCATGACCTGCCTGCATTGCATAGAGAAGCACAGAAACCCAGTAATGATGCCCCTGGGTCTAAAACAAGGTATGTAATAAAAACATAAAACCTTTATTTAAAAATGTCATGTTAATGAAGGTGAAAAGAAGGAACCAGGGAAGGCAAAATACAGTTTATGTAGATTACACTTCAGCTTTAAGTCTAGCCTGTTTTAATCTAAACATTTGTTTTGTATTCTGCAGTTGTGATGCTTATGGTGTATTTGCATATGTATTAATAATAATAATAATAATAATAATAATCTGGATTTAGGATTTATTGTTTGGGGTGGGTTTTTTTTGGACTGTAGTGTTTCTCACAGTCTGGGTTGTTGGTACCAGCAATCTAACCTATTCATGCCACTGTGATCCTTGTTATCTGTATTTTGACACTGCTATAGAACGTGCTGTCATCAATAGTTATTTTTTCATGAGAAATAGTTTCAGACATTCATTGTAAGCTGGCAACAGTTCAGGGCAACTTCTTTCTCCCAGCAGTGCCAGAAAACGGGTTTCTAAATTTAGAGATGGCAAAGAAATCATATGTAACAATGAGACCGTGTAAGCACTGCTAATGTAACAAAATGGTGGCTGGAGATGGGCATTTTTATTAATATTGCACAGTAATTGTGGAAAACAATGATAGTGGATTCAAATCTGTTCTAAAGTGTAAACTGGAAAACTGGAAATTCCGGTAAAATGTAACAATGTTGCAATGGCCATTGATGTTACGGCTGAGACCAGAATCAGCCATGCTAGGCTTTGCATACAGCTCATCATATGAACTACAAATGTAACTTGTTCAGCCGATAATACATTCTATGGCTTGAATTTTGTCCGATTAAGCAGGAGTTGGCCAAAATTCAAATATGGTATCTTCAATACAAGTATCTGAATTAACTAAAGGTATGGGTCAAAGTGGAGCCACAACCTTATTTAAAGGAGAACTATGAGGTGAGTGCTTTTCACTCACCTCATAGTATTGGATACAGTGGGGAAGGCTTTTATTGCCCTCTCTAACTCATTTGGGAAATTTTCCATGACTTGTCTTTTGTGGAAACACAACGTGAAATGAGAAGAAGTATCTCCAAAATGAGAGGAAATCCCAACCAAGGACAATAATCATCAAAATGGTTTCCCTCATTGGAAGGTCTCCCTTCTAGACTGTTGCTGTTTCAGAGAGAACTGTAACAGTTTGGATTTCCTTTCCATTTCAGTAACAATGGTTACAGGACAGAAACTAAGGGTGCATCCTTTTGATGTATACACAGACAGAAAGGGGAACCCACCACCGGTGCCCACCACTGTTGCTTCTGGGGCAACACTCCGGTCTCTCCAAGTACAATTAGTGCTGGAATTATGCAGCCATTGTCAGACAGGAAATCAATCTATTGGTTGCATTCCAGTTGTGTGTTGCTGGACCTCAATCACCGAGCAGAAAGACCTAGGGCACATGCCCCAAATATCAAGGTCTAGTGGTGCCTCTGATTTTATCGTTGGGAATTAGAATGTTTAGAATAAAAATCAGACTGATTTTAAGTTAGTTTTATTATTTTTGTTAAATTTTCTACTATACTACTTTGAAGTAAAGACAGCAATAATGGAAGGCTGACTTCTTTGGGTCCCATGGTGCCTTCGGCACTGAGGTGCACATTGGAGCAGAGCTATACTTACATGGATATGTTATCTAGCAGGGGTGCAAAGATCTCAAAACTGAATAAACACAAGCAAATCTTTTGGCAGGCATCACAGCTCACTTATATGTGTTCTAATTAGGTATTAGCTGCTTGCTGGCCTTGGCAAGAACTAAAATATACCTTTCATACAACAGTGGGCGAGAAGCAGCTTTTCACTGTACTGAGGTGGTGAGGGGGAGTACCTGGTTACTTTGTAAGGAAACAGCAGTTACTAAACTGTTAATAATTACTGTTAGGAAAAATTAAGAGTATTTCCAGTAACTTAATTTTTAAAAATAATGTAACTGTTATCTAAAAAGAACTTTTGGCTTCTTTATATTTAGGGGGCTGACTGATCTGTGCATCTATAGATAGATTAATAGACAGATATTCTCACTTGCCTGCATTCAGTGCCTGTCATGTGGGAGATCTCTTTTTTCACAGCTAGTGATTTATGTGGGTGGGAAAGAACCTCACAGCTACTTATCATTCCGAATATATTTATCTCCAACGTAAAGCTCATGCATCACAAGATCTATAGAACATGAATTTCAGTGAGATAAAACTATAGCATTAGTAATGCTGTTTTTGGTTTTCCTCATAAGATTCTTTCATATTATTTTCTATTATTGTGAGCACTAATTTTTTGCATCACTAAAATGTTTTTATAACATTTAAAACATATATTATTACCCTTTGTAAAGAGAATTATTCAATTTGCCCATTCTGGGAAAAGTGACACATTTCCATGCCATCTAACTCAGCCAAATGCCTGCATAAGGAGCATGTCAGCCTGTGTTGGGTTCATGACCTTCTCCCCTCCCTCACACACCCTAGTGATTTGCTTCCTAGGAGGAAGAGAAGAAGGTCACAAGCTGCACCATACATGGAAATACTGGGTATTTTGAAGGGCTCTAGCGGATGATCGGTGGAACTCTATGAAGATGACCTGGGAAATGTGACAGATTACATTAAACAATTTTTAAAAGTGTTCCTGTTAATAATTTGGTTTAGGGGGCAAGTGTTTCTTTATCATTGTGACTACTATAGATACTGGAGGAGCTAATTCTGCAGTTCTGCAGTTGCATAGTTGCAGGAGACAGTTAATTAGAAGTGACAGTAGGGATGAGCTCAGGTTTGGAACAAACCTGGTCCAAATCTGGGCTCCTCCTAACCCAGATGGGAGATAAGTCCACCCGCCCAATCAGTTGCAGGCCGGGGCATTCTCCACCCTCCAGCTGTACATAAACCATGCGCAGAATGCTTGTGGTGACATTATTGACTATATATGTCCAAATAGATACATTAGGTCACTGTCATTCACCAAATATAACCTTGTGGTCATATATGGTCAATTACATTGACATCATAGCCCCCCCCCTCATTTGCCTATGCGAGGCTGCTGGCAGAGTATTTACTGGCCACAGCTGATGGAACAGCAGCAGCAGAAGGGGTTTCCTTCCAGGTTCAGAGGTTTGGACCATTTTCGGTCTAAATCTGAGCTCATCCCTAGTGGACAGGTAAGGACCTTGTCACATACTGAATGTACAAGAAGAAAAGATGGGGCTTTAAAAGTGTCTACTAACTAATGCCAGGGAGTATGGTTCAACATAATGTCAAAGAATGTACAAGGTTTTTCTGGTAACAAGGAACCACATATATTAGAGTGAAATCAGTTAAATGATCAGATCGAATAATGTGCAGTTTATAGGATGTAATAAGAACAGATTTAGAGCATTTTGGTGCATTGAAATTTGTTGCACGAGTGATAGACGGTCACTGTGAAGGTATGTTGTTCTAGTATTTATTTATTACAGGTATTAAAATAGAGCCAACAAATTTACAAAGCACTTTACATACAATCTAAAGTCCCTATTTCACACACATACGAGGGCCAATTTAGAGAGGAGTCAATTAAGCTACCAGCATGTCTTGTCTTTGGATTGTGGGAGGAAACTGAAGTACCCAGAGAAAACCCCTGGCAGGCCCAGGAAGAACATGTTCTGCTAAAATCGCATCCTAGGACAGTGTCTTGGGAAAAAGCAGTACTTCGATCTTTCATCACATCTAACCAAAAGAATGCATATGTATGATCCAAGATATATCTGATCTGATTGCCTTAGGGCATCTGGAAGGATTTTTTCCCTATTGGAGTAAATGGATCATGCTTTATGAGAGTTATTTGCCTTCCTCTGGATCCACTGTGCGTGTAGGGTGCTGTTTATAGAGGTTTTCTATTTATTTATTCATTTTTTTGTTCTCTTTATTGACTGAACTTGATGGACTTGTGTCTTTTTTTCAAGCTGAATAACTATGCAAGTATGTAATCTTATAAATATATTGTACATACATAAATATTGCCCATTAAAAAAAAATAAGATAAAACAGCATCTAAATGATCAGGTCATTTCTACAAATGATCTTTCAGGGTAAAGGCATCATACTTAATATTTACTCAGATAGTAATGATACAGAAGTGTCAGTGACAAACTAGAAAACATCTCTATGGTGTCCTACCCCAGACAGAGAAAATCATCAATACAGTAACTGCAAGAAGAATCCTCATGTGTAAATGTGCAGGAAAGGCAAGTGGGTATGTTACCCAAAGCAACCAGTTTTATTCCAGCTAATATTTTCTTACTGTAACTTAAGAAATGGAAGCAGCAATCTTATTGGTTGCAGTGGCCAGTATGGTCACTTTCTGTTGGATTGTGCTGACGTGTGGGTTTGCAAAGGCCCAGGAATTCACTGCAGTGGCTGATCCATTTAGACAATATTGGTACTATATAATGGCTTGGTACTATTTTTTTTTTAATCTGAGGGTCTATATGTGATAAGTAATTAGTACCCGGCAATGCGATAGGAAAGGAGACATTAAAAGAATAACCTAGTGTGCTGTCTCCCTGCTGCTTATATATCACTCTCCTGTCAGCCATTGTAGATGCTATTAGAGCTTCTGATGGCAAGGCAGTGGGGGCTGGCATGACAGAGATGTGCTGCATTAGTGCCTTGGGCAGCAGAGACAGACACAATGTCCCTGGGTGTATTTGCCCTTTAAAAGGCCAAATGCAATCTTCAGATGATGAGTATCTACAGATTTCATTAACTGTAACTTGGAGAAAGGTGTTTTGTGTTCTGTGCTCATTTTTCAGCACGAAGAAGAAAGATACTAAATCTCTCACTTCTACAGCCGAGGGGGATTTTTCTGCCATCAAGAGAGCACAGCTCCTGCTATATCAGTGATTCTTGTTTCCCAAGGAACAAATACATTGTGTTTTAGTGAATGTGTCCAAATACATTTACCAAAGTAGATGTTTCTGCCAAACAGAATATATTTTTTATATATAAACTTTAAAAATAGTATCATTTTGTATATTATATATATTGTATCTCTTTATTAGTAAGTGAACATATTTACAGGGAACTTTCATTTTTGGGTTTTATTTTCAAACCATACCTGCCATGAGAGAACTAGGTCCATCGCTGACCTCTTGCTGAAAATGCTAAATGCCAAGGTATCTTTGTTTCAATATCTCTAAGTTACATACCCAGGACATGCCAGGCAAGTAGCATCTTCAAATGGAAAGGTCTACAATGATGTATTTCTTCTATAACAGGTTTCCTTTAATATGTTTAAAAAATCTATCTTAAAGTGAACAGCTAAAAACAAACACGTTTATCAATAGGTATGTTAAAAGGAGCTGTCACAGTGCATACTATCCTGGTAGAACATCATCATTGTAATAGAAATACATACTAGAGTTGTCTCTGATAATGCAATCAAAGCTTACTTGAAAAAAAAATCCCTTTTATGTAGTGAGTGCAGCCTTCTGTCTGCCCATCACTTTCACCAACTTCCTGGATTCCCAGTGTGTTTTGTGTCTCTTCCCCTGCTGCCTGATGTGATGCTATTTCCATTTCTCAAGACTACATATCCCATCATGCATTGCTTCCAGCAAGCAATGATCATGTTACATTGTGGGAAGTACAGACGTTCAGTTGTAGTTCAGATATCAAGCTTAGAGTTGTGACATGGAGAAATTCATATTCACAGGGCTGAGTGAAATTGTGTCCGTGCATTCAAGAAGTAAATCCTATGGGCATCTTCAATAAGTAAGTTTACATCCTTCTAGATTAATATGGTTATTAGGAGCGGGATAGAACTTATGGAAATTCAAGATAGAAATACATATTTTTGGGTTTTGACCACAGATACCCTTTAATGCTTTTCAAAACCCCAATTTCTAGTATAATTTGTAATTGGATATGTACACAGGGCAGCCATATTTGATTGGGCAGACTCTGCTTCCTGCTTAGAACTGCAGAACAATTTTGTACTTTGCTAATCCTCTGGGTCTGTTTGATTGAAAACAATAGACCCTTTGCAGGCTGTAATGACGTGAAAGACTTACTAGGATACCAGTAACCTTGAACCATGTAATCATTGCCTAGCTTTTCGGTCGCATGAGAGAGGTTGGGAACAGTGGTTTTTTTCTGGCATTAAAGTGCATGTTCACCATTTGTGTTTAAAAAAAAACAAAAAAAAAAAACAACAATTAACAATCAGCTTAGCTTCAGAAAACAAACTTTGTAGGGACAAAGACTGCTAATGATGATCGGCAGCTTCTGGTGACTTTGCAAAAGCACTTTACTGTTCATTGCAGGAATGGTGTGAATGGGCTATGAATTCTCACTTTATACAGCACTGTGAAAAATGTTGGTAATTAGTCATTATGTGACAGTATAGAGGGGGTGATAGAGCAACTGTTCATGACTGGTCCCATGGTTAGAATTTTTAACCAATGTTTGTAAAAAAAATAAAAAATAAAAATCTCTTCAGAACATAATGTTATCAGAGACCTGAAGAACGTCGTTCGAAATTTTGTTTTGTTTTTACATTCGATTTTGGAAAGAAATGGAATTTACTGAACACAAAATATATTCCCTGTTAGAATTTAGTTCATTTGAGAAAAATTTTCTATCCCTCCATTTCTTTTTTTGTGCCACTATGGTTAAAATGGATCATTGTTTTGACAACTAAACTATTAGAAATTCTGAATGTGTATACCCGGCTTTACTCACAAGATGTCTGCTCGTATTTCATTCTGTATAGAATAAAACAATATTTGTTTTCCACTCACATCTGAACAGTTATGGGAATTCTAGTGGGAATATGTTTTCACTGAAAGCTCTGATAAATAATATACCAGCTCTGATAATAAACCAGGAAGGTATTCAACTTGCCAGCAAACGAGCAAAGCTGAAATTTCAACATCAGATGGAGATTGCCTTTAAGATATTGTTGTTTTTTTTTGCTCTTACAAAGATTTCACTAAAATCAGATTTGATATCGGGCTGATTTAATAGCTCCCCTTTTGTACAACATGATCTATCTATCATTAGCCAATGCAGCCTTAGTGTGTGCAGAATATAATGTATAAAATAATAAGATGTCATGTGCAGGGATGAGTTTCACCTCCATGACAAGTGCTGCTGACAAATATCTGCTACATGTCATTGGAACTGTCAGCCACCTTTATTTCTTGACATTTCCTAATAATAGGATGCTTTGACATTGGCAGCAAATAGGAATATTCCTGGTTCTTTAAGATGGAGAGCGGTAGAAAAAAGCAAGTAAAACATTAACCCCCCCCCCCACCCCCCCCAACACCACAACCAG
>NW_017306322.1:1384180-1454012 GCF_000935625.1 Nanorana parkeri
CCCCCACACACACACACACACACGCACCCTGGTAAGAGCGACAGACTAAATTACACACATGTTCTCTTCGTTTTTTTTAAAGAGAATGCAGGAGAAAATGTGAGACCACAGGTACAGAAGATGGATTGAGTTTGAAAATTAAAAAACAAAAGACATATCTGAATACTTTACCTCTGTAAACAGTTTGAGATTTAGCTGGTTAGCATATACCCATAACTAAAATTGTCAGTTTTAGGTGTACTGAACCTTTAAAGCACATCTGTACTTTTTCCCAATCAGGGCAAAGTAATAGGTTTACATGATAGCTTGCCCCCTCTGCTGCTGATCCCACTCTTCCCTGTCACCCACCAGACCCCAGGCTCTAAAACAAGACTTCCAGGTATGTGGGGGAATGTGACTTTTTCCCTTTTCCTCCCACAGTGCAATGATTGGTACCAGTAATCTGCCTATGGAGATAAATACTTGTGTGAATGAGGCCTAAGTATCGGTAATAGAGTGTAATACAGGCATGCCCCTTTTTGGGCATAGTACAGTATGGGTATGCCCCTATTTGGGCATAGTGTAATACAGGTCTGCCCCTATTTGGACATAGTACAGCACAGGTATGCGCCTATTTGGGCATAGTACAGTATGGGTATGCTCCTATTTGGGCATAGTTTTATACAGACATGCCCCTATTTGGGCATAGAACAGTACAGGTATGCCCCTATTTGGGCATAGTACAGTATGGGTATGCTCCTAATTGGGCACAGTTTTATACAGACATGCCCCTATTTGGGCATAGTACAGTATGGGTATGCTCCTATTTGGGCATAGTTTTATACAGACATGCCCCTATTTGGGCATAGAACAGTACAGGTATGCCCCTATTTGGGCATAGTACAGTATGGGTATGCTCCTAATTGGGCACAGTTTTATACAGACATGCCCCTATTTGGGCATAGTACAGTATGGGTATGCTCCTATTTGGGTACAGTTTTATACAGACATGCCCCTATTTGGGCATAGAACGGTACAGGTATGCCCCTATTTGGGCATGGTACAGTATGGGTATGCTCCTATTTGGGCATAGTACAGTACGGGTATGGCCCTATTTGGGCATAGTGTAGTATGAGTAAGCCCCTATTTAGGCATAGTGTAGTACAGGTATGCCCCTACTTGGGCATAGTACATATTTGCTTTACATAGTCCGGTACAGTTGGCAGTAGACAAGGTTTACATTTCTGGGATATGTCAGAGACATTTTGGTGTGAGTTGCTGCTATATACACGAGTGATAACCAAGTGATGGTCATTCTGACCTGTTTCTGCGGTTTCCTGTACTACCCTAGAATAGGTTGGGTAAGCTTGTGTTTTTGACACAAGCTCATTCAAATTTCAGAGCTTTGTTTTGATTCCATCAAAGTCAATTTGCTGTATTTGTGTGTATTATAGAAGCCACACACATCTTTAAAAGGGACTTTGGTGACCTCAAGACATCAGT
This sequence comes from Nanorana parkeri, assembly GCF_000935625.1. Classification (NCBI taxonomy): domain Eukaryota; kingdom Metazoa; phylum Chordata; class Amphibia; order Anura; family Dicroglossidae; genus Nanorana; species Nanorana parkeri. The sequence continues at coordinate 1,385,663 of NW_017306322.1, forward strand.
AGTAAACATTATGGCGCCAAGTGGGAATTTTTTGCTTGCGTCCAGCATGTTGCAACAAATAGTTTGAATTAAGCATGCTGACAGACTGAATCCAGACATACTGAAAACACATCCAGTCCACTCTCTGTAAATATGACTGCGACAGCATGCCTTCACAGATGTCTAATCCAGTCCAATTGACCAGCTTTCCAAAATGTAATATTCTTACAGCTACGGTAGGAAATTCCTTTCATTCTAGCTTTAAAACAACTGCTTAAAATGGAAGATTTGAGACAGGATGTTTTTAACCACAAGACACAGACTAAACAACATGATTAAGTAATGTATAATATTATCATTATTAAAAAGATTAGGCAACTAAATAGTCTGCTTTATAAATATTAAGGTTACAAAATGTCTATCTGCCCTTTTATTAGGAAAAAGCGTAAAAATGCTACAAATGCCTAAAGATTATAACTTGATTGGTTGAAAATCAAACTGGAAAGATGGCTATTTTCAAACAAAATAGATCCGGAGTGGACCAGCTCTGAGGTCCCGATCGTAATATATACACTCCTTTATGCCTCTAGCATCAAGCATTTGGGAGGCTATACTGCATTCCTGGATACCTACCATTCCACCTGCTTAATAATTAGCATAGGTGACACTAAAGGTGGCCATATACTAGTAGAATTTTGTGTGAGAATGCTTTTTTGAGCATTCCAGTTCCTAATAATTAATGGTGTCAAATCAGCGATCGTTTTGACCCGTAGTGGCAAAAAGAATTGAAGGAGCAGGATGGACATTTTTTTCTTGAAGGACCAAAATTCTATCAGTTTGGCATATGTTATTTTTTTTCAAAATTGAATGTTTACATCAAATGCAATTTTTTTGTACTCCCGAAAGGGATAAAATGCCTACTGAAAAATGTGTGCTCACATTTAAAGTGTATTTCCACTTTTGCGGCCAAATTGGGATGCCATTTATTTTATATTTGTTACATGTTCTCATTTACATAACTTAAAAAAATATTTTTTACCATTTACTTGCTTTTATTGAAGTTTTTCCATTCTCTGTAATTTCAAGGAGGGGTGGAAGGGGCTGGGGAGTTAGTGTTTACCATAATTAGCCCTGTCTGTACTGTGCTGGCAGATCCGATTATTTGTACATCTGAACATAGTCTGTCCTAACCAAGAGTTAAAGATCAAGAAGAATAGCCTTAGTCTAGCTGAGTGGATTTCCCCCCATTAAAGTGACACTAAACTCAGGAATTAAATCTTAAAAATACATTCAAGTACCCTAATTCTTAACAAAAATTAATCTTATTTGTGTGTCACTCGGCTGTAAATCCTCAAATCATCTCTGAATTGGTGCTGACACTGTCCTTCCTTCTGGAGGGGGGCTACTTTTATCCCCCATGGTCCCTGTGTGTGTTGTAAAGTATCCAAGCTCTCCTGTGATAGACTATAATTTCATGTTTAGTTTACTAATTTGATATGAGATCGTAGTCCATCACCGGAGTGAGCTTGGAGTGGTGGCTACTTTATAACACACACAGGGACCTTGAATGTATTAAGGTGCTTGAAAGTATTTTTAAGATTTAATTCATGAGTTTAGTGTCACCGTTATGAGGGAAAATCTTCTTTGTCCCCGTTTGTCTTGCTCACTCACAAATGTTTGAGTAGCTCACAGTCTGGCCAAAGGCCTCATCCAAAGAAATATCTAAAAGCACGAAATATTTAAGAAAAAATAAAATATCAGTATGCTGCGTGAACAGCACCAGTGATGTTTTCTCAAATTTGACTTAAAAAGTGGAAATACACTTAAGTAGACATGTATACATTAAAACTGGTGTCACAATGCCATCAGGATCCATGTTCTTCCTAAGCCTGAGTACTCCACTCAAGTGATTTAACTACCTACTTGGCTACTGTGAAAGCCCACAGGTCAGCACCTACAATATAAATGTGCAGATATAGCAGCCCAGGCCTCTGCCAAAACAAATAGTTGGACCACTTAGGATGGAAATAAAAGGCTCACTGCTATTTGTGAATTTTGCTGGTGCTGGTGATTGGCTCAGTGTTTGGGCCTAACAAACTGAAGAGAGAATATTATTGGTTGTCATGGGCAAGTGCTCCAGATTCTGTCTGCTCCAGGTTTGATAAATTCCCCTCAATGTATGCCCTATATGTGGAGATTCTCTACTATCAAGGAAAACTACACTGTAGCTTTTCACCGGTGCAGTATATATATATAAATATATATATATATATTTTTTTTTACACATTTAGAGAGAATACAGGTATGCTGTAGTGTATATGTGCTCAAAAGGAACACCTCGACATGACCCAAGAGTTGACATCATCAGTCTACTACTGCTCCTTATTGTCCAATATCACAGGATGGGGGCAGGGAGGTGTCCAAGCTGTATTGCTTAATTGCAGCAGAGAAAAGTCAGGTTACCAACCTGGCTGTGCCTCCTGGTAGGGTTATGCCAGGTAAAACATCTCACACATATGAATGCCAGCAGTATATGGCTGTTGACGTACATACTGTATATACTATAGGTAGCTGTTTGTTTTATTCGCAAGCCAAGCTCATACAGTTTAGTTAGGTGTAGACAGTTGTCAGTATGTCAAAAGAAAATGTCAAAACATAAACATAAATCATTATTCCCTACAGGGGGGTACCAAGGTCGGGTGTCACCCGGTCTCTGTTGTAACACTTAAAGGAGAACTATGAGGTGAGTGCTTTTCACTCACCTCATAGTTCTAGCCGACCTGTGACAATGAGACTGTCACAGGTCGGCTCAGTAGATTGGGAGGTGAGCGAACACATAGCGGCGTTCACTCACCTCTCGATCCTGTCACGGCTCTCTGCCATGACAGGGGAGGGGCTGGATTCCCCCCTCCCCGATCCGCCAGCGCTGACTGTTCTCTGTCTGAATAGTTCTCCTTTAAGTAATACAAGTTTTAGCAGCACGGTACTGATTTTACTCAACACATATTTTAGAGAACTGATGCAGCAAATGTTTTTCTTCCGCCATATAACACAAGCTCTGGGAGCATCCTTGCAAAAAAATAAAAGAATATACCTAATAACAACTGATAATAAAACACAACAGTGCGATACTAAGAACCACTAGAAGTGGCACAAGAGACTCTTACAAGTCTGTACAGTCTCATTGCTGGAGTTTAATTTGTTTGCAGTTGTCCTAGGTTGGGCTCAAGCAAACACAATTAAAGTGACACTAGGAGTTAAATCTTAAAAATGTATTTAAGTACCTTAGCTATGTAGCCCCTATATAGTTATATACATGTGCTACTATAGAGAAATGGAGACATTGCTGAAAGGACGTTGAGAACTACATCGCCCAGGATGCTGTGCGGGAGAACTAGCGGCGGTAGTTACGGAGCGCGGGCAGACTAGGACCGGGATCTGAAGTGTGCGGACGTCCGTGAGACTGTATGAGCGAAGGCTGCCTGCAACAGGGCTGTGTGGTCACCTCTGTCTGACAGGGACACACAGGCTCTGCTCTGTACCTCAGTGTAAAAAGACTGTTGTCCGGCTGCAGAGCGAGAGAGACGGTGATTGAGTGCCCACACTGAGGCCTAGTGACGCGTCATCGGCGGAGGTATCGCGACCTGGTGATATGGCCAATCCAGCCCCTGAAGTGACCCAGTCAACCCAACAGAGTGAGGGGAATCGAAAGTAGCCAGCGGTGATCGTTGTCGGAGATCCTAGATTACCCTAGACGAGCAGTGATGTGTCTCAGGAAACCCTAGACCATCTGCTGCTGAAAGACATCATCGATTCCAAGATAACCCTGGGAGTGTTGAGAGGCCTCTGGGCCAATGTGACAAGGTACTTTTACAACTCTGCTACACAGTATTGGACCCAACATTGGCTAGCCTAGGACCTTACTACTGTCCAGTAGTCTAGAGGGGGTGTTATACTTCCCTGGGGAGATATTATTGTTGAGTTTACTTATCACAAGATTCATTCCTGAGACAGTCTGGCGTTACAGGTTTCTGTATAGGCAATAGATAGCCGTGGTGACTGGGTGCCAGAGTGTCTCAGCCTTTTGTTGATTGTACTGTATGTCACTAGTAGACCACCAAGAAGATTATTTTGCATTCCTCAGCCATTAAATCCTTTACAAAACTCTCCAAAGGTGTGTTGGCGTGCTGTGGTTCTATCATTGGGCGGTACATTGGTGCAGGGGGACAGAAAGAACCGTTACAACCAGCGGCTCCTACGGGGGTTAGCGCTACAGCTATTAACAAAAATTTATCTTATTTGTGTATCACTGGGCTGTAGATCCTCAAATCATCTCTAAATTGATGCTGACACTGTCCTTCCTTCTGGACTGTGGCTTCATTTGTTCCCCATGGTGCCTGTGTGTGTTGCAAAGTAGCCACCGCTCCAAGCTCGCTCCTGTGATGGTCTACGATCTCATGCTTAATTTGTATTGAGATGAAAATACTTAATGGAATCAAGCTTGGAGTGATGGCTACTTTGCATTATTAAGATTTAACTCCTGAGTTTAGTGTCACTTTAAGTTTACTTCCTTCTCATGTTCCTGATGCTCATTCGTTGTCTGAGTATTTACTTCAGTGTGTATCTGAAAGTCATTTTGGTTTTGTTTTTTAAATTTGCTGTTCATTTTTTTCTAAAAGTTGTTTTTTGTACAGCTTTTTAGACTTTCTCTTTAGTAGCCGCTTGCACGTCAGACAGATGCAATTACCACGTTGCTGAAGGACTGCTGGGAGAAGAAATTGCCGTTTTGTTTTCAACCACTCTAAGAAGATTGACAGCAAATCAAAGCTGGGTCTCTTCTTGGTTGCTATGTAGACCATCCCTTGTATTCTGTTTACCTCGCCACTGACTACAGAGTGTGATCAGGCCGTTAGGTAGGTGAAGAGTGCTAGAAGGGTGAACTACACAGTAACCAGAAGAACCATTATAGTTTAGCCGTCATATGGTACTGTTTTAGGTATTTTAGCTGGTCAAATGGAAACATGGAATTTTGCTCCTCCTTATATAAATTGTACATATCTATATGAATTCTGAACCTTTCTTTCAAATGTTCTTCAATTAACATTAACCAATTACAATTGCATAGTAATTATATTAAAATGTTTTCATCTATACTTTGAATGAGAAGATTGCTACTTTTCCAATGGGAAAGGTCTATGCCTACTAGTTCTTAGTGACCTCAATATTTTCTTATTGTCATCCTTCTTCCTCTTAAGGTGATTGATAATTATCCTGAATGTACTTTTGTTTTACTACATCTCCCCCAATTTATATGATGTATTTGAACTGACGACTATCCTTTAGGTTAGATAAATGTGAGAGATAATAGGATTTAGCAGTATTTTATTTATACATCCTGCAATTCTGTCTACATGTACAGTAAATAAAAGATTTTACTTATTACATGCTATTATCTATTATTATAAACATTATTGTAAAATGTAGGAGTTATTGAAACACATGCCAATAGTTCCCATCCCACTTACCAGTTATGGATGTGAGCATCTTTTTACTAAGTAGGTAGGACCAAGTCTGATGTCTACGTTTTTTTATAGATATTCGCAAAGAAAGCTTAAATCCTCTACTCGATGGAGGCCTCTATGTGTAGTAACATGAAGGGGGCCCATCTCTCTTGTGGTATTCTTTTAAAGCTGGATTTCAGGCAGGTAAATACAATGCTTGCATTTCTCTTTTCCCGGCCACGGCAGGTATTCCACACTTCTGGGGGTGTTGAATTCCTGCTCCTCTGCTTCACACTGTGGTTTCCTTCATTGTGACGTATGTTACTACAGAATGCATGAGCCAAAGGGAGAAACCACAGTGTGCAGTTGGGCTAACAGGTATTCAACATACTGAAAGTGTCAACTACCTGTTCATATTGGGGGGTGAAACAAAGTGGCAGTATTGAACACATAAGCCACCATAAAGGAGCCTATTCTTTACAGGGTGATTTTGAGTACAAGTGAATGTATGTTGACAGGGACACTTTAAGTGTATGTGTCTGAATGTAGCACTTTGTTGGCCTTTTGCAGTCCCTGTACAACAAAGCTTAGACTGAGACAGAAGCAAAACAAAGAGCCAATCAGGTGAGCTGTGATGCTACATGTGCTAAGAAACGTGCTTGTAGTGCAAAGTGAAAGATTGATGATCTTAGTCTGCTGCCTCTACTACGGCTGAAAGGAGTGCAGAAAGGAGTGCAGTGAAAAGATGTAGTTGTATTACTTTACTGCAGTAGAGAAAAGTCAATTTTCCAGGCTGGCTAAGCTGTATGAAAGGACTGTGTAAATCCCAGGACTGGATGGAGAGCACCAAAAATCCTTTGGGAGGTAAAATAGCTCTCATATACTGTATGTATTCTGTGTATTTAGCGGTTTAGCCTGGATGTTAGCTTTAGGTGCTTAGCAAACAAAAGTGAGACCCAAAATTACCTCCCTCATCACCTCCTCCCATGTTCACCTCCAGGCCTTCTCTATAGTCTCTCCCATCCTCTGGAACACCAATCCTCCTCCCTACCCCAATCTTCCTGGCTATCTTCTACTATATAGGTGTCCCTGACCACTCAGCTCTTCAGAGAAGCCTAGCCTGCCTCTAACTAAAATCAGAATCTTCTTCATAAACTCATCCCCGCACAGTTACTACCTCTTATATACATTGCCCCTCTTTTTAGATTGTAAGCTCTCACAGGCAAGGCCCTCCTAACCCTCCGGTCTTGATTTTATTGTCACTGTACTTTATTTTGTAAAGTGCTGTACAAACTGTTGGCGCTATATAAATCCTGTATTGTAATAGGATAATAATAATTTTTAGGGAGATTATAAAGGGATTGTAGAATCAGATTCTAAGGTGATTGGGTAGGATTAGACAAAATAGGGTTAGTGTATCGCATGCCAGGGATACTTTCTGCTCCAGTTAGGCACTTGTTCCAGCCTAAGGGCCTGTTCTCACCACAAAGTCTGCATTCCAGTGCGTTCGGCCTCTGGAACCCAAGCCGGCTGGCTCCCTGCGTTCAGGGGCGGGAGGGGGAGTGGCGGTGCATTGAAGTAAATGGCACCGCAGCCACACACCCTGCCCACCATGGGATTGCCCGCACCCGGAACGCAGGCACCATTAGTGCTTATGTTCCGGTCCAGTGCGATCTACAAAAATACTGCAAACACTATTTTTGCGAGCACTTTTTTTGCAGATCGCACTGGATCGGAACGCAAGCACTAATGTGCCTGCGTTCCGTGTGCGGGCAATCCCATTGCAGGCAGGGTGCGTGGCTGCGGTGCCATTGACTTCAATGCACCGCCACTCCCCCTCCAGCCCTGGACGCAGGGAGCCGGCTGGCTTGTGTTCCAGTGCATTCCAGAGGCTGAACACACTGGAACGCGGACTTTGTGGTTTGAACCGGCCCTGAAGCAAGTGAAGTTGAGACTTGACCCACCTATGAGGGGAGTTGCTACATGAAGAGTTTTTAAGCAAATTTGCCCCCTTTTTTTAAAGTGGAATCCCCCTTTAAGTGGAAATAAAAAGGAAAACAACATTTATTGGACAGGGTTTTTATAATCAACACTTAAGTACACTTGTCATGAGAGAATTATGTAGGCTGCCGACCTCTTCTTTGGAAATGTTAAATGCCTGGCTGTCATGTCGATGCTAACACATTAAAGAGGAACTTTACCTTTTATCTTTACTCAAAGAGATCTTTAGAAATGTTTAGTATAACAACCAGACAGATACAACAGATACTTATATATACAGTAATTTTAGGCTGTAGATGAATCCATCTCCCTTTACTTCCTGGAACTCTAGGACATGTGACCATGTACCTCCTCTCGGGTGGAAAAATGCATTTCCCTAAAATCTTGCAGTTTTTGCAGTTTACAGATGAGATTTCCCACTGTGCTGTAACTTTCCCAGGATGCCTCTCTTATGCATGGGCTACATCACTAATGCCTACAAGGACCAGGAAGTGGAAAAACAGTAATTGTAAGTAAAAGAAAAATACTGTATGTTGAGTTAACTACTGAATGTAAGATGATTTCCTATGACCATGCAGGGTTTCATGCTGATGTGATGTTTAGTGAAATGGGGTTAAAGGTCCGCTTTAATGGTTTCTGAATCACTGACCTGGAGCAAGCATAGAGGAATTCTGATACTATTTTACAGCATGCATAGTTGGGGTCCTAAAGCCAGACAAAGCCAAGTAACAAACATTTTCAGAAGGAGGCCACCAATAGCATTCCCACTACTTCTCTTATGACAGGTGCTCTTTAACTTACTAAAATTGTACAACAATTGCTTTAAAGTGACATTAAAAGGATACAAAAATTTCCCTCCCCCCAATGTTAATGTCAGCACTTACCTTAATGATGTCTCTTAATCTGATCTTCTTCTTTCCTGATGGTGCGGCGGCTCTCCGATCCAGCGCTGACTGCTCTCTGCTTGCAGGCACTTCTGATCCAGCGGTGTCTGCAGGCGGGTGCACGCGTTCATAGACTTACCTTGCGTCTCTGCTCGTCTAACGGCCGAGAATCCGAACTGCGCATGTGCCCGCCCCAAGATGCTTTGCGGCCGCCCGAGCAGTTTCGGATTCTAGGGCGGTAGCACGCAGCGAAAACAAGGTAAGTTTAAACCGCTGTTAAAGTGGGGTTTTAAAAAAAATAAATTTTGCCTATATCTACTGCTTGATAGGGCAGATAACTGAGGGTTTAGAACCCCTTTAATATATTCCCTCCATAGCACTGAATTTAATAAATCTATACCTCCATATATCTACAAGCATGGTAACAAGCCTGGCCAACTAATTATAGACCGTACACTGTTGTGCAATCAAGATTTATTTACTATGACACTAACAGCTGGGATTGCTTTCTTCTTACAAAAAGGTAATTAGGTTTGCTTGCTAAGAGGTTCTAGCACAGGCACGGAGTGAAACCTGAAAGAGACTCTGGCCAGAACTTTCATATCTGATGAGTTTCTATGGGGTATTAGAAGCAATTTTGCACAGCGATTTTATAGATAAATCAGGCTAGTGCTGAATGTCTGACTGAACAGTAAAAGAATGCAAAATCATTCTGTATGGAAGAAAATAAAATAAAATAAACAAACAAAACACTACAGTGGATTTAGGTAGAATTTTCTGAAGGACATACATTTTTTCAGTAGACACATACAGTATTTATGACAATATTTAAATAATCAGGAGTCAGGACATCACCAGACTCTACCCTATAGTAAATCTAACCGGCCTGGGGTTTTAATGGTATTAACAGTGAAGTACCTGTGTTGGTCTTCAGATCAGTTCTAGGCTCAGGCATTATTCCCACCTGGGCGTTTTGTAGTTTCTTTCCATAAGCATGCATGATAATGGTCAAGAGGAGCGCCATTGTATTTAATAACCCCTGTTCACACCCGAGCATTGTGTTGCATGTTGGCAGTTGTGTGAAGCTCAAAAAAGTACCTGAGCTTCTTTCGAGGCAGAATCACGTGTTTTGGCCTTATTAATAATGTCCAAAAAAATTCCCTGGCTACTCTCATGCTTAAATGCGAGTAAAACCTCTGGCTGTGCATGTGGTCTTGAGTTCTACCCAGGTCAAAATTAATCCCATGCTAAACAGCACTTCTATACTTTTATACTACAGTGGGCAAGCAGAGGGTTTGGCATTTGAAAGTTTAAAGAAGAACGCCATGATTTTTTTCTTAAATGCGCTGGGTGATAAATAGTTCACTCTAATAAGGGGTATGCCACTGCGCTGTGACAGGAGAGTTGAGGCGGGGGTGGAAGGTGGTTGGGGGTTGGTTGATTATTCTGCCCACCCATTAGGTAATTCTTGCAAATACTTTCTTCCTTGCACATACAAATAATTGTATGTATGTATGTATGTATATGTATATATTACTTAAAAAACGATACTTAAAGCTGAACTCTGGGATAGGCCAAATACAAGAGACATGCATATTCTTACTTGAATCTTAAAAGGAGAACTATGAGGTGAGTGTTTCTCACTCACTTCATAGTTCTAGCCGACCTGTGACAATGAGACTGTCACAGGTCGGCTCAGTAGATCGAGAAGTAAGCGAACACATTCCGGCGTTCGCTCACTTCTCAATCCTGTCACAGCTTTCTGCCTTGACAGGGGAGGGGCTGGATTCCCCCCTCCCCGCTCCGATCCTCCAGCGCTGACTGTCGGAACGGACGGGGGAGGGGGCGGGTACAGCTGGCTCTGCCTCTTGATAGGCAGAGCCAGCTGTCACTCACGCAGATGGGCGGATCCAGACATAATTGTCGGGATCCGCTTCAGCTGCGGCGTCTCAGTATACCGCGAGCTGTAGCTCGCGGTATACTGAGCTTAGGGTGACGGGAGGACGCTAGTTTGTGTCCTCCCGTTACCCTAAGGAGAACTATGGGGAAAAGCCCTAACCCCATAGTTCTCCTTTAATGTGCTTTTTGTGTATTCCTTCCAGATCTGTGGAGTAATCAAGTGAAACTCTGTCTCTATGTAGGAGTTTTCTGTAATAAAGTGGTTTCTGCTCTTTCTCCTTGTGCAGGGTGACTGGTCTTGTTTACTCCTCTCTTGTAGTTTTCTGTAGGCAGCCTGTAGTTTGGCACAAACTGTACACAGCCAAGAACACTATTGGACAGGCACCAGGATGAACATGGTTGTGTTATCTTTGGACCAATTTCTTAGTCCAGGAAGTGGACACTGACCCCAGATGATCCCCAAAGAAAGACGGTGCTGGCCTTACTGAGAGAAACAGCGATGACAGGATTGAATTTGTCGGTGAGATTACTCTGATCTCTTTGGGAGGTAACATATACCTGTAAGCATTAAACTAAACATTATTTAGCACACATAGTGGAAAATATCTCGAAGGTTTGCTTACCATGAGCAAAAAAATAAATAAATGCCCTTTTCATCTAAAACATCCCTAAATGTTGCCCCACTGTTTGGCAAACATGTTTATTCCGTTTTAACCCTGAGTTATGTGATCTATTTTTTAAAAGAAAATACAAAGAGCATTTTTGAGGAGCAGGCTTGGTTTTGGAAGAGTTTAGTTGATTTTTAATTCATATACTATTTTATATTCCATTTTTTGTGTGAAGTCACAGGCAGTTGCATTTGTGGGATATGTTGTGTTCAGGCTTCTCTCATTCTCTGTAGTGCTCATCAGAACTTCAAAATAGCATCAAAGCTGACATCAGGAGTATGTGCACTCTATTCAGCCAAATAACCCGGGATGTTTTATACTGTAGAAACTCCTTGAAGGAGAAATATTGGGAGAGTAAAAAATACTTTTACAAATACTTAAGAGTCGGCACAGGATACTGCAACTGTCTCGTGCCGGCTCTTTATACTGTGAGCTGATAGCACATCACTGATCCCCACAGGGATTTCCCCTCCCCTCTGTGTTCCTCCAGGGACAAAGTGGAGGGGGCGGGCACAGCTGGTTCTGGCTCTAGATAGGGTGAGTCAGCAGTCAATCAGGCAGTCGGGTGGATCCAGATATTATTGTCGTGATCCATCCCAGCTGCAGTGTGGCTTTGACCAATAAAAACGTTTAGCTTTACTTCTCTTTTAAGTACACCTCCACTCAGTGATAACTGATAAATGTAATTTCTCAACAGCCACCAGGAATCAAAAATCTAATTTTCAGCTGGTATTTTGGTTTGGTAACAATTTTCCTTTTAGGGACTATAAGGCGGGTGATCATGTTTACCTTGTTCTGCTCTCATTTCTGTAGTATAGCACATATTGCATCTTAAATGTTGATGAGTGTGCAAACACATAACAACTACTAGAGAGTGGATTCCACTAGTGATAATTAGAAATATTTGTGATTCTGCTACTAAGGAAGAGTTGCTGCTGACAGAATCACACATGTTACGTGGAGCTAATATAGAATTTTTTCTCTTTAGATGTTCCCAGGGTTAAATAATTTAGTCCTAGGTACCAATTAATGTAGCTGTGCCCCCAACTGGTACTTGGTAGATTTGGTGGGTGACAAAATGTTGAATTATGCCTAATGGAAGATGTACATGGTTATCAATCAGTGAGCAGCTAGTGCATTTCAGTAGACATTGCTAAGATGCGCTCTCAGTTTACCTTCAGGGCCCATTCATATCATTGCAGTGTGTTAACACAATGCACAATTTATTTTTAATGGACCTTCTCATTGCTTTGCAGCGCAACACTGCCAAAAATGTTGCACATATAATTTTTGGTTCATTGTAATGTATTAACACATGAACCAATGCAATAACCTGGGCTTTATGTGAGGCATTGCAATCAGGTTCAGAAAGCTTTTGTAGCCCCCATCACCCTTTGTGAGGTGGCTACTAGAAATGTAGTGATTGACAGAGCGGTAGTCTGGCTGAATTATATTTGGCATTTATTTGGTTATTTTATAGGTGTTCTGGCATTGATTGTACCTTCCTGAGTGGAGTGTGACTCTGCTGCAGTGTGAGACAACCAATGAGGGACACTGTGAGTGTGTGTGTGTGCAGTCCACCAGCCAATCACTGGGGCTCTGTTAGCCAGTGTTGCATGCTGGGACAGGGCATATACATATATATACACACACAGGTGAAACTCGAATAATTAGAATATTGTGCAAAGTTAATTTATTTCACTAATGCAACTTAAAAGGAAAAGGTTCTGTGCCAATCCCTGTTTAACTGTGCTGCAAATGGATCTACATTGGAATACTACTGTAAAAGGGACTGGTGAGTCTGGAGTCTGTGTCTGTTTCACCCTGGAAGTCTAGGCGACTATACCCTCTCTCCCAGTGTGGCCATGTTAATAAAGTTCTTCAGCATCATACTTCTAGACTATATGTCAGCTCTGTTGGTCACTAAAAGAGGACGGTCAATGCTAATCGGGCAGCTGGTTGCTAAAATCCCTAGATAGGCTAGTGATGACCCAGGTTATTCCAGCGGCTCACTTTCATAGTCCATGTGGAGGACCTGAAGGACTATGTCACCCCATGATACTGTTCTGTGCCATCCTTCTACAGAGGGAGGGGCAGAGAACGAGGGAACACTGATTTGTGGTCAGAAGGAAAGAATGCCATAGGGATTTAGCTAGGAAGGCAGCCAGCTATAGGAGTACAAGAAACATTTTAGAATGAAAAGTCATTCAGCAAAATGTGCATCTTGGACTGAAGAGTATCTTTATTGCATGGTGCCCAATATTGGCAGCATCAACATTTACTGTTAAAGGAAATCTGTAGTATAAGATTTACAGGGGGGTCTTTAGGCTGCCATTGCCCACCAGTTATTTTTTTTCTGAGTCACTGTCCTGGAACAAGTCTGCACTAACTGATTAGGCTTGAGAAAGAGGCAGAGCCTCGAAACGCGTAGCAGCCGACAGTTAGAAACCTCCCCTTGCTATTTCCCCTCTGCATGACCGTGACAGCTAGAGGACACACCGTTTGCACAGACCTAGGAGGTCCCTGAACGGTTCGGCACTGACACCGCCTCCTGTCCCTACCACCGCGGCTCAGCCTGGCCAGCTGAGTCCGTGTTGACAACGATCATCTGGTACAATACTTGTACTTGCTCTCCGATTACACTCCCCATACCACATGAACATCAGACCAGCTTCCACTCTATATGCTGTCTACAAAACGTGAGTTCTCTCTACAGTAGTAGCACTCTTTCTTTGTGTGATTTTAAAGTTAGAGTTCACAATCTGCCTATTTGATCCAGGTCTGTACCTTGGAACACAATGAAGCCGCTGGATCAGCATGAAAGCCATGCAACTCAACTCAGAAGAAGATGTCAGCAATTGCAGTCTATGTATTCTCTCAGTTTTCTTTTAAAGTGACACTAAACTCAGGAGTTAAATGTTAATAATGCATTCAAGTCCCTTTACTATTAATCAAAATGTATCTGATTGGTGTGTCACTCGGCTGTAGATCCTCAAATCATCTCTGAATTGGTGTCCTTCCTTCTGGAGGGTGGTGACTTTTGTTCCCCATGATCCCTGTGTAAAGTGCCACCACTCCAAGCTCACTCCTGTGATGGACTACAATCTCACGTTTAGTTTACTCATTTGTATTGAAATTGTAGTCCATCATGGGAGTGTGCTTGGAGTGGTGACTACTTTACAATACACACAGGGACCATGGGGAACAAAAGTAGCCACCGTCCAGAAGGAAGGACAATAGCAGCACCAATTCAGAGATAGATCTACAGCTGAGTGATACATAATGTATATTTTTGTTAATCGTTAAGGTACTTGATTGCATTTTTGAGATTTAACTCCTGAGTTTAGTGTCACTTTAAATTACCAATGTCACAATGCCAGTGCTACTTACTTCCAGATCTTACATTAATCTGTAGAGTCACTGTACACTGTGCTGGTGAGCTATGATGTTTAAAACAATTTCACCTACAAGTGTCTGGGTCTCATCATACCTCAAATACAGATCTTTAAATGTAAACAGGACACGTGACAAAAAAATAGCTGTTGATTCGGACTCCACACAGGGCTAATTGAGGAATCGACATTGCTTCTGTGGCACCCTTTCCACCCATGGTATGTGCAATTACACAGCTATTAATTAATGATTAATGATGTGCTTAGGGATTGAGATAGATTAGACAACAAGCGCTTTGTTCCTGTCCCCATTTGTTAGCTCTGCTTGATCAGGGCCAGTCTTGCTTGCTGTCAAGTGCAGATGCTGGATTGAAGTGCTCTTGAAATGTCATTTTAACCCAATCCTTCCAATTGCAAATGCTAATTCATCATGCCAAGCCTACTCACCAGTGGAAAGGTTATTTCACTTGTGGCCGGTATTATTTATGATTTTTCAAGTGATATAGTCATGGGAGATATCGATGTATCACTTAGATATTTTGCACACATGCACATCCCGGTCACTTACTGTTGCTGCATGCTAATCCCTCAAGAAATGGGAATGTTTCCTTGTCAGCAAACACATGATTTTCTTCATTACTTATTCATGAGGAAAGGCCAACATTCTTCTTGTATGAGAGGATGCCGACTTTGTACTCCAAGCATACAAATCAGGTCTCTTAAAGAGACAGGCAACAGCGGTAAGAAAAGAGAATGGTAGCTAACGAGGGCAAAAATCTCACACCATGGTGTCACCGATTTACTACGGTACTACAACATTATGGTTGATAACTGAAAAGTGTTCCCTACTGGCCTTCTTAATATCTGTAACACTCAAACATAATGGTAGTAGCAATATTATTAATATAGGAGTATGTGTATGCAAACACACAAACAACCACTGTACTATTTATGTGAACATTAAAAAAAATCATAATAATAACAATAGTAATAATAATAATAATAAAAGCAATATTGAAACAATAACTCCTTTAGCATTTCCTGACTTAATAGCACATATGAATGCAAACTACAAATAGCTTTTAACTCCTTCTACACCAACTGTTCTTTGACATACTTGCACAGTCTTTCACTGAAAACACCAAGACAAATGGGAATAATGCATACAAGAAAACACATTTTTAATTATTAGAAGAGTTCTGATTGTAAACTGACATTGATGTATGTACACAAAAACACATTTACCTTGAATGATCACAACAGAGCGGTCTTGGACACATATGTGGACATCACACACAGACACACATATAGGTTCACTGTGAGTACTCACAGTTCAGAATACAGGAAATGTAGGTTGCCCATATTGTCTATATAGTTGGCAGGGCTTAGCCAAGGTAGAACCAATAACAGAAGAGCCTTCATTTTTGAGCGCAATGTTGATATGGCTTCCTCCTGACAATTTCTTGCCTGCTTTTAATCAAAAAAGAGGTTTCCAGTATTTTTTGGCTGTTGGTTTGCTGCTTGGTTGTATCAGATGTAGAACGTCATTATTCTGATTGTAATTTCAAACTAAGCAAAGCAGGAAAAAAAAACCATTGACCTGTAAGAGGATTAGTTCATTTGGATGCTAGATTGCTAGAGATGTGGAAGGTTTAGAGACAATGCAGCATGGATGGCGAGACACTGACTTATGCTGTGAAACAAGGCTGATGTAAGGTAAAGGGACCAGCCTCCTGCACGACACAGAGTGGTTCTTTATAAACAGCTGGTACATTTACATCACTGGCTAGAAGCAGATGGGTTGTGAGAGCTTAGGCAGCCAACAAGCTCTGACTGCTTGATGCTGTGCAATGTAAATATATACTGTACAAAGCAATGTGATACAACCTCTTCAAGGAGATGTACCTTTGCAATCAGTGTTTATTAGTGGGCTCTGTAATATTCTAGCATAATAATAAAGTGTACACAGAAAAATCTTAAATCCTTTCTTTCTTGCACACGTTATTGCTGGACAGCTCCACTCAAAACTGATATAACCAAATTGCACAGTTGCTGACAAGTTGGGTGACGTGCTGGCCATAAACATGGGACCTGTCACAATTTTTGCCTGATGACACAAGTAGTACTGTTTATCCTTTACTCCTCTCCATAGGAGGGTACAGGATCGGATGCACTGCTTGGAAAATAATGAGCTCCATTGACCAACAAAGGTGCTTTTTTTTGCCCCCTATTTCATTAGGAATCACCTAATTATCACACACATTGCCAAAAATCACAAGCTGAGGCAGAGATATTCCCACCAGGGTCCATAGTTGTTGCCATAAAAATAAATGATGCTGCTTGGATCCCCTGATGGATTGAGGGTTTAGAAAGGAACTTGTGGGAAGGGGCAAAGCAAGAAAATCTCATCCTGGTGTCTCAGAAAAATATAGGAAAATTGCAAGTGGTTTAACACACCAATCCCACCCAAACGTGAAATATACGCTTTGGGTGACACAGAAGCTGCCCTTTAATAATATTTATGTAAACAGAACTTGAATCTTAGTATCAAAACTATAATGTAGCACTGCTAGACTATATAGTCATGTAATACTTCATTAGGTGTATTTTTTATGCAGTAATGCCGAAACAGAGAACCAGAAAATTGCAGCCCACCCAAAATTAAAATAGACGTTTTGGGTCACACTGAAACGTGCTACAATATTTATTATTTAAATAGAAGTTTAATCTTAGTATCAAATCTATAATGTAGCAGCGCTAAATTACAAAGTCGCAATAATACTTTATTAGAGGTATAGACTATGTGATAATAATACTATTGAGACATTATTAGAAAAGACACTATTGGTATATATTGCACCCTAACTAGTGAGCAACTTTTCATTCTATCATGAATTCATCTTCTGCACCTGGCTGCCCTGCCAGCCAAATCCCAATAAGGGCCCATTCACAACATAGTGTTGCGTTAATTGCACGGTTCTCTCTTCTCTATTAATCGCATAGTATTGCGGTACCGCACATTGCTGCTGGAGGTGTGCTTGGGGGTGCCATTCAAACGAATAGCAATGCAACACACGTCCTGCACTGTAACGTACAGTATGTGCATTGCATGGTAGCGAGTGTTAATAGCACAAAGCTGTGCGATTAAAGCAATGATATGGTGTGAATGGGACCTAACTGACATTATTTTCATCTCCTACGGCTCCTCATTCTGAATCTGGTGAGGCAGACAAGTCATACAATTTCCTATCTCAGAGCACACATAAGCAAAACACAGAATTATGTGATAAGAGGCTGCAGATCCAACCTAGAACCCCTGGGAAAATAGAAGATCTTTAAAGCAGAGTTAATTTAGGCAATGCACACCTGACTTCCCGTATAGTAACTCAATAAATGTAAACTATAAACTGTAATTTTTTGCTATTTTCAGGTGATGTTGCAGCATTGCTTGAGTGCAGAGCACCATGGCGCATGGGTAGGCAAGGAATGTAGTGTTCCACAGTGCGATCCATGACAATACAATCTGAAGGTTTTGACCTGTAAAAAGCTGCTATCAATCAAAATGCATGGGGCTATCAACTAGGCTGACTACGAGGCCACAGCTGAGGAGCTGAGGGACACAAATTGACCACGTGCTCACCAATCTGCTTCTGTACATGACATGGTCAGAATACTGGAGGAACAGAAGAGGATTAGCAGGATCACCAGGTATTTCATCATAAAAATCAGGCTTACATAAAATTAAGATACAACCCTAAGCCCTCATTCACACTGGAATCGGCCGGCACATACAGATCCGTGCTGCGTGCAGGGCTGTACCAAGCAGCTCCCGGGAAGGACAGGTGCTGCGTGTGATTAGTACGCAGCCCCCGTCCTTCTCTATGGGACTACGTGGCCGTACGCCCCCCTACGCTTACCCACCCTGCATGTCCGCGAAGAGGAAATCCATCTGAGACAGTTGTCACCAAAAAAGCAAATGAGCCCTTTGAAAGATTTTCCTTCAGCTTCTGGCAACTGTAAGGCTGGGTTCACACCTAGGCGTATTAAATATGCGCGTTTGTTGCACGTTTTGTGCCTGCGAGTTTAAAAAAAAAAACCTGCTGTAAAAAAAACGCGTGACAAACGCGCGTTTCCGAGGGCTACTTGGCTGTATCCCAATGGATACGCGCGGCAAATACGCCCCAAAGAAGCTCCTGTACTTTGGGCGTAGGTCGTTTTGCAAAGCGTTCCTACGCGCTGTAAAACGCCCAGGTGGCAACCAGGCTTAAAACTTTGAATAAATAGGGAGGAGAAATCATGCCAGTAAGGACACGTGGCAGTAAAAACCCAAAGCATATCTGTTTTGCATATAGATATGCTTTAAAGTCCGTTTGAGTTTTCATTTTGAATTGGCAAAATACATTCCGAATGCGGCAAAACAAAAGGTGTGCAAAGTTGTACAGTTTGCTCCAGCTCTGACTCAGCAAGGGGTGTGTCAGACCTTTGCAGAGAGGCCGCTGCTTCCACACAGGAGAGTGGTGTAAAATGAACAAAAGGAGGGAAATGGAAGAGAAATTCATTTTGATGTTCATATTAAGCACAAGAACATATATTTTGTATAAAGGAACTGTATATCCATTTTGAGTGAAGACTGAACTTTTACACAAGAGTGCTTTCACCCCTCCTTTCTTAAAAATTTAGTCTCACAACCTCAAGATATCGCCTGACCTTCTATAGAGTTATACAATCCCATTTGCTAGATCTGCATAACATTCAACACCACCCCCTTTCTTATCTTATAAAAACTTAATGTGCCACAATGAATTTTAGAGATGTTTAGGGTCAAACTCTGTGATATGTGTCTTACTGTTCTCTTCAATATTGCATATGGATAAAAATCAGAGTCTCAACCAGAAATATCCACGATGAGAGCAAGGGTCCTTCTCTCCAGTATGCTGGCAGGGGACAGACTTTTCTACTCACGACATGGCTACGTTCTAAGGAAAACAAACTATCAGCCCTCATTCACACCAAAGCATTTCCAGAAGTGCAACAATGCTCAGCAGGATTTCCAGTATATTTTATGGGACCTGTTCACACCTGAGTGATGTACTTCCGCTTGTTGCTCCGAAAAGTACCAACGCTTTTTAGAGCAGGATCGCTTGTTTTTGGCCCCCATGGACTTCAATAGGTCAGGCGAATATCCTTAAATAAGCCTTATAGTGTCCTTTTTGCACATTTTACTCACATTTGTGTGCCTGACAACTAGTCTCCTTCTCCTAGAAACGTCAAGACTTTAAAAGGAGAACTATGAGGTGAGTGCTTTTCACTCACCTCATAGTTCTAGCCGACCTGTGACAATGAGACTGTCACAGGTCGGCTCAGTAGATCAGGAAGTGAGCGAACACATACCGGCGTTCACTCACCTCTCGATGCTGTCATGGCTCTCTGCCGTGACAGGGGAGTGGCTGGATTCCCCCTCCCCGGTCCTCCAGCACTGACTGGCGGAACGGACGGAGAGGGGGCGGGTACAGCTGGCTCTGCCTCTAGATAGGCAGAGCCAGCTGTCACTCATGCAGCTGGGCGGATCCAGACATAAATGTCGGGATCCGCTTCAGCTGCACCGTCTCAGTATACCGTGAGCTGTAGCTCGCGGTATACTGCGGTGTCTCAGTATACCGCAAGCTGTAGCTCGCTGTATACTGAGCTTAGGGTGACGAGAGGACGCTAGTTTGTGTCCTCCCGTGAGGTCAACCAGCGGAGAGGTTGAAAAAGCCCTAACCCCATAGTTCTCCTTTAAACAAAATGGAGCAAGCAGGAACTTCCATAGTTGATGTGGAGCAGTTCATTCAGCTGGTGAGGCCATGCAAACATTTCTACAACCACAGTGATCCACATTATAAGGCTGGCCATACACCTATCAATTTTTTTGATTCAACCAGCGGGCTGAACAGTAAAATGTATCCATCAACACAAACAGTGTGTGGATCGAGGAATCCCGCTGTCTACATTGGGGTCTATTTACTAAGCTGCCGAAGGATCTAGCCGTAGCTTCGGCTAGCTTCGGCCCCAGGACCCCTTCGGTTCAGTAGAACCGAAGAGCTGCTGTTTACTATAGCCCGTACAGCTCCCAAAGTTGGCCGAGCGGCTCAGTTGAGCCGAAGGCATATGCCTCGGCTCGACTGAGCCATGCTAAAAGCCGAAGCTGACCGAATGGCCGGCCATTGGCCGGCCGACAGCCTGTTTCTGACAGCACTTGCAGAGAGATCAGCGTCCCTGGTTACCAGCTAACCAGGGACGCTGTCATGACACACTGAGAGCGGCCTCTCCGTGACTCAGTGTGTAATGACAGATGGTGTTCCTGGTTACCAGGTAACTAGGAACGCCATCTGCCATTCCGACCCTGGACGCTCTGGGAGTCTAATAGGCTCCCGGCCGCCAGGAAGAGAAACACTTTCTCCCAGAAAGGTCCACTCTGCTCGATCGAGTAAAACCTTTCCCGCTCGGTTTTTTCTTTTTTTTTTCTTCTGACATCGGAGCCGTTGGCTGCCGTCAGAAGAAAAAAAAAAGAAATCACCATAGGGATGCATAGCTAGATTCCTATTTGCTATTTCAATTTGCAATAGCCAGTAGCAAACTAGCTATTGCACCCGCCCACTGCTGCTGTCAATCAGTTCTCCATCAGGTCCCCGTCTAGTGACAGCAGCAGAGGGCGGGCGCAATAGCTAGTTTGCTATTGGCTATTGCAAAGTGAAATAGCCAATAGGAATCTAGCTATGCATTCCTATGGTATGTTTTTTTTGTCGTTGACGGCAGCAGGACCGCCCAGCCAATAGAAAACAGTTGGGCGGAGCTAGCTGTCACTGCTAGCTCCGCACAATCGGTTTCTATTTTTTTTCTACTTTTTTAACTATTTTTCTATTCTGCTTGGTCCCAGAGGGGGACCGAGCAGAACAGCCGAACCAAATGCCGCTCATGCTGAGCATGTTCGGCCGACCCGAAGGCACACAAAGCCACCCGATGTACGGCTGTACCAGCCTGAAGTAAATAGCCGAACAGCGTTCGATTCACTTCGCTTGGGGTCGGTTAGTCACTCAACTGCCTATGGCAGCTTAGTGAATAGACCCCATTGTATTCTGACAGGTGCCGCCAGATCAGCTCTGACCGCTCTAAAATTTTCCAGCAGGCTGCTTCAATCAGCTGATCGAGGAATGCTGGCTGAAAGGGAGCTGACAGCCCCACACACTGTACGAATTTCCGGCCAAAATTCGACCAGTGTATGGGGACCTTAAGGATTGTGGCAAGTGGCAGAGGGAGAAATGTTTCACAGATTGGGATGCATACCCAGCCTCAAAATAAAGGTAATTTTATATATGTCTGCAGGACCCATTTTTTTTTCTTTGAATGGTATTGATACCTGAAGGTATGTTTTTAAAAAAACACTTCTGCATTACAAAGTTGTTAAGGTATTTTCATGATGAGATAGCACAATACACCACAACGCAAAAAAAACTAGGAGCAAGATACAAAGAAGGCAAGGCATAATGATGTCACAGATACTGCTTTCCACTGGCCAAAACTAAAACGCATACCGCTTGAAAATGCACCCAAAACACACATTTAGGTGCATACAATGCGCATTAAAGTGTGTGAAAACCTGATAATGCAGACACCCTAGTGTGAACCAAGGTTTTGCACAGCTTTTTTTTTCGAGGCACCTGGAATATCTATAGCTGATACAAACTAAATGTTCAGTTGCGCTTTAATGGTTTCTTAATAAATACGTAAAGTACATGGCATTGTACAAGGGCTGTCACGACATAATTTCTTTTGAAAATGCTAGTTGCCTGTCAGTTCCTCTGACCTGACCTGTACAGTGAACAGTACAAAAACTGCAGTGAGTGTTTGAAAAAAGTAGGAAACTCTTATTTCTATAGTTGTCCTAGGTTGGTGATTCAGAAAGCTTTGAAGCCAGAAATTGTAGCCTTCTTATTTCTCCCATGATAGGTTTCCTTTAACTTTATTAATATTCTGTTATTTAAAACTATTGCTGCATAATCCAAACGCTTTATGGACCATGCAAAGGCAAGCAGATAGCTCATATTAATAAACAAGGACATGGTCTTCGTCAGAATACTTTTGTTATCTTCAAGAAAACACAAGCAGTCAGATTGCCTCGGCAATGACCTCAGCACTAGTCTTTGGGGAACATTCTTTTCACTAAGAAAGATAGTATGTTGTCTAAGCCATCCATCCTTAAATAATTCTTCCGCAAACAGCCAGCGGTGTCCTATGGAGCTGTGAATTTACATACACCGGATGATTTTATTCCTTGATAAGCTAAAGGGAGGAAAACACTTTAAAAAAAGCTAGAGATAGAAAATCTTAGAGCCAGCAGCTGTTTGAAGAGTTCCATCCATGCATTTTAGGTGATGGGAACTGGTACTTGTAACTGGCTAATCTTTTGTGTAATGATATGTGCAGGGTATTGAAATTCTTTGTGTATTTGGATCTGTAGGGATACAGTTGTAACAATAATCTGGCTAGGTTAGCGAGAGACTAAAAATAGCTCGTTTCCCAGCTATGCCCTGCTCTTCGAGAAAGGATTTTATTCATTGATAGTAATTCAACGTCATTTGCCTTCTGGCTAGAAGATATTTTTCCAGTTGCATTCCTGCACGTGTTCTTGACGTCTACCCTACATTTTCCAGATCAGATCTCTATGCTTACATGTGTTATGGCTCATTAGAAGACAAATACCAAGATCACATGATGCCACCGACAATTATTTAATAAGATAAGCTTTGTACAGTGCTGGAATTGGCACTTGTTCAGAGAAGACACATCCTCTATAAACATTCTCAGGGTGGTAAAGCAAAGTGGGATTTTTAGTGAGCACATATTTTAAATTTTTATTGCAGTGTTTAGCTTAAAGTAGATGTAAAGCCTAAGTGAATGACATTTAATTTGCTAAACCATTGTATATCATAAACAAATGGCATTTTGTAAATAAAATACAGCTTTAACCTTTTTTAATCATTTGTTGTGTTTCAGTGCTGCTGATCTCCTGCAACATTTTTGCACACAATCTGACTACCTGCAATCTAGCGATGGTTGCATGGCATTTCACAGGTCAGGTTTCCGGATGGTGACAATCCTGAACCATGCTGTAATGTGTTGCAATAACCACTTGTAATCATCATCAGAAGCCTATGTGACAGGGTGACACCACATCAGCACATTTGCGAGATAGGGACAGAGCATTGTCACCATAGAAGAAGAAGTGCCGGAACAAGGACCTTAAAGCGGACCTTTACCCATATCTTTTAAATAACAACAAACACGCCTTTGGAAATGTTTAGTAATGACAATCTACAAACACATACTTCTAGATCATTGCAGGCTTTGTATTCTTTGCATACCTTATTTCTCTTTTATTTCCCAGTCTTCTGACTGTGGCCATGTTTACTGAGGCCAGATTACTAGCTCTCCTTTTACTTCCTTGATTTCTGGCACATGTGACTAGACATGTGAGTAGAAGTATGGACACCGGCACTCCAGTTGCAATACAGATGCGTCTGTTTATTGACAAAAATGCAGCATAGTCACACTCAGTGCAACGTTTCTGGGTCTCGCAGGAACCCCTTCCTCAGGCAGAATGTGTGATGATTGAGGAAGGGGATCCTGTGAGACCCCGAAACGTGATTATAGTGCATTTTCGTAAATAAACAGACGCATCTTTATTGCAACTGGAGTGCCGGTGTACATACTTCTTTGTGCATGTTAACGGCTGCCATCTGTTGATCACCACTGCACCCACCTTAATTAATTTGGAATAAGCGGTCAGGAGTGCGATGGGTTCACGGACTGCACATCATCTCAGGGAGGAAAATGCCTTTCCCTGAGATCTCGTGAGATTACAGATGAGATTTCCCAGCAATGCTCTGCTGATGACAAAACAATCCCGGTGTGCATTGCGTTGGCATACTGAAGTAATTTGCACTTTCAAAGCAGGAAGTGAATGCTCTGCAAGTGTAAGTATTTTACAATCACAGCATTTTACACCTGACATGTCTGTGTTATTATTATTCCTCATACATAGAGGGATGCATTGGTAGAATTAAATTTTTGACTGTAAAGGTCCGCTTTAATCGCAGAATCACCAGCTATCATTTTAATAAAAGCTGCAGATCTAAACATCTTCAAATTACTCAGAAATATAATAACATTAAATTAAAGTTTATATGAGGTTTTCATGATTGGGTTTAGGCCTCTAGTAATTTTTGAAATGACTTTCACAAGTCCATATTTTAAAAAATTGGTTTGAATATAATGCATTATACATTAGCAGCTAGAGGGAGCTAGTATTTGACTTGGCTCTATTCCTCCCTGCTTAAAGCTAAACCAGAGCTATGACTGTAATGCCACATGATGCAGCTGTATGGTCCTTATTTAAGTATGGAGGCTCACTGTACAGGTTCAGCCTGCACACATTAGATTTTCGCAAACAGCAGAGGAGGCTGTGGCTTCATGCTGAGTTTAGTAAGCAGCAGGCTGGGGGGTTCTAAATTAGTTTCGAGGGCTTTTTAAGGGTGAAATAACACATTTTACTAAAATTGGATTGGATTTGTCCTTTAACCTCTTGCCGTCCGCCCGTAGTAAAAAAACGGACGGAAGAGGACTATGGGGTAACCTTTTTTTCACATAGTTCTCTTTAGGGTCACAGTATGATATATATTAACATCCTCCTGTGACCCAAAACTCAGTATATAGTGGGCTAGGGCCCGCTGTATGCTGAGTGCGCCACGGCCGGGACGGATCCCGACAATACTGTCGAGATCCACCCCGCTGTCTGACAGTGGGCTCTCACTATCTAGAGGCAAAGACAGCTATGGCCGCCCCCTCCCCGTCTGTTCCTCCAGTCAGTGCTGGAGGATCGGAAAGGGGGGAAATCCCTGTGGAAGGAAGATGATGAAGCGGCGGTATGTCTTTGCTCACCTCCTGATCAATAGAGCCAACGTGTGACACCTTTAATGTCACATGTTGGCTCTAACTATGGGGATAATTGTAATTCACTCACCCCATAGTTCTCCTTTAAGTCCTACCATTTGTCCATGCTTCAGTCATGCAACTCTTTTGTTTATGAATGGCATGCTTAGGACAAGGGCTGCAGTATCTCCACATGCTGATGTTTTGAATTTAAATGCTGCATTGAAAAACAATGTACGATAATAAATGCCGCTCAGTATGGACAACCTACAAGAGGAACATGCAACGAGTGGTCTGAAGAAAAGCCATTAGGAATAAGAAAGGACACAGAACCAAAGTAAATGCAGTTTTTTAGTCTGTGCTGGATATTTAGGTTAATATTTTAATAAATGTTAGGTAGTGTTTGTGGACTGGTTGATTTCTGCACACAAGTATCCAGCAGCTCACCAGTTGTTATTTTGGTACACCCTTATCACATCCCTTAACTCACCTAAAAATTAATTTTGCATTCCTCAAAAAGCAAAAGTAATTTACTGGCCTAACACTTATTAGCACCGTAAACTATAACATCACCCCTTAAGTAGATCTAAACCTTAACTACTGTGTGCTAGGCTGTATATACTTCTGACCCTGCACTGTGTATTTTACATACACCTGCCTTCTGCACTCTGTATGTTAACCACTCCTGTCCCATAAACCCTTTACATTACATACATCTGACCCCTGCACTATGTACATTACATACATCTGACCCCTGCACAATGTACTGTATGTTACCTACTCCTGACCCCTGCACTACATTACATACTCTTGAGAACTGCACACTTTACATTACATGTTTCTAACCCCTAAACTATGTAGTTAGCCACACATTTTAGTCCCTTCCACAGTTAGCACAATGTTGTCACACCCATGCTGCATGCACAGCCTAATTCTTCTTCTCTGGGTGCCTAAGGGTGTCTCCAAATCTAAAATGCTTGAAAAAGTTGAAAAGCACAATAAATCGTATTGATTTCTATAGTCCCCGTTCACTTCTCAGCACAACGTTGCGCTGAGGAAAAAGCCGGTTGCTGAAAAAAGGTACACTAGCTTCTTTTTTGGCAAGATCAGCATGATTAGGAATAGGAAAAAGGGTCACATCGCGCTAATCTTTGTAAAAAGAGGCGCATACATCACAGGCTAGTGCAGAGCTTTTCTGTGCTGAAAAACACAAGTTACAAACGCCCTGGTGTGAAGAGAGATTGGATATAGATCCACTTAAAACCTAAGCTTTATTTTAAATCAATATGATCATAGTGTTAAATACCATCATGATGATATTGCCATAGATAATATCATACCATTAGACAATTCTATGCAAGGCTCAGCACCTTTATATAATATGTAATATATCTGATATCCATCAAATTATCTGATTCAGAGGGGCAGGTGTGAATACAGCACTAAATCCTGGGATCAATACAGCCTGCTCTGTCCCCCCAATTATAAAGTATACAAGAAGAATACTGCCTGTAATAACTAATCTGTGCTTTCCTTTAGTGAATTACCCTTAAAAGGGGGTTGAAATGGGTTGCTAAGATCAACAAGTCCATCTTCATTTCCAGTAAAACTGTAGCAGCCTCAGTGTTGAACAAGATGTAGACTACAAAAGAACTCCACTCTGTTCTATCACCATCTCCACTATATCTGGGAAGTGCTCATTCATTGTAAAATGGTGATTTTATACGACAGCATAAAACAAAATGCTGGAGAATTGAAAGTACCAAAAGTAACAACCTCTGGATAAACACAACAAATTCTAAAACAGTGTCATTCCAGGCTAACAATACTGGATTCTACCTTTGATGACCCTGCCTTCCTTTGTGCTAACATGTGTGTAACAGGACCAAAGTATGGTCTTAATTTGCATGAAATATAAAAAGCATCTCATTATAAAGTTCTGAATATTATAAAAGATTTGATGTGTTTGCTTTTATCACAACAGTTTGCGTGAATATCAGGCTGCCTATATACAGCCTCATCCTGCTCTGATTCAATGGCCTGATGTGAGGTTTGGATGAGGATCAAACTGTCTAAGGGTTTCCCTAGGAGTTGACAATGAGCTATTCTGACATTCATTACCACACTCATTGTCACACATAGGGGTTTCCAGCTTGAGGTAAGAATTAAGCTGGTGGAGCAAAGACGGCATCTTATTTGCTGTTTCCATTTGTCATAGTAGACACATCCCTGACACTACAAACAAAGAAATATTTCTCACCCATCAGCCTTAGGCACACATCTGCTTGTCTGTAGCTAACCTCATGGCTAGTTTGGCAATAGTGAACAGACACAGGCTTATGGGGATTTGAAGTCATTTTTCAGCAAAGAGATTTTTCGTTTCTTCGAATAAATAGCAATCGAGGTTAAAGTGTATGTAAGCACTTCCTCCCTCTCTCCAACACAAGCTCTCTCCTCTTCCTACTGGCAATCAGTTCTGCTACCTTTTTCTTTTCCCCCTTTTATCCTTTTGCCCTCTGTCCCTTTCTCTTATTTCTCCCCCATATACCGCTATGAAAAAAGGTTTATGGACGTTAGTCCTGTTCTGTTTTTGTTTTTTACATTGCACACATTACTAAATAGAGTTTGCTCAGGACACTGTACCTATTTGTGGCTCAACTGATGTATGGATTTCTTTGTCTATGTCTTACTACAATAAACCTTTGTACCTGCTGTTTTATTATGATGTATCCATTGCTCTCATCTGTATCTTGATCTGGATATAGTGTGTCCTTGTTACTCTATCGTCTGTTTCTCCTTTTGTATTCTTTATTCCCAATAAATAAATATTGTTATTAAAAACGAAAGTGAATATAAGCCCTAACAATGAACTTCTCTTATTTGCTGCCTTTTGCTCTGTTAAATAAACCATTAAAAGAGTTTTGTTATATCTGTTTAATATGTGCAAACAATACCTGTTGATCATGTTAGAAATTCATAGCTGTCCAGTGTCCTATACACACTTCTTGCGTAATTAGCCCTCCCAGTCCTTATCTTGACATTACAGAATCATTAGCCTTTATGTTGTAGAGATGGGGGAGTAGGGGGGGTCTGAGGAGTTTTGCAAGAGAAACCTGGGCAGGGCTGACACCACAAAAAGCCTGTGTGTTGGCAGCCCACAACAGGACTTAGGAGCCGAGTGCATTTATGGCAGATCAACAGTTATTTTTCTGTCCTTGCTGGTTCTTTAAATGGACAAAACATGGGGAAATGTGCATGTATTGCAGAGATGTACAGTTTATTTTGTTTAATGCTTTTTAATTTGTCTTGACATACACACTTTAAAGTGTATCTAAACCAAAAAAAAAAAAAAAATGTAATATATTGCAGCTTTCCAATCTTTAATGTAGTGGCTGCATTGGTTATGGTGTGTTTCCTTTATTTTTATTGGGTGATCTGGCCAGTAACACACTTCCTGTCTTAGGGTGGCTGCACTCTATGGAGGAGCAATGGAGCCACCCATGGACAGCAGCATTGTTATCCTGTGGAGAGGATGGTGTTAGATGGACTACCAGGTTTAGATGGACTTGACCAATTCAAAGCCAAACTCCAGCTAAGACTTTTTAAGCAATTGCAGCAACACCCCCGCCTTTTGGTATAAAAGGTTTTACAAAAAAAATAACAGCTCTCTATTGTAAACACCCCTGTCAGTGTTATATGGTTTGCCTCAATCCTCTATCTGGCACTTTGGGCAGCTTGGTCTGTTAAAGAAATCTGAAAAATAACAATAAATAAATAACTGGCCAGATCACCAGGTGAAGATTAAACCTAAAAAACAAATGCGGGCACCACATTTACGGATTGGTAGGGTGCAATATTTTAATATAACATTTTAATATTTTATATTTATATAAACTTTTGCTTTTGAAATTTAGATATGCTTTACATTACTCACAGATGTAAAATGATAGAAGATAAAATATCTACTCAGTTGTTGCCATGGCATGAAAACAGAACATAAATCTAAAAGATACAAGCAAAGTCTTGAGCAATCTGAAACTCGAGAGGAGGGATGGGCTACAAAGTACAGCAGAAACAATGATGCAGGTTTTCTATGAAACCTGCAAACACATGAGTAAAAAAAATGCCTTGTTGACATCACCGTCTACTTTGTAATTCACCTTGCAGCATGTTTCCTGACAAATTTATGTGCTTGTTGGGTTCCTTGTTAATGTGTTGACAGTAATGCTGCTAGTATTGAGTCTGTATGGAACTGTTGGCCAACTTAGATGGTAGAATGGTCTGGTATGATCAGGGGCGTCCCGAGGCCGGGTGTCACCCGAAGCTGAGACCGGGTGACACCATGGGGTCCCCCGGGTGCGGGCCGCACCCCCTGGACCCCCCTTGTGATGCCACTGGGTACGATCATGGTGTTAATGTTAGAAGACAGAATGCTAGAAGTTAAAATATACAGACATGGCCAAAAATGTTGGCACCTCTGCATATCTGTCAGATAAAGCACCACTTCGCGCAGAAAATTGTTGCAATTACAAATGTTTAGGCTTTTTTGAGATTGTCCATGGTTTTCCCAAAAATTTGGAATGCAATTATTTCTTGCAATTTGGAGATAGTGCCAATAATTTTGTCCAGTCCATTTTTGGAGTTTTGCGTGGAATGTGGCAGATTTGTTTTTTGTTTTTTAATGGTGCATTATCTGACAGAAATGCAGGGGTGCCAATATTTTTGGCCATGAGTGTATATTATGCTGTATGTCTTGGCCTGGTAAGGGAAACAATGGCCAATAGTCTCCTGGGCTACTGGTACTTGTCAGATTTAGAAGTAACTCTAAAGCCAGTTATGCACGTTTCTGTTTTTCTTGCTCAAACCGTGAGCTGAATGAAAAAAATACAACAGATTCCTCCATCATGGCTTACGAGCGTTGATGGATGAATCACCCACTGTTTGCACTGTATTCTGACAGCGACCGCTATCAGAATACCCAAATGAAACTAGCAGCCAAGCAGGCTGTTAGGCCAAGAATTTTCCAACCAGCTCCATAGATCAACTGATCGAGGCAAGCTGGGTGGAAGGGTGCCGACAGGGGCACCGACTGTATGAATTGCGGCATTTTCCTGATGAAATTCATTCTGTGTATACCCTACTTAAGAGGCAGGAAAGGGTACATTTTATTGCTAGACAAGTCAGTACATTTGTGCACTTTCACTGAACAAAATACTTGCATAGTTTATCTTAAGGAGTTTATTTATAACAGGTTCGCCCAGCGTAAGGCCTCATTCACACTGTAATCGGCCTGCACGTACAGCTCCGCGTTACGTGCAGGGCCGTACCGAGCAGCTTTCGCGAAGGACAGGTGCTGTGTGTGATTAGTACGCAGCCCCCATCCTTCTCTATGGGAGTACGCCGCCATACGCCCCTTATGCTCATCTCAAGTGCAGGTCCGTAGAGGTGCGTGTTTCCTGGCTCGGACGCAGACAGGATCCATCCTGTCAGCGCACGAGTACGCTCACACGCACGGGCATGCAGGGTGGGTGAGCGTCTGGGGGGCGTACGGCCACGTAGTCATATAGGGAAGGAAGGGGGCTGCGTACTAATCACACACAGCACCTGTCCTACCCGGGAGCCGCTTGGTATGGCCCTGCACGGAGCTGTACGTGCGGGACGATTACAGTGTTGGCACTGGGGTTACACATGGCTTGTAATTATTATCATATTTCTTCTGAGGTTGCAAGTCCCCCTCTGTTCCTAGCAACTTTAACAATGATCGTAAGACGTGATCATTCTGATCCTCTAAAGGTCTTACACTCAGTAAGCATGCCAACAATGGAACTGACATGTGACGCACAATGATGTTGATGTGCCATTGACATTAAAGCAGTTTGTATGTTTACAAAGGAAACTTGGACACTGACCAGGTAATAATTGCCATGAAGATGTGTACTGTGACCTTACAATACTTCTATGGCTGTTAATTCTGTGCAGTAATTATGAAATCAATTATGATTAGACATTTGTGTTATTTTATCAGTGTTATTGTTAAATGATCCATGTATTAATAATAATAAACCATCTATTAGTAATCTTATGGTTGTATGCCTTCTATGAAAGAGCTGCATATCTATAGCTGAAAAGACCCAGTCATCAAAAAAAATGCAGCTCCTTTATAGAGGAACCTTTAGTACACTACTTTATGGGCAAATGTTTCAGTGTTCTGACAGGTACAGCTCCAACATTTCCAGGAAGTGTCAGAACTTGCTTCTACCTTCTGACCCCTGCACATTCCTATTGGTCCAGCACTATGATGGGTTTTTAACAGCCAGTATGAATGTACAAGGGGCAAGGAGAGACAGGCAAGTTTCAGAACTTTTAGGAAGTTCTGAAACTTTGGGGTTGATTTACTAACCTTTTAAACACACCACGAACGTGTATACACCTCTGTAGTGTGTTCCCTCCCAGCATGATCTATGGGAGGAATCGAAACACCTTTGTAGTGTGTACACACCCAGCAGGTGTGTTGTGCAAAGCCCTGCAATTAATTGCAAGGTAATGTGGTGTAAATTAGCTCTATGTTATGTTGCTTGCGTTGATGAATGCAGGAATGTAAATGCATGAGCTAACCATTTTTGTCTAAACTGTGAAGCAGCATTATATATGCATCATGTGCATGATTTTTCCATATATGGCATTAGTGGAAATATGCTTTTAGAGACTTTTGGGTGATAAATACAATTTGCTGTGTGAAAATCACACACACCTGGTGTGTGTGTGTGTTTAGGTTAGTAAATCACCCCCTTTGTGTCAGAACAGCCCAGCATTTGTCTGTAAAAGCTGCATCTCACAGGCTGCTGCAGGTATATGCCAGCTGCTCTAGGTATCAACACTTTATATTAAAGCAGTTTTTAACTATTACAAATATATGGCAAATATAATTGGGTAAACCAGCATTTTCTTTGTGACCATTAATGTTCCAGTATGCTAGCTTTATGAAATAGCAAACAAGATAATTAAGAGATAAGTTAAAGGCTTTAGTGCAGAATAACACATTTGGTGGTATCTTTTATAGCTACCAATACATCAGACCAAAAAGAGGGACAACTGAGGAGAAAAGAGGGACAGCGATTTGTTTTCACATGAAGGATAATCCCTCCGAGTGAGAAACAGTTGGGAGGTATGAACATATGCAGAGTAGGGCTTTGAATCTTCTCTAGCATTACTGATCTTCATACTTCTTCCAGGTCAGTGACTCAGAAACCTTTAAAGACAGTTGGTCAGCATAACAGCCAAAGACCTTGTCTTTTCTGAAAGAAGTCAACAATGGCAGCTGCTGTATTTTCATCTGGATTGGTTTCTCTTTACTAAAGTCTCTCTGGACAATTTTTGCGGTGGGTGCCCATACAGCACAAAGCAACTTTTATTAGCATTGTCCCCCGATGCTCCACAGTGACAGCTAGCTAGCAAAATATTTATCTTTAGGCCCACTGTCTAGTTCTTCACTACCCAGCCCCCATTCATTCCAAAAGCTGGTCTGTACTCATGGTGGCCCCCAGCTATCCAGAGTGGTATGGATCCATTAATTTGGATGTAGGGAAAATTTAAAGGATAACTTCACTAAATGGAAACCAGCTTATTATGCTTGCTTTCAAATCACTTCCTATTACTCTGTTCAACTGCTGAGAGTGAAGAAAAATATCCGGTACCTCTGGTTATAGGGACCATATGATTCACTACTCTTATTTGCTTTTGAAATTTAGATATGCTTTACATTACTCACAGATGTAAAATGATAGAAGATAAAATATCTACTCAGTTGTTGCCATGGCATGAAAACAGAACATAAATCTAAAAGATACAAGCAAAGTCTTGAGCAATCTGAAACTCGAGAGGAGGGATGGGCTACAAAGTACAGCAGAAACAATGATGCAGGTTTTCTATGAAACCTGCAAACACATGAGTAAAAAAAATGCCTTGTTGACATCACCGTCTACTTTGTAATTCACCTTGCAGCATGTTTCCTGACAAATTTATGTGCTTGTTGGGTTCCTTGTTAATGTGTTGACAGTAATGCTGCTAGTATTGAGTCTGTATGGAACTGTTGGCCAACTTAGATGGTAGAATGGTCTGGTATGATCAGGGGCGTCCCGAGGCCGGGTGTCAAGAGACCGGGTGACACCCCACCGTGACATCATTGCGCATGCACCTAATTGACGCCTGCCGGCAGCCATCTTTGTGATGAGGTATGCCGCCAGGTCCCCTCCTCTCTCCTGACACTGTCGGGTTCTCGGTCCATGACTGAGTCCCCGAATTTTAAGAGGGGGTGACACCAAAATGACTCGGTAATTTTGGTGTCACCCCTCCAATGGGGTCACCCGGGTGCGGGCCGCACCCCCTGGACCCCCCTTGTGATGCCACTGGGTACGATCATGGTGTTAATGTTAGAAGACAGAATGCTAGAAGTTAAAATATACAGACATGGCCAAAAATGTTGGCACCTCTGCATATCTGTCAGATAAAGCACCACTTCGCGCAGAAAATTGTTGCAATTACAAATGTTTAGGCTTTTTTGAGATTGTCCATGGTTTTCCCAAAAATTTGGAATGCAATTATTTCTTGCAATTTGGAGATAGTGCCAATAATTTTGTCCAGTCCATTTTTGGAGTTTTGCGTGGAATGTGGCAGATTTGTTTTTTGTTTTTTAATGGTGCATTATCTGACAGAAATGCAGGGGTGCCAATATTTTTGGCCATGAGTGTATATTATGCTGTATGTCTTGGCCTGGTAAGGGAAACAATGGCCAATAGTCTCCTGGGCTACTGGTACTTGTCAGATTTAGAAGTAACTCTAAAGCCAGTTATGCACGTTTCTGTTTTTCTTGCTCAAACCGTGAGCTGAATGAAAAAAATACAACAGATTCCTCCATCATGGCTTACGAGCGTTGATGGATGAATCACCCACTGTTTGCACTGTATTCTGACAGCGACCGCTATCAGAATACCCAAATGAAACTAGCAGCCAAGCAGGCTGTTAGGCCAAGAATTTTCCAACCAGCTCCATAGATCAACTGATCGAGGCAAGCTGGGTGGAAGGGTGCCGACAGGGGCACCGACTGTATGAATTGCGGCATTTTCCTGATGAAATTCATTCTGTGTATACCCTACTTAAGAGGCAGGAAAGGGTACATTTTATTGCTAGACAAGTCAGTACATTTGTGCACTTTCACTGAACAAAATACTTGCATAGTTTATCTTAAGGAGTTTATTTATAACAGGTTCGCCCAGCGTAAGGCCTCATTCACACTGTAATCGGCCTGCACGTACAGCTCCGCGTTACGTGCAGGGCCGTACCGAGCAGCTTTCGCGAAGGACAGGTGCTGTGTGTGATTAGTACGCAGCCCCCATCCTTCTCTATGGGAGTACGCCGCCATACGCCCCTTATGCTCATCTCAAGTGCAGGTCCGTAGAGGTGCGTGTTTCCTGGCTCGGACGCAGACAGGATCCATCCTGTCAGCGCACGAGTACGCTCACACGCACGGGCATGCAGGGTGGGTGAGCGTCTGGGGGGCGTACGGCCACGTAGTCATATAGGGAAGGAAGGGGGCTGCGTACTAATCACACACAGCACCTGTCCTACCCGGGAGCCGCTTGGTATGGCCCTGCACGGAGCTGTACGTGCGGGACGATTACAGTGTTGGCACTGGGGTTACACATGGCTTGTAATTATTATCATATTTCTTCTGAGGTTGCAAGTCCCCCTCTGTTCCTAGCAACTTTAACAATGATCGTAAGACGTGATCATTCTGATCCTCTAAAGGTCTTACACTCAGTAAGCATGCCAACAATGGAACTGACATGTGACGCACAATGATGTTGATGTGCCATTGACATTAAAGCAGTTTGTATGTTTACAAAGGAAACTTGGACACTGACCAGGTAATAATTGCCATGAAGATGTGTACTGTGACCTTACAATACTTCTATGGCTGTTAATTCTGTGCAGTAATTATGAAATCAATTATGATTAGACATTTGTGTTATTTTATCAGTGTTATTGTTAAATGATCCATGTATTAATAATAATAAACCATCTATTAGTAATCTTATGGTTGTATGCCTTCTATGAAAGAGCTGCATATCTATAGCTGAAAAGACCCAGTCATCAAAAAAAATGCAGCTCCTTTATAGAGGAACCTTTAGTACACTACTTTATGGGCAAATGTTTCAGTGTTCTGACAGGTACAGCTCCAACATTTCCAGGAAGTGTCAGAACTTGCTTCTACCTTCTGACCCCTGCACATTCCTATTGGTCCAGCACTATGATGGGTTTTTAACAGCCAGTATGAATGTACAAGGGGCAAGGAGAGACAGGCAAGTTTCAGAACTTTTAGGAAGTTCTGAAACTTTGGGGTTGATTTACTAACCTTTTAAACACACCACGAACGTGTATACACCTCTGTAGTGTGTTCCCTCCCAGCATGATCTATGGGAGGAATCGAAACACCTTTGTAGTGTGTACACACCCAGCAGGTGTGTTGTGCAAAGCCCTGCAATTAATTGCAAGGTAATGTGGTGTAAATTAGCTCTATGTTATGTTGCTTGCGTTGATGAATGCAGGAATGTAAATGCATGAGCTAACCATTTTTGTCTAAACTGTGAAGCAGCATTATATATGCATCATGTGCATGATTTTTCCATATATGGCATTAGTGGAAATATGCTTTTAGAGACTTTTGGTTGATAAATACAATTTGCTGTGTGAAAATCACACACACCTGGTGTGTGTGTGTGTTTAGGTTAGTAAATCACCCCCTTTGTGTCAGAACAGCCCAGCATTTGTCTGTAAAAGCTGCATCTCACAGGCTGCTGCAGGTATATGCCAGCTGCTCTAGGTATCAACACTTTATATTAAAGCAGTTTTTAACTATTACAAATATATGGCAAATATAATTGGGTAAACCAGCATTTTCTTTGTGACCATTAATGTTCCAGTATGCTAGCTTTATGAAATAGCAAACAAGATAATTAAGAGATAAGTTAAAGGCTTTAGTGCAGAATAACACATTTGGTGGTATCTTTTATAGCTACCAATACATCAGACCAAAAAGAGGGACAACTGAGGAGAAAAGAGGGACAGCGATTTGTTTTCACATGAAGGATAATCCCTCCGAGTGAGAAACAGTTGGGAGGTATGAACATATGCAGAGTAGGGCTTTGAATCTTCTCTAGCATTACTGATCTTCATACTTCTTCCAGGTCAGTGACTCAGAAACCTTTAAAGACAGTTGGTCAGCATAACAGCCAAAGACCTTGTCTTTTCTGAAAGAAGTCAACAATGGCAGCTGCTGTATTTTCATCTGGATTGGTTTCTCTTTACTAAAGTCTCTCTGGACAATTTTTGCGGTGGGTGCCCATACAGCACAAAGCAACTTTTATTAGCATTGTCCCCCGATGCTCCACAGTGACAGCTAGCTAGCAAAATATTTATCTTTAGGCCCACTGTCTAGTTCTTCACTACCCAGCCCCCATTCATTCCAAAAGCTGGTCTGTACTCATGGTGGCCCCCAGCTATCCAGAGTGGTATGGATCCATTAATTTGGATGTAGGGAAAATTTAAAGGATAACTTCACTAAATGGAAACCAGCTTATTATGCTTGCTTTCAAATCACTTCCTATTACTCTGTTCAACTGCTGAGAGTGAAGAAAAATATCCGGTACCTCTGGTTATAGGGACCATATGATTCACTACTCTTCACACCACATGATACAATTGATAAATGGTCATTGGCCACTCAAGCAAAAAACATAGTCACATGGGTGCAGAGAGAACCCTTTTTAAGCTCCAAGTTGTGAAATGTTTAACACAGGGCATTCTTTCATCACTCCGGTGGCTGAATGGAGTGGCAGAGGAGTAAAAGGTAAGTATAACAGCTAAGGTGACCTCCAATTAAGTTTACCCTTTTATTTTGGTCTGCATGTATTCATGGACCTAATTTAACACAGTGAGATTAATTTACTAAAAAAAGAAATGCTTACATGTGATTGAAGTGTACAGAACTTTTTTTTTAAGGTAACTGAACATTCAAATTTGCAAAGTGAACTTTTTGTACCTGTAATAAAATAATCTAATCAAGTACATGTTTGGGTTTAAAAGAGTACAAGTCTTAGCACTAGAAATGCTAGCTGGAATAAAAATACATATTGTAGAATGGTTCTTCTATTTGGCTCCTTTTATAGTAACGCCCATGCTAGAGCCGCAGATAGTATGAGCAGATATAAAATATAATGATAGAAACCCATAATATGAAGGCATATTTGAAGCCTATTTGGATAGATATACATTTGTAGATAAAAAAAAACAACCACTAGTACCACCCATTGTAATTCCTACTGAACATTACTGCTGAGAAGAGTTTTTATCTGTTGGAAGTACTTTTGATGCTAAATAGATGATCCATTGTAGAAGCCTAACACAAAGCAGGTGTTGCATAGCACGCTAATGGAACCACATGCAAACCACACATTGATCCCTCTGTGGTACGTGGATTTAGTGAGCACTATTCTTTCTCTTTACAGCTAATCCTTACTACAAGTATACACACTGCTGTATTATCTGTTTGGCAGCCTCGCATCCTGTCGGTAATGAACATGCAATAAACACAAATAAACTGACTGTAAGGAAGCAGCTTATTTCAGATTCCCAGGAGTCTGCTCATATGAGAGGTAAATACAACCATAAATAAACTAAAGGTAATATTATGATGTAGCCCCCAACAAAGGGAGCCTGCTTACAACATACTGCGTGTTTTACACAGGAAAATACACGCTGAGCTCCAGGAAACAATTATTTCAAATTTTTGTTAACAGTATTTAAAAGCGTTTGCTTGAAATTCACTTTTGTGCTACATGATACTCTGTAGCTGATTCATGAAGTCTGGTGAAAATGAACAAAAAGGACTGGTTCTAATGGAAACCAATTAGAAGTTTTTATTTCCTATGGAATTGGGTTGCATTGGGAAATAAAGCACACAATTTAATTAGCCGCTCTGGATAATACCTTCATATTTATCCAGTTTCTTGTACCAGTATGCATCTAGAGAAAAAGAGCACATATCTGTATCTTCTAAAGCTTTTAAGGCAGGACTATGGGTCATTTTAAACATTTGCATGAATACATTTCTAACATGATACAATATATAGCAACCACACATATTAAAAAAAACTGCACCAGTTACCTTTAAAAAGCAGTCCCTGAGCCCCAGCCAAATGATCGTGCCACAGCACAGCCTTACAAACACTACCTATGAGGGGCATTGAGAATACTGCGCAAGCATGATGTCATCATTCCATCTCAGCCAGATGAAAGCATTTTATCAGATGCTTCCTCTTACAGTGATCACTGACAAGACTTTACTGTACATTGAGGTAGCTGTATACACATAGCCAAAAGCATAATGGCTTCTGCAAAGACACCAATATTGGCATGCTTCCGTTATTCCTAGGCCAGCATTTTAGT
Organism: Nanorana parkeri; assembly: GCF_000935625.1. Classification (NCBI taxonomy): domain Eukaryota; kingdom Metazoa; phylum Chordata; class Amphibia; order Anura; family Dicroglossidae; genus Nanorana; species Nanorana parkeri. Next base: position 1,424,458 of record NW_017306322.1, read on the forward strand.
AGATGTAGCTGTAGACACTGACCCTCATTTTTAGCTAAAACAAGAATCCCACATACCAACACAGAAGGTAAAATGTGCTATCAGACATACTGTATGTTCCTGTCAGTGTGGTGTATGAAGCACATCAAAAATGTTGTGCTCTAAGGGTCTAAGAGAATTAGGATGGCCCAACACAAACACAAACTTCAGCAACTTGTTAAAAACCTATCCAATTCCTTACAAATTTTCAGGAAAAAAAAAATGATCTCTTGCCCATGGGATGAAACTTACCTGTTCAGGAGGTGATCTTCAAGGTCACATCTTTGAAGGACTTCATCACAATATTTGTTTAAGGGGCAAGCAACTGAAAGTTTATCCAGCAAGTTCTTTACTAACACAGTAGACTTTTTGCAGGTCTGCAGCATGATGTGCTTCCTATCCATAGGGCAAAAGTTCTCATGTATAAGGAAGTTTGTGAGGCAGAGGGTGCAGAATGTGTGCCCACATGGAGTGTCCAGAGGTTGTACCAGTGCATGAAGACAAATGTGGCACATCATATCATCATCCACTTCTTCAATGTATGAGTAAAAATGGTTTTCTTCTGTGGAATGTTGCTGTCCACACACAGTGCATAGTGGCTCAGGAAGGGCATTATCCAATACTTCAATTTCATTACCAATTTCCATGACTGATGTCTAACTGAAAGTATATATTCCAAAATGACAGCTGGCAGTTGCCACTGCAATAAGAATAGAAGATTGATGTGTTATACAAGAGGAGAAAAAATGCAAGAAACAAAAAAGAATATTCTGGCTAAACTAAATATTCAACTACAGGTGGAATCCAGTGTGTTAAAAAAAAAATACTGTAGTCTTAAGGTGGCCATTGACAGTGGATGGTGATGACCAAACCAATCTGTTTCCTTACTAACACACTAACTAACAAGCTTGCTCATATCCTATTCCCCATTCTTGGATTGGAGCTAGAATAGCTACTGTCCAAAAATCAAACCATAATAGCAGACTCCTCCCCAATGATATTTATATGTGATATACAGCATATGGGATATGTACTGTATATACACATAGCGAGATATTTGGGCACTCACAGGTCTTCACAACACATACTGAAAATCAAAGTTTTAATCAGGACTTGTCTGGTTCTCTTGTTTCTGATGTGTTTACCCCTCCAAGAGAAAATCTTTGTTATAAGCTCTAGAGGCAAAAATGGGAAAGAATAAGTGCAAATTTCTGTACATTTGCCATTGTCATGCCATGATCATTCTCTCTGTTTGTGGAAAAACTCATGCTACATACACTGTATATTAGTTTTTAAAACTGCACTTTAGACAGACAGCTAAATAAACAGTTGACATATACTGTATGTCCACAAACTTACTTCCCAAAGGATTTCTTCTAGGTAGCACAAACCAAATCCTGGATCTCCCTGCATACTGCATTGCTTGTAAGCAGTATGGCCTGATTAAGGACCTGCCCCAGCTTGTGTCTGGACAATGAAGGATAAGCAGATGACTGATACTATTACTCTGCTCCTCTCCTGTTCAGTATGTTAGGATGGCTGCAATGGAGTCCTTTTGGCTGCCTTTCCCAGTTTGACTTTTTTTGTGCAGGAAATTACAGAAAACCCACATCAAGACAGATTTAGTAGCCATGTTAGCTGCATGTAAAATTCATTATTTTAATAATTCATACATGCAAACATTTTTGGTTTTGTGTCTAAGAGAGAAAGTGTCAGAGAGAGGAATCAAACACATAGGGGTCTATTCACGAAGCTGCCGAAGAATCTACCATAGCTTCGGCCGATCCTTCGGCTAGCTTCGGCCCCACAATAGAAGCCTGAAGTGAATAGCCGAACAGTGTTCGGCTCACTTCACTTCAGATCGGTCATTCACTCGGCTGCCCTCGGCAGGTTCGTGAATAGACCCCATAGTATTGTTTCATGATTTTCTAAGATTTGTGGACTGTAGGGTTATATTACTGTACAGTATATTACTAGACTATGACAGCCAGAACTACAAGAGCATCAGCAACAACCTCGGGCCATTAGTCCTGTATATTCCATTTACTATCACAATATACCATTCAGTATAGTCACTCCTGGGGAATGTTGTTTGTTGTGATTTACAGCATTTCAAAGCTTAATTACATGTCATCTCATATAAGATAATGAAAGATGACAGTTGCCCATTCAATATATCTATACTGCATTTTTCTTTTGATGTGCTTACATATTATTCTACAGCACAAATCACTTAGGAGATACATATGTACTAGTACAGAAGTTACAAAGGCTGGAGAGGCACATTTTATTCAGTATAAGATCCGCCCTGTATGTCATAAAGGAGAGTTAGAAGAATGGATTGCTCCCATTTCAAGTGCAGCACTAAGAAAGAGAGTAATAATCACCAGAGGGATCTGAGCCAAAAAGGAAATAACATCTAAACCAAGTGTTTCATAATACAGATAAGAAAAGATGAACATAAAAATCCTTAGAAGCAGATTTCCCATTTCTAAAACCATCAAAGGCTCAGTGGGAGAATTAGTAAAGGTTACCATTTTTATTGACAGGAACCTGTAACATTAGATGGGAGTTAATATATCATGGCATATTTCTGGACTATCATCATTCCATCAATGACATAATTATTCTTTCTCTCCTGAGTAACAGATCATTTATTCCAGCAGCAGTAGAATGATTTGACAGTTTAAGGTTTCCAAAAGTTCTGACATCTTGCATGTACAGGATGCTAGAGCAATATGTATAATCTTTTACTCACGTTCGCAATTCCACTACCATCTGCTCCCTAAAATTCCTTTATTTCTGTGCCTGAATAGAAATGACAAGAGAATAAAAATGAACCACAATGCTATTATTACAATGATCTAAAAAATACAGGTAAACATATGAGATTTATGACAAACGGAAAAGAAAAAAAATGGGCTGTGGGATTATGACATTTATACAAAAAAAAAAAATCATCATTATACAACAGTGGCAGCCATCTTCTGGACTGAACTTATATTTCATAGAATACGGCTAATCAATTTATAAATCAATCAATTTATAAATAGGTAAAGTTATCAAGAGAGCACCATCATCTTTCAATGATTAAAGTCAGTGCTGTAAGCTGAGAAGCTTGTGGAAGACATGTATATAGTGTGAAGTCTGTAAGATGGTTACACATCAGCCTCACTTTGACTCCTTCTACAAATCTATATATATTTGGCTCCTATTCATGGCACTGAGGATAACATCTCCAGCACATTTAGATAGTACATAGTAGTTAAAGCGGAAGAGTGAAAAAGAAAGAATTGCGGTAGAGATTTTTGGCAGGAGAGACATGCAAAGTCTCTTTTGCCCAAAAAAATTCTCTTTTCCCCCAATAATTTGTCATTTATCTCCAAGATGCTGTGAATAGGTTGGGTGCCGGGAGTATGTAACACTTGTGTGCATGCATAGAAGTTACATCATCAGTGGTCACCCAATGGCTGAGGAACACAGAACACACACAGAACCAGGAAGTGGAAGCAATGGAGATGGTGGAGGCAGGGGAAAGAGTGGGGGACTGAAGATCAATCCGACAGCACTAGAGAAGGGCACACCTGTAAGGTAAGGAGAAGGGCAAAAACCGACCCACCGCACAGGGCTATATGTCTGTAAATTTTCGAAGCAGACACCTAGACAACTGCCATTGTAGCACTCACCTCTAAAGGAGCTGCTGGAATTTTACTGGCTCCTACCTATCCTTATGGTGAATCACCAACACTACAATAGAAACATCAGGCTTCAGGCTTTAGTCTTCCTTTACTTTTATTGGCTCAATAAACTTGTGGAGAGAAGGTTAGGGGTAAAGGATACCCCAAAACAGCAAACTATCCCAGGACTTTTTATGTCAGCAATAGAAACATGGCAATAATTTCTTGAATAACCTCTCAATATTATCAAAGTTGATAATAGCGCTAATGTTTTAGTGCCAACCTACTAGTTACAAATTGATTCTTCAGTAGCAGTCTCCCTGTTACAAAGGATCCTTTAAATACCTCTATTGGTGCCCCTAGATATTGCAGTAGCATTCTCCCAATAGGAACTGGTTTTCCAATTGGGAGAACATGCAACCAATTACAGATACCTTAAAGAGCTGAGTAATGAGGTCTCCATTCCATGTTCATCCAGCAGCAGCTTCTGCAAAGGTCTCCTGGACATAATTATGCATAGCAGACTCCTCTCCAGATGCTCCACCAGGCAGCTAACTTCCTGATTCTCCAGGCCCTAACACAGGCAAGCTTAGCTGGGCCTTGGCTTGGGACCCTGGCTAGAACCAGGCCCCAAGAAACAAAATCTTCCCACACTGACATGCTCTCCAGGCAACTTACAGGGACAGGTTGCTGGAAATATTTCTCTTCCACCCTTAACTCACATCACTGCAATAATATTTGCAGTGGTTGGCCAAGACAAATAAGTATTCAAAACTCAATAGATTGTTTCCACTGCCACTAAATACTGGAGAAAACTCAACAGCAGCAGGCAAAAATAACCAATGAAACCCATAAAACATTATACAAAACTAAGGCAGGTCACAGCCACAAAAAAGTAAACTAATGCAGCCACCACATCTAAGGACTGGTAAGTTGCAATATGAATACATATTTGTTCTTGGGTTTATATGTATATTTACCTTAAGCAACAAAGGTAGGTAACTTCCTAATCCTTAGCTTGTGATTGGACAATGACTGAGCATCAGCAGCTCATCCATCTGTCACTCTGCTTTCCCCTTCTGTTAGCATGTTTCTTATCAGCGCATTTACAGCAGACCTGATTGGCTCCTAGTGCTGCCCTTCATGCTGCACAGAACATTGCAAGAGGTTGACACCAAATCTAGTTCAGGTAGCTATGCGAGCTGAATTTAAAAATACAAATAATTTGTTGTTAATTAATACATGCTGATCCAGGGTTTGTCCACTTTTCCATTTTCATGCAGGCAAGTGACAATCAGGGCCGGATTTCCCACAAGGCCAACTGAGGCCCATCCTCAGGGCAGCAGGGAGTAGAGGGGCAGAAGGGGTGTGGAATTCCTATCTCACGACGCCTGGGACATGCAGTTCCAGGCGCCGGACGGGCAGTTTTCTACATTTAGCCCTGCTTTAGACAAGCAGAGCTAAATGTAGAGCGGGGAAGCCGCCGCTCGTTATGTACAAGTGATAAAAAAAGTAGGGCTGCGGAAATTAACGATTAATCCCTCGATTTATCGTTAATTTTTTTTAAATTAAATTATTTTGATCGATCAAAGTTCTTTTGATCCGTACTCACCTCTCCGCCGGCTTCCGGGTCTTCCGTCGGAGATCCGGTGACGTCACGGACATCGACGTCACCGGACTCCTCCCCCCTTCCCCAAGTGGCTGTCAAAAGAGATAAAGAAAAAAAAAGTAAATATTAAAATCAACCCTGCCGCTCCGCCATCTGGGGGGAAATTTGGTAGGGAGGGGGGAACATTAAGGAACCTGGCCTTGGGGCAGCAGAGAGAGTAAATCCAGCCCTGGAGACAATCCTTCCTTCTCTACAGGACTCCCCACTACTAGGTGGAGTTATGATTTGTTGGGAAAAGTCCTGCATGCTGCTTTTCAATATATTGCCATGTATGGTCTACTGAATGCGATCCACCATCAGCACTGAGCAATCTGTGTTACTACACTGTATGCTGCCTTCCATGTTACACTGTGAATGGAGGAAGTGTGTAAAATTATCCCCATCAGCCTTTCCTTACCCTCCTCTCTTCAGCACAGTTTTTATTTAAATACATTTTTTTTAAATGTCTAATTTACTAGTCTGAAAGGCAAAATACTGGGTGTATGCTATTCCCAGCCAGTCCGGACACACAAGAGACTTTTAGTGAGTGGAAGATAAACGTATCTCATATCTCGAAAAAGACTCTGCCAGTACAGTAGTGTGGGAACATGTCTGGGAAAAAACAAAAAGACAAATTTTAACCCCTGAAGGCTATCAAGAGCTAGTACTGATTGCCATGCCCTTATGTATGTCTGATAAAAAATAGTATTTGTTTAGTCATTAATTTATAACATTTTCCCAAGTACCTGTAACAGTGTAAAGGAGACTTTAAAAAAAATAATATGTAGGCTAAAGGCTACAGGTGATTTCTGTGCTTTATAAAAGTACATCATTTTGCAATTGTACTATTTGTTTATCTTGCAAATTAGTAATTACACTATTCTATGTTATTAATAACACATACCTTTTGATAAAGTCCTGGGGAAGAAAAACAAATGAAAAATTGCCCAGTAACCAGGCTGGCCAAGAGTTATCATCGCTCCCACCTATGTTTCCACACTTCCACTTGTCCCACTTGGGATGACCCAGGTGGTTGAGCTTAGATTGGCTAGTCTTCCCCTTCATTAAGCTGGCCATGCATCTTGCGATTATCGTTAGATTTTTTTTGTGCCCTCATCGAACTTTCGTTTGATTTCCACTCGAATACCCCATCATGCACAGACCAATGGTGTTTCGATAATCGTTCGTTAGCTATACTAACTCGTTTGTTTGTGCATGTGCAGTGTTCATGTTGCAATTTTTTCACACGAAAACGCCACTAATCCATCGTATGATTCCAAATACATTTTCCAGCCTGACCGATTGAGGAAATTCGGCCAGTAGTACAGAGAAATAAAAAATTGCTGGGTTCCCATCAACTCATTGATTATCGTTCGAAAGACCATTCGGGGATGATTTCTGAATGATAATCAAGAGATGATGGGCACCTTTAGAGACTACATGAACAAATGCCTGGACCAGGGGTTGTTAACTTTTTATAAGTACAGATCCCCAATAAATTGCCCAATATGTCCACATACCCTCTTTACCAGGCTGTCAAAATCATCATCAGTTCTATTAGGTACAAATATGACATGCAGAATATGTAGCTTTGTTTTACATATGGATAGCTTGGAACAGGACAGCTGAAAAAAAGTCAGAATCGTAGTTATTGTATCTCAGATGCAAAAGGTGGCTACAATTAGTAACATTTTTGTGGTTGTTTTTGTGTAATTAAAATATGGATTTGAGATACAGTTATAGTTCTCTTAAGGGTCATGGGAGGACATATACTAGCATCCTCCCATGACTCAAAGCTAAAGCTCGCTATATACTGAGAGCGCCGCAGCCAGGACGGATCCTGAAAATGCTGTCAAGATCCACCCAGCTGCTTGAGTGACAGCGGGCTTTGCCTATCTAGAGGCAGAGCCAGCTGTGCTCGCCCCCTTCCCTGTCCGTTCCTCCAGTCAGCGCTGGGGGATTGGAGCGGAGAGGGAGGGGGAATCCCTGCGGGGAGCAGTGACTGACAGTCAGCACTCTTTGCAGGGAGATGATTGGAAAGTGAGCGAGCGATGATATGCATTTGCTCACTTCCCAATCTATAGAGGCGATGTGTGACAGTTTCATTGTCACACATTGGCTCGAACTATGAGGGTAGGTGTAAATCACTCACCTCATAGTTCTCCTTTAATGTGACCAGTTAGGGTTTATTTTTTACCTACAATAAAAGCTAAAACTTGATTGGCTGATGCGTGCAGTAAGTCAATTTTGTGCATCTTTTCAGCAGTTTTAGGCAATTAGCCCCATAAAATAGCAAAATGTGTTACGTCTTGTACAGAAAGAAATGTGTTCAAAGCCACTATACAACATAGTCTATCACGGGAGTGAGCTTGGAGTGGTGGCTACTTCACAACACACACAGGGGCCATGGGGAACAAAAGTAGCCACCCTCCAGAAGGAAGGACAGTGTCAGCACCAATTCAGAGATGATTTGAGGATCTACAGCTGGGTAATACACAAATAAGCTTTTACAGGGGTCCTTTTTTTTATTGTTAAAAAGCTTCCAGTGACAGGCTCTCTTTAAAGTTAATATTTTATTCAGGAGTAGCAATTAAAATGTATAATGCATTTCTGTTTACTTCTAATTAAAATCTATGTTGAGAAGAAAGCATGGGCCAAGTGACCCTGGAAATGAATAATGCTGACAGCTATGCAAGCCATAGAAACCATTTAGCAGTTTAGTGAAGACATCATTGAAGTGGAGTTTGGTTGGTTTGTGGTATGTACCTCTGCACTCCCTGTACCATCCTATTAAATAAAGACCTTTGTATTTCCATCTGTCTTGCAGACTCGTCCATTAAAATTATCAAGCAAGCAGAAAAACCTTGAGTTCTCTGAAAGTGGTTAGGTGACAGACAACAGTACAAGGAGAAAGCAGAAAGTAAACACAAAGCTTTCAGTTTCTAAAGCCCTTAAAGCTGAACTCTTTTCAGATAAAAACATCATTTAAAGCAGTTATGTATTAATTTAAAGGTAATGCAACTAGTGTAAATAATGGAATCTGTTTTTGTATCAACCTCTTGTAAGCCCTTGTAAAATAGAAATCTGAATGGAAGTGGGATGGTCAGTATTAGGAGTCAATTAGGCTTTGAGCTATAAAAATGTACTGATAAGCAACATGCTTGCTGACAGAAGGAGAAAGGAGAGAGATGAAACAAGTCTTTTTCCCACCACAGACTAGGAGCAAGGAGATGACTGGCTGTACTGCTTAAATAGTATCTAAACCCAAGAACAAAAATTTAATAAATTGCAAATTCCCCATCCATAGATGCAGTCACTGCATTAGTTTTCTTTTTTTCTGTCTTTTCTTTATTTGCACCTGGTGAACCTGCAAGTAACACACTTCCTTTGCTAGGGTGACAATGCTCACCACTGTACTGTATCTATGGAGGACCAGCATTGTTACTAGAGATTTGCTAAGGTTCAGACTGTGTTCCTCTGAACCTGGAAGTACCATGGGGCCACCCGCCCAATCTTCTGTGGGATGGGGAATTCCCCACCCCACAGCTGAATATAAACCAAGGGGCAGGATGCCTGTGCTGATGTCATTGACCTTTTATGCCACATGGCCATATTAGGTAAATGTCATTGACCAAATGTAGCCATATAAGGCCAATAATGTCACTGCACCCCGCCCCTTTTCTTATATGCAGCTGTGGACAGGGAATACCCTGACGGAGCAGTGCAAAAAGCTTCCTTTTATGTTTGGAGGAGCTCCTTCTCTGTTCTCAGGTTTGGCCCAATTGTCAGCTTAGCATAGGACCACAGAATGCCTTCCCCATAACATGAGAGTGGTGTTTTGTAGTCCACAGGAATAACTGTGAACAATGCTAAATTCTGAGTACAGCTAAGGCAGTGAGCACAGGATGTTATCAGTTCACAGGGATCTCGATAAGATCAGCAGGCATTGTTTGCGCTTACTTAAACAGATATAACAAAACACGGTATATGTAAAAGACCCAAATAATGCAGATAGGAGAAGTTTACATTGGGGGTTAATTCACACTTTAACTGAAGTAGAGAAATGCCACGTCACCGATCTAACTGTGCTACCTGGCAGGGGTATGTAAATCTCAGGCCTGGATAGACAGAAATACATATCCTATGACAGATAAAACAGCTTTCATCAATGCATTTCATCTCTGCATTTCACTGTTTGCCTTGAGTTCAGCTTTAACTGTACATATTTTATCACTTCACCATATACACCCATATCCTACGTACCCTCTACCTGAAACATTTCACGACAGATAGATTTTTATTTTCATTGGATTCTCTGTACTGACATTGCAAATGAGTTTCAAGGTTGTGCAGAGGGAGTATTTTTTATTAAAATGTACTGCTCTCAAGAATATTGTGTAATAAGAATTAATGTGTATCAAAGGAGAGGCCCTATCTTCGACTAGAGAAAGCAGCAGATAAATAAATAAAAAGGCAAAGCAAATGTATGTGAAACAATTATCTGACATGCCATGACCAATATCTCTTCGGGTGCATTTTTAGACATGCTGCTACAGACTCCTGCTTCTAGTCAGTGTCATTTTATAGGACAATGTGCCTGTAACAGGCCTCAACCTGTGCTACATAGTTTTGATTCCCACACAGCAAGCTTCTTCTATCTGTGTGCTGTTTTCCCCTTAAAGAAATCATTGAGGTTAATCATCTACAGGAGTGTCGGGGTTGCCATTGTATCGCCATAATTACTAACACACATCAGATACACAGGTTCTGTTGAATCCAGTTAGCCACAAAAATTGTATAAATCTCGGTGTCGGTAATTAAAGTTATGCATTGGCAACAATGAGTTGAATGTTTATAATTGTATATTATTTAAAAGTGTTGGTGCATGTTCTTGTAAAAGAATAGGATCGTGCCGACTCACTCTTGGTCATCTATCAATCAATCACTTACAAACATAAACAAATGACAGATTATTACAAAACAAATAAATAACTGGTCCACATGCCCATACTCCAAAAGTATTTATTCTTTCATGGTTGAAAGAAAGTTGATCTTAAAAAAAGGCCATAAACGGGGCAGGATATGTGATATTTCATATTTCAGACACTAATTATCAGACCCTTAACAATACTCTACTGTCACCTAGAACACCAATCTATTCCCTTTAAATTAGGAAGATTCCTTATTACAGCCTATGAGACAATGGAGCAATAAGCTATCACTATCTACCTCTTCTCTGCCAGTGGAGATGTATAGTATATCACAGGGAACTCTCTAGGTCATTTGACTACACTGTAATCATCCTCTAGGAACATTATAGACACTCCATAGGCAAGACTTGTGTCATCTTTGTTCAGTTTAGGGAAAATGATCAGTGTGCTGAATGCCTGTGGAATAATGCTTATAATCTAAGGTAAAGAGACACTTTAATGAACAGTTGATAGAACAGGGATTTGTTAGTCCTGTCAGCAGGCCCGGAGCTACCGCAAGGCAAGTCAGGCGGCCGCCTGAGGGCGCTGCAGGGTGAAGGCGGAAAAAATGGCGGATCCCGACACGCGCGGCACCTCAGGCAGTCGCCGGCCAGCTAAATTAGGACCCCACCTGGAGCTCCTCCCACCGGACCAGCGCTGACTCGCCGCTGCTCTCCCGCACCGAAGGTAAGTACAAAAAAAAAACATAGCGCAAACATCGGGGCCATTTGACAAGTACAAGTACTTGTCAAAATGCCCTGTTTTTTTTTTTTTTTTTCAAAAATGCACCTTGCCTACCTTGCCTAGAATGCTAGCCCTGCCTGTCACTACTGAGAAATGTTAGCGTTTGGTCTGCAGTCCTTCTTGGATCTCACTTCCCCCTGGGAGAATCATCTTACTGGGATACCTATGCTATTTTCACCTGGGAGGTTCTCAGAAGTAGTGTTTTGGGTGAGGCATGTACCCACATTGCTTCAGCAGTGACAGAACTCAACGTAAATTGTGATGGTGGGATCAATGTTGCCCATTTTTAAAAGCTAGGACATGTAGACCCTTGATCTAACTTTAACTATGTCCATGACCTGTCATGCTGCTTTGCTTGCTTGGCAACTAAAAAAAATATTACTTAATTCTCCCCTAATTGGGTTGCTTTGCCATTATGATCACTTCTAAAATCACAGACTGTCTCTCCAATATGTACCCCTCAAACAATAGTCAAAATCATGCCCCAGATCTCTGGATGATGTGCCATGGCTGCAGTGGGAAAGGTAGCATAGTCCATCTCCATACCATATGTAGCAAGTAGTTTCCTCTGTGCTTTGAAATATAATAAGTCATCGTTTTAGCTGTGTGTCTGTGAATTCACATTACACGCTTTTGCCGTTTGGCTGCAGTACTGCACTATTATAAGAAGGTTATATTAGCAGTTTTTGGTAATCAATTAGCATGTGGCTTTAAATGGTTAATATGCTAATTGTGCTAACTGTGGTTTTAACCATCTAATTACAGTATCTATATAAACAAATGCAGCATAATGCATCATTCAACTGTCTACAATGCTGTTATTTTACTAAAGGTGGTTACCATAATATTAATATTTACCCAGTCAAGTCAAACATAGAAGGATCACAACCGACAAGGTAAGCTCATAGCCAGAGCCAACTTTCTATGAAGGAACTCACCACCACACCATTGGTCAAGTGATGATAAATAAGAAAGGGACTATTTTAGTTTTCAAGGGTCAATGAACCTTCATAATCCAGTTACAGGCACAGTTTTGTGAAACACACCCTAATTCCACTTTATGGCTGATATCTCAAGGTGCTGTTTGCATTTTTTTTATATTTGCTTCAACATGTGCCAAATGAGCAAACTGGCTGATTATGTGAAGGAAAAACCCTGCTTGAAGCAAGCATTATAGAATGGAGTGATACGTCTTATGACTCTGTGAAATGGAATGCATGTTAACTACTTTTAAAAATGTTTCCGTTTTTAACTGTCATAGTTAGGGTTAGCGTGTATAGACATTATTGTTTTACTTCTGAAAAAAGTCTGTTAAGAATTTTCAAATATGTCAATGTTGGTTTGGATCTTATGGAGCAATTTACACCTGTTTGTTGTTGCTTTTGCCACGCATCATGTTTTTTTGAATGCACCTCATAATGACCCCAGTTTGATCTTAATTGCAAGTAATTCTACATTTGACTTGCTTTTCCTTCTTTACTCCGTGTATAATAACCTGTACGACAGGTGTATACTGCAATATAAGAGGCCTTCATTCAGCACATCTGAGACCCCATTCACACTGAGCGCTATGTAGTGTGATTTCCACTAAAAAATCGCTTAAATATGAAGCTCAATGTAGCTCATTGTAGCTCTTCCAATGCATTTCAATGGAGATGTTCACATCTTGCAGCTCAATGTGGCCTGTAGCTTGTAGTTGAAGCTTGACGCTCAAACGTGAGCTATTTTCCGGCAGATTTTGAGCGATTCGGCCCCAATAAACTTTGAATGACTGCCAAAAGAAGCGCTATGTAGTTCAACAAAATGCACTGTAGCTCAGTGTCGCTAAAAGATCAGCTCAAATAAGCACTGAAAAAGCACTTATTTTTTTGTAGCTTAGTGTGAATGGGGTCTGAAACCGTACCCCATTGCTGATAGAGCTAATCTTTGCACACTGTTTGGCTTTGTTACTTAGGTTCTTATTTAGATGTGTCACAAAACTGATGAGTGAACATAAGAAATAGACTTTGCCTGCCATAACATATACTAATAGTAACAACAAACGCAGTAAATACAATCTAATATTATAATGACCGAATAGTCAACTTGAATGGATGAATTTGCATAGTTAACATGTGAAATACTAACTTTTCTTTGGGACCCTCAGGCTAATGCCTCTGCAGGGAAAGGAACAATAGATGGATGTTCCTTGGTTGACCCCTTTACTAGCAGATCTTGAAGGCATCTGTGGCAACATCTATTGACTATGACTTTCTCTGTGAAGGTTTTCATTATTCAGGTCATAGTATAGCTAGTAGTAGCTAGTCACATTTAGCTACACTTGTATTGTTCAACACTACAAAACAAGTCCAATTAAATGCAACTAATTGCTACCAGCTAGACTATGACCATATGTTCTCACCTGTTGCAACGACAGGGCTGTATTAAAAACCAGGCTGACCTAAGCATACGTGTATGATGAATCTGTCCCTTATGACGCATTCTGCAGGGTATATGCAGGACTACATTTTAACTGAACAGACGACCCAACTAGAGAAAGGAAAGATGGTACATGGTTTCCTGAGCTACAAAGTGCCTTTTGACTCCCCTTATTTTCTGCATAGCCTTCCAGCACATAAAAGGAGAGTAGTCGACTGTGTTAAGACTTTGTTGCCCGCTTGTCAATGCCATGCGCAATTTAAAGAGACCTCTAGATATTCTATAACACAATGGACTTGTCTTGTTTGTTTGCTGGAAGTTCTGTCAGGACGGGCAAGGCTCTTCAGTCCAGGTGACTGGACTATTCGGTTAATGTAATCCTGTACCCAATTTGCATACATTAATCTTGCTGAATCTAACCACAAATGTTCAGACAAGGACAACAAACTAAGGCAAAACTTGTAAATTTTGAAGCCTGGGGCAGTCCTTACCCTTTTTGCCCTATGCAATGGGCCACGTGTGCCATTATAGTTATTTCAGACCTATGCAATGGTGCAATTAGTACATGCACCCCATTAATAAAGAGACAATTGAAGATCACTGAATATTTACTGCTAAAAATATCTTTACTTGCCCAGACTTTGCAGTTGTTTGAATCAGGTTCCATACCTTTTGGAGTTGATTTAGGCCACATTCACACTTGTGAATGAGGCCAATTGCATGAGTCTCATAATCTGCTACAGGTGGGAGGTGCTCTACAATATAGTGACACCTGCAACCGCCTGCAGCTGTTTTCAGGCCATTTGCAAGTAATTGCACAGACTGTGTTTAACTGTGGACGACTGCATCTGGATGCAAACAGTCTGCATCCAGGTGCAGTCATCATTCTGAAGGTAACTGCAGCCAGTGTGATTACTCCTCCCACCTGCAGCAGATTGCATGAAGGAATCTGTGATACTTATTATTGCTATTTATATAGCGCAAACAGTTAGGCAACTCCTTACATCAGTTCCTGCCCTCGAGGAGCTTACATTCTAAGGTCCCTATCTCACATACATAAAGGCTGATTTAGACAGGAGCCAAATAACCTTCCAGCATGTCTTGTGGGAGGAAATCGGAGTACCCGGAGGAAACCCACGCAAGCACGGGAGAACATGCAAACTCCTTGCAGTGTCCTGACCGGGATACAAACCAGGGACCTCAGTGCTACAAGGCAGAGGTGTTAGCCACTAAGGCACTGTACTGCTCTCCTGCGATTGGCCCAATTTGAAGGTGAAAATGGGGCCTTATTACTGGAATACATTATTTACGTAGTTCAGTGAATTTGTATTCACTTCAGTCTTCCAATCATGTGCAAATCAAAATCCTATTTGATAAATTCTTCTGCGCACGAGTGAATGCTCAAAGCGAACACAGTTTCACCTAAGCGAGATATGTTCTTGTTTAGTAAATCACTTCTTAGGTGTCTGTCACATGTAATATCTAAATAGGTCACAGTGTTTAGAAGTACATACATGGAGACAAGCCTATGACAAGGACAGCCCTTCTACTGTCTGTACTGGTCGCTCTAGTTCTACCACCATTCTTATCTCACAAGTTTTCACCAGTACAGTACTCAGTATAAAGTCAACACAGCAGTAACAAGTAACCCATATAAAGCAGTAAATAAAGTTCACTACGTTACCTTCATGTACAGAAGCCAGGTCTTTTGTGATCTGGGATTCGCACAGCCATTTTTCTGAATAAAGTTCCCTGAGAGTTGACGTGTTTTTATTCTAGACACAAGGTGAAAACACCTCAGGACTCTTCCTGTAAATGAATTAGGAGGTTATTTTCACAGAACATTCAGTGACATCACAGGGCACGCCTCTGCAGGCAGGTAAGCCTTTCTGGAGAATGCTATTGATATGCAGATAGGGTAATGAAAGCACTCACCTGGTTCTCTATGACTAGAGCTCAATAAATACATCTGCAAACCTAGTAATTAACCATTACATCTTGCAATCTCCACAGGGATTAGATTCACATGTGGGTAAACTTCAAGGTAGAAAAACATTATTTTGGAAAAAAATATTAACTGCACCCTTCTTCATAAAAGAAAAAATGTGCATTTATAATTTTTTATATTGGAGCCAGTAAAAGCATTGCAACTGCAATAAGTTGATCGAGGGTACAATGCTCTGGCTCCTGCAGATTCTCCCTCCCATCTCGGTATGAACATTCAGTAACATGGACAGAAGTAAAGATTAATGGGCTACAAGTGCGGTAATGTCACCACATTTGTATTACACTGAGAACTATAAGTCCGTCTGCTGCAGTGGCTTGTGGGACTTGTAGATTCTCTAGTCACAGATCTTGTTAAAGTATGATGGCGTGGATGATGCATTTGTGTAAGCGGAGCCACACACAGCTATGCTGAATTAAAAAAAAACTGCAGTCTGCAGGGAGAAAAATGATAAAATTCAGATAATATCAAGTGGGGGGATGGGGTGTAGAGTTTGCAATGTGACCATGTTTCATTCTGCATGTTCACTATAGGCATAACGAGGCCAATGTTAGTCTATGGGCATCCGGAAGTAAATGGGCTTGTGTCTCTTTACATCTGATTACTCCTGACTCCGTCCAGGTCTGGAAAACCAAATGGAAAAGAGGTTTGTTTTAGAAGGGTAACCTGATGTAACCTGATGTAAACGGACACATGTCTGTTTACATCCAACTCCCCATAGTCCTAACATGGGTCCGATAATTTCAGTTATGATGACATCTATCTGTGAATGATGATATGATGTGAATGTGCAGTATGTAAAGCACTGCATAAATTGTTGGTGCTATATAAATACCAATTATAAATAAATAAACATTTATTGCTATCACATAGGGGGCTAACAAGTCCCCTATGTAATAGCAAATAGGATGTGACAGGTCCTCCTTATGGAGACATCAGTGGTCTTTCAGACCCCTAATGTTACCTAGGGACCCCAAAGAGAATGTGCACAGTGACACCCGAAGTGATGTAATACACATCACTTCCGGGTCCAGTTATCGGAGGAGAGATCAGTGGCTAGAGGCCTGCTGATCTCCCTCCGATCCGTCAGAAGAGACCTGCTGTGCTAGTCCTGGACCCACACAGGGGGACAGTGGAGCCCGGGTGAAGCCGGAGGCGACAGCGGAGGGGACGACGACACACAGCGCCGCACCGTACAAGCGATCCGGCGCCTGTACAGACGCTGGATCACTTGTATAGAAACAGCAATCGCCGCTGTTTAAAATGGTACCAGCAGCAGCCGTGTTCTTGGTATAACCATTTCAAGCAGGTGACGTGTATTTGCGCGAAGTGGTTAAATTGTTCTATGTGAATATGTAACAAATATAAAAAAGGTGTTATCCCAATTTGGCTGCAAAAATGGAAATACACTTTAAACCTTTGGCCTCAAAGATAACGTGAAACTGTTAAGTACTCCTCCTGCAGCTGTGAGCCTTCCCTTTCACTGATTGCATTATACATAGGAAAACATAACTGGAATCCTGAATTTCACTTTATGCTGGTGGTAATAATGCTGGAAGCATCAGTTCACACTGGGGACTCCAGCTGTGTGGGATATAAGTCAGCAAGATATACAACTCACAGTGTGGACCTCCATGTTTACACTCGGTATGCATTGTACCCGGCCTAGATTCCAAATGTCGATAAAGGATGAAATGTCATGTTTTTATTGAGTATTGTATTTGGAATTAATGAAAGGGTCGTCTTTATTTGTTAGCGCTTCCTGAGAGATGCCGGCTAGTCAGCACCAGATGCTAAATTAGAAATAGAAGGAAAACAGGAGGAGGAATGGGTTTGTTATTTTTCTGTTTCCTGCTAGTAGTATTTTATAACAGTGTAAATAAATATATCATGGCTTTACTCAATACTGTTTTCTCTGAAATAAAGTTTCAAGCATTTCCTTTGATAAATCAATCTGTGCGGTTTTGTTCATTTACAAACAGATAATTCCGTATTTTGCAATCTCTTACACTGTAGCTGCGGTTTATGTGCTTATGAAAGTATGAGATAATATGATGTACAATTATCTAAGTTCACTAATATGAGGAATATTATTTTTCTACATTTCTAAAGGTGGCCATACACTGTACAACCATCGCAAGACCTTAGTCTTGCAATAGTTGTAAAGTGATTAAAAAAAACGTACGATCTGCCCATCTTGGACAGGCAGATCGTACTCTCGATCATCGCAAGCCTGCCCCCTGAGGGGCGGACTTCTGATGACCGCAATGCTGAACGGGCAGTGTGCGCGTGCACACACTGGCCCGTTCAGCATTTGTCTCCCGAGCACCGTTCAAACCACCTGAAAATCGTACGATTTTCGGCTGGTTTTCTAGTGTGCTCCTTAGACAAAAGACGTGCGACCGTACAGTAGAAACGGTCGCACGTCTTCGTTCACACTGCTCGATTCTCGTATGATCGCGGGATTTCCCGCGATTCTCGTACGAGAATCGAGCAGTGTATGGGCACCTTAAGGCCTCTTTCAGATGGACTTGAGACTCCTCCACTCTCTAAAAAGTGATCTGCTGTGGATCGATTGTCACAGGGTGGTGGAGAAGTGGCTGCCGACGTGCAGGAGGCGATATTGCTGCCTCCTAAATTCAGTTTAAAAAAAAAATTAATCCAAATGGGATTTTCTATTGGGTACGCATTTGAGGCGCGGTTCCATTTATTTCACTGCTTGAAAAACGCAACATGCTGTATGTTTTTTGCCGTGCAACACAAACTATACAGCACTGTGTGGCCACTGTGCTGAAATTGCAACGGGCAGCTGAGGGGGCAGTAAAACCGCACATCAACCACACGGTTTTACCACCCTGCCACTGCTCATGTGAATGAGGCCTTAAGCAAAAAGGCTGCAGCACCTACCTGAAACCTTTATTCAAAGCAGACAAAAAAGTTGTTGTCAACAGTTTCGTCTTTGCAATTAGCAACAGCATTGTTGGCCTGCTGCATGTGCTATTTCAGTTGGCCATTGACTCCCTATCAGATCTATCATATAAAGCTGGCAATACACTTTTAGATTTTCACTTGAGCGTTCGCTTATAATCGTTTGTCAGATCATTCGATCTTGCTATCATTGAGTCAGATCATTTAAAAATGTCATCCAGACCGGCTACTTAAATGGAATCCCAGATGCATTAAAATGTTTTTTTTTTCTGTGCTTAGCACATGAGCATTACAATATATAAGATTTTTCCTGAAAAAAAAATCACATTAATCGTTAAAATTGTGTTAGAATTCTTTTTTTTATCCTGCTCCTTTGCTTTTCCCTATCACAACAGTCCAAAATGAACATTGATTACATTTTTGTAACAAAATTCTACTAGCGTATGGCCAGCTTTATGTTGACTGTGCTTCTGCTAATTGTGGGGCAGTGGCTAAGGGGCTGATTTGTAAAGCATTTCTTCATCATAAAGTAAATTGCTGCCACTGGATGAATTCCCTATGCTCCTCAGCTCCATTCAGTGGCAGTAATGCACTGCGAACGTCGTTCTCCCAGCTATACGCTGGCCGAACGCTTCATAAATCAGACCCTTGGTGTTTTCAGCCTTCAATAGGAAGTTCAAAAGTATGAGATAATATGATGTACAATTATCTAAGTTCACTAATATGAGGAATATTATTTTTCTACATTTCTAAAGGTGGCCATACACTGTACAACCATCGCAAGACCTTAGTCTTGCAATAGTTGTAAAGTGATTAAAAAAAACGTACGATCTGCCCATCTTGGACAGGCAGATCGTACTCTCGATCATCGCAAGCCTGCCCCCTGAGGGGCGGACTTCTGATGACCGCAATGCTGAACGGGCAGTGTGCGCGTGCACACACTGGCCCGTTCAGCATTTGTCTCCCGAGCACCGTTCAAACCACCTGAAAATCGTACGATTTTCGGCTGGTTTTCTAGTGTGCTCCTTAGACAAAAGACGTGCGACCGTACAGTAGAAACGGTCGCACGTCTTCGTTCACACTGCTCGATTCTCGTATGATCGCGGGATTTCCCGCGATTCTCGTACGAGAATCGAGCAGTGTATGGGCACCTTAAGGCCTCTTTCAGATGGACTTGAGACTCCTCCACTCTCTAAAAAGTGATCTGCTGTGGATCGATTGTCACAGGGTGGTGGAGAAGTGGCTGCCGACGTGCAGGAGGCGATATTGCTGCCTCCTAAATTCAGTTTAAAAAAAAAATTAATCCAAATGGGATTTTCTATTGGGTACGCATTTGAGGCGCGGTTCCATTTATTTCACTGCTTGAAAAACGCAACATGCTGTATGTTTTTTGCCGTGCAACACAAACTATACAGCACTGTGTGGCCACTGTGCTGAAATTGCAACGGGCAGCTGAGGGGGCAGTAAAACCGCACATCAACCACACGGTTTTACCACCCTGCCACTGCTCATGTGAATGAGGCCTTAAGCAAAAAGGCTGCAGCACCTACCTGAAACCTTTATTCAAAGCAGACAAAAAAGTTGTTGTCAACAGTTTCGTCTTTGCAATTAGCAACAGCATTGTTGGCCTGCTGCATGTGCTATTTCAGTTGGCCATTGACTCCCTATCAGATCTATCATATAAAGCTGGCAATACACTTTTAGATTTTCACTTGAGCGTTCGCTTATAATCGTTTGTCAGATCATTCGATCTTGCTATCATTGAGTCAGATCATTTAAAAATGTCATCCAGACCGGCTACTTAAATGGAATCCCAGATGCATTAAAATGTTTTTTTTTTCTGTGCTTAGCACATGAGCATTACAATATATAAGATTTTTCCTGAAAAAAAAATCACATTAATCGTTAAAATTGTGTTAGAATTCTTTTTTTTATCCTGCTCCTTTGCTTTTCCCTATCACAACAGTCCAAAATGAACATTGATTACATTTTTGTAACAAAATTCTACTAGCGTATGGCCAGCTTTATGTTGACTGTGCTTCTGCTAATTGTGGGGCAGTGGCTAAGGGGCTGATTTGTAAAGCATTTCTTCATCATAAAGTAAATTGCTGCCACTGGATGAATTCCCTATGCTCCTCAGCTCCATTCAGTGGCAGTAATGCACTGCGAACGTCGTTCTCCCAGCTATACGCTGGCCGAACGCTTCATAAATCAGACCCTTGGTGTTTTCAGCCTTCAATAGGAAGTTCTGTTACTGGCAAAATCCCTAGTTAAAGAAGAACTCCAGGGAAATGTTTTATTAACCCTTGGGGCTACCCCCACACTGGCTGCATTAGTTTTCTTTTTAGTTTTTGTTTTGTTTTTTTTCATCTAATAATTCAGCCAGTAACATACTTCCTGCCTTAGGGTGGCTCCACACTTTGGAGAAGCAACAGAGCCACCATTGGACAGCATAGTGGGGAGGGCTGTCTTAGATGGACAAGCAGATTTAGTCGGACTTGACTAATAAATTAAAGCTAACACTTTTTAAACACTTACAGCAACAGTTATTTTTTCCTTTTCACCATTAGTGAAAATGTTTTTGTCTCAGCCCTCTATTTGCTACTTTTTCAGCTTCATCTGTTACAGGAAGTTGAAAAATAACAGACTTACTAACCGGACAACCAGAAGAAAATAGGCAAAAAATCGCCTAAAAAAGAAAACTAATACAGCCTCCAAGTTTACGGACAGGTAAGCTTCAATACAATTAAGGGACACTAAACTCAGGAATTAAATCTTAAAAATGCATTGTACCCTATTAACAAAACTGTATCTTATTTGTGTATCACTCGGCTGTAGATCCTCAAATCTTCTCTGAATTGGTGCCGACACTGTCCTTACTTCTGGAGGGTGGCTACTTTTGTTTCCCATCGTTCCTGTGTACATTGTACAGCAGCCACCCCGCCAGAAGGAACAACAGTGCCAGCATACAGAGATGATCTACAGCCGAGTGATACACAAATAAGATAGATTTTTGTTAATAGTTAGGGTGCTTGAATGCATTTTAAGATTTAGATAAGCTTTCAGATCTGCCATGAGATCCCCATATGTATCAATCAGTTGGTAGACTACTTTCCCTTAGTAGTAGCATTCTCTTCTGTAGACTAAGGATAACAATGTATACCACATAAACTAACTTTACTGCTGGACATTTGCATGTAGGAACAATATTTATAATATGTCTTCATCTATGATAAGTTCCTTAAACCTTTTAGTTATAGCAATAGACATTTCTAAGCCCTGTTTTATGTAAATCAACTACACGCTTGATTAAAAGGAGCTAAAAGGAGCTATCCTATGGGCATTATTTCAAGGCATTACCTAACATAAGTTATAACAATTTATTCCAGCATACCAGCCAGGCAGAAAAGACACTTGTGACTAAGCCCTGTCTAGTGTCAAGTCTTGCTTTTCAGCAGTAGAGAAATAGATTAATCACTAGCAGACCTGTGACGTTGGCCGTTTTGAGCAAGTTTATTTGAATAAGGATGAAACACCAAATATTTTATGAATAGTTTAGTAAAACTGTTTCCACCTTTGTGATACTGACAGGCAGCATACATTTTAGCCCCTGAAAAACAAATATTACCTATATGTGTGAATAAATAATGTAATGTGTGCCATATCGGAGGTCTGAATATTTACACAATCTCAAGCAGTTTTATAATCATAGTCTAAGGTGCAGTGTGCTAGGTTGGCCACAGACATTAGTGGGTGGCAGGATATGCATCCAAGATCTTGCAGCAAGATAATGCTGATGTCAGCTATAATGGAGGATAGCAATAGCAATATTTTTCTAACCTGCTTTATCAATTTTCCTATGAGAGCTGATAGTTAGGGGTTATTTTCCTGCAATCATAGATAATAGAATTAACAGCAGAAACAATTGTCTTCTCATGTCTATGGCCTTCTTTAAGAGATGCCATCACTGCCTATTTAGGGCAAAGTGACAGAATCACTTTAAAGCCCATACCTCATCCTGTGAAAGCTCTGTCTAGGACAGTGTCAGAGCTTACATAAGGATTAATCACGTCACCCTCTCCACCCAAGAGTGGAAGTCACATGGTCCCCTACACCTGAAAGCACCAAGTATTTTACAGCAGCTCTAAAGGATCATCTGAGCATCTGGGTAACACAGGGAAGGTGAGAATAAGTGGGACAGGTGTAGGTAGTAAAGTGACTCTTCACTATCTTGAAAAACTAATACAAATAATTCCCTACAGAGTTAATGCTTAACTGTCTTGCACCACAGATTGTTTCACTCTTGAAGAGCTTCACTTGCTGTAAATCTTAAACATCTGACACTTCTGGGTGTGTTGGATACCTGGTTACCATAGGAATGCCCTCAGGGTGTGCCTGGTGTGTGGGCACACCCTAATCACCCCGAGTGCAACACCTAAACCACAACAGTGGGTGCAATGTTTTTAATCACTGAGCCTCTGGAGAGCTCACAAAGATCTCTCTGTGAAGGCCTCAATGAGACAGAGTGCAGCAGCACTTGCCACTCACATAACAACCACAGTCCTTGGTGCCTAAAAAGCTGTGAGGGAGCATAGCTGCGGCTTTCCATCCAATCAGGTGATCACATGACCACCTGCCAGGCTCCCTGCTTCTTGACTGCACCCCTGCTGGAAGATGTAAGGCAAGGTTGAAGAGATGGGAATCCGGGATGCCTCAGGTCTGTGTATGTATGTATTATAAAGTCATATATATAGTACATATGTGTGTTTGTACTTTTGTGTGCATACCTTAATGCAATAGGCTGTGCATGCCAATGCTGGTTACCCTTGGTGCTTTGAGGTTTTGTCTGCTGGCCCCTATGTCATTTCAGTAGCTCTGCCATGATGAACGATTTACTTCACTATAGAGGTTGAGGTTGGTGAAACAAAAAGCAGGGGGAACTATAATCATCAGACAGGTCTTTAAAAATACTAGGCGTTCTCTGCGAGGTTTCTGTGCTAAGCAAGCGGACAAAGGGGAATCTGATCAGCACAGTACCAGGACCATAAAGATTGTAGCCAGCACTAATACAGTGCTTTATAGGATCCCCTGTGTCTGATCAGATATGGCAAATGCTATGGAACAGGCTAAACCAATGTAAGTATGCAAAAAAATGCATACCTGGAGGTCACCTTTAAGCCACTGCCCCAAAGCACGTGTGCAAAGAAGTATGTCTGACTTTTCTGATCTGCATAATGACCACACATACCAAAAAAAGTGACTTGGAACATATTCAGGGCCCTGTCACACCATCTAGTGTGCGTTCCAGTGCGTTCGGTATGATATTAAGAGCAGTTACTGTGACATATAGCATTATTGTTTTCCTTTGGAGTTACTCTTAATCCAACTGCTTAAAACAGGCTGTTTTATTAAGAAAATGAGGAATCCTAATTATTTCATGATCTATGATCAATTTCTTTCTAATTTTTTTTTGCTAAATACATTGGTCTCAACATTAACATAACCATACAGCAAAAAAAAGAGAATAAAAAGTAGAAACAAACGGGATGGGGATGGTGGATTGCTTTAGCCTATGTATTTTCTAACCAATGTTTAATATTAACCACATCCTATTTCTAGATTTTAATGTTGTAAACTAGCATGATTTTCCTGCATTACCAGATTAATTACGTAAAGCAGCAAGCTCTCAATTTTGCAATCAACCTGTTCTGTTAGATGTTGTCATCAATTTTGTCTCTTGTGCCAATGTTTAGGAGTACCGTGTTGACTCATTTATACCCTAATGGCTTGATATGTAGGCACCTACTTAGTTGACAAACAAGATTTTAATATAAGGATACAAACAACATCTCACCACTGCTTATGCTTAGAGATGGTGCACATGTGGCAATAATAATGACGTATTAAGCTACATCATGCATAAGTGGAGTTTCAAATTGGCTGTGGAATGGACCAAGCATAGTACTTATGTTCAAATAACAAAGTTAGTTGTGGATGTGTTATTGTACGTCCTCTTGTTACTATAACATGATTGATTCGTATTTACCTCTTAAAGGGTAACTGTAGTATAGGTACAGTTATCATTGAAGTATCACACCCAAACCCACTCAGATCCTACACTTACCTGTCCATGCTCCATGTAGATACTAACTGTGCAGCCAACTAGAAACCATGCAGCCTCCTTGTGGAATGTCTCACAGTCAGACCGTGCATGCACAGTATAATCCCTCATTTTTATGTAAAGATCATCCACCATTGGGACTATTCTACTCTACAAGGACTGTGGACAGGTAAGTGTGGGATTTTGTGGGGGAATATTTAAAGGATTACTGTGCTTAAAGTAGTTATCCCTTAAATTTTGTGCACCTTCTACTGCAATTATTATGCATCATTAAACAAAATAATGCTAAAATAATGATCTCCCTTTGCATTTCCATTGTGTAGTATTTTGTGGGCCAAAAATTCTTGGCTGAGCTGGTGTGCAGATTGCCACAACCATGATGTAACAACAAGGAGCTTTGATTTAGTGCAGACTATGGTATATAAGCCTCTGTATTAGTGTAAAATGTCTGCGAAACTTGATGGAATGAGGATTTTTCAGAAAGATGGAGAGAAGCCAGCAGCTTCATAAGACTATGGAATCCCTGGCTTCTTTGTGCTGAAGTTTCCATCACAGGCCTCATCTCTTCATACTATCAGAGGATTTATTCTCTTTGTCATAATGTTTTAATAATTGTAAAATCATTGAAAACAGTTATGGGACAAAATGTTTTCTCAAGTGTTGTCTCCTGGTTCTGCTCACTATAGCCCAGTTTTGCCACAGACAAACAGCAAATGGCTCCTTTTTTGTCAAAATTACCTTACATCACAATCACCTTATCTCCCCGCTATGAATGTAACATCCAAGTAGGAAATCTTTAAATTTATATTTAATATATAGGCATTAAAATATTTTTCATCAAGAAAGTAAAAATGGGAACGTTTCTTTAAAAAAATTATCCCGGGTAAAACAGTATTAACGTAAATGTTGCTGAAAATTGACTATAGCGTCCTTTTGCTGTCACACAAATGTTCTTGGAGATCTCTGCATATGAAAAGTCTTGACCTGATTAATGTGTGGAAGTTATGCATTGACTACATCCAGTGCTAAGGTGTTAGAATAATCATTTATATTTCAACTTTATATTTTATATTTCAACTGAAGTTTTTAAGCTTCATTAATTTTGCTCACTCATGATCTTGTGGCCTAGCTGAGTGCTATATAGGTGATGTAACTGGTGAAGTATAACGCCTGTTATTAAACCTTACCATGATAGGACATAATGATAATTATTAACGCTCTTCTGCAATATTATTCAAAGAAAAAAATAACATATTATTGAGCTTGAAAATGTTTTTCTTGAAAAATGTAATTAGATAAATTTAGGATGCAGCCTTTGCATTGAAAACTATAACAAACTAAGCTACATTTAAAGTGAAATTTAACTAAAAGAGTAAAGATTTGCTAGGAACATTTGCTATTTGCTAGAAAAATCTAGAAATGTTAATTGCGCCTAAGCAGTACCCTGGAAGATGTATCAAATATAGCAGTGCACTTCCTATGCTAGGTACTTTTGTGCCCAGTGAAGGACTTTTCACTCAAAGTAAAACAATCTGCTCCAAAATTTTAAACACGCTCAGTGCAGAAACATCAAAACCAAGAAATGCCAGGCACTTACCAAAGTAGTACTGCATACTATTCTAGGAGACATAGGAACTATTTATGTTTTTGTATAATGTAAGCAAATATGATTTAAAAAAAGCACATTATACATTATTCAGCCCCTAGTGAGATACAGTGATGATCTGAATGATCTCTTAGATTGTAAGATCTTTACAGAGGCTCCCAGTCCTACTAGTTTGTGCATTTGTGTAGATTTTAAAGCTTAACTCACTTTTTGTGTTGGAAAAAGTAGGGAAGAGTTGCACGTTTGTCCGTTTTTATCTTTCGCTGTGACTCCATTTTGGAAATGTTACCATACTTCCTATACTTGTTTCTTCATTACAAAAATGGTGGATGATGTAGTTTCTGGGACAGGAAGAGACAAATCGCAACAAAACCATTGTCAGAAGTTCTAGCCCTTTCCCGCTCTTCCAAAAATGTGGTTTAGTCTTCATCCCTGTTGGACAGATTTCCTGTCACTTCCTGTCCTGACAGGAAGTGAGCGGATATCACTCTAAGAGGACCACAGACAGCTAAACAATTTGAGATATTCTAACCTTTTCCTGCTAAAAAATTCAGCAATGTATGGCTAGCTTTACTTGGTAACACATACACAACATAATTTGTAGTTCTTGTTTGTTGATTCCTTTTTAAAGAAAATTATTCATGAACAGAACAACACTTGGGCATGGAGAAGTTGACTAATTAGATGAAGTAACATGAGTTCCTGAGTCTGTTTTTGTCTGGATTGAAGCGTATCTAAGCCAGACTATCTCATCCAGGGTGCCCTGGCCCCCTGGCGTGCCTTCTGGCTTCCTCAGGAGTGCCTCAGATTTTGTGCTAGCAACATGGAAACCAATGATGCTAATCCAGGGAGGATGGGATCCATTCGGAAATGATAGTAGTTCTCCTCCATTCAGGCCTGCTCCACCTCCCACCTTCTGCCATGCTACTAGAGCTGTGGCTCCTGATATGAAAGTGAAGGGATTGTGAAGGGAAGAGTTCTAAAAAGGGAGCTCTTAATGTGAAGGGTGGACTCTGATGTGAAAGGGGGGATACTAATGAGAAAGGGTGTGGGTCTGGTGTGAAGAGGTCTCCTGAATTAAAGGTGGAACTCTGATGTGAAAAAGCCTTTTTTATATGTGGGATATCCCCTTAAAATGGTATGGGTTTTGGAGAGGCCACACGTCATATCTTTCGTACATTTTTACATTTTTGTTTTGGAAATTTAAGACTGGGATGCCTCAATATTTTGTATACTTTTTAGGGGTGCCGTGACTGAAAAAAGGTTGAGAAAAACTGATCTAAACCCATGAACAAAGATTGACTATATTTGGGCATGCTAGTCCTTAGATGTAGTGACTGCGATAGTTTTCATTTTTCCATTATTTTCACTTGGTGATCCTGCCAGTAATACACTTCCTGTACTTGGGTGACAATGCTCACTCACTGCATCTATTGAGGAGCAGTGTTGTCACCCTAGGGCAGGTCTACAGAAGCCTCACTCTCTTTTTTTCCTTCAGGGGAGGGGTTCCCAGCTATCCTCAGAGATAGTTGGGAACCTTGTAAACTGATAACATCCGGTGCTCTCTGCCTATGCCGCACTGTTATCAATTTACAAGATTTCTGGCAGATTCAACAGGTATTTCTGTGCAACATATATAACAAAACATTTTCAATGGTGTATTGTTAGGGTTTAATAACATTTTAAATTCTTGGCATAAAACATAATACAAATACCTAGGCCCAGGCATCTTTATTAATTATCTGCATTGTACATATACAGAGCAATGTCAACAAGTAGCACAGCTGATTTCTACTGCTGATTACTATGTAATAACAAAATCATATAATAAAATAGAATTCCAGGTTTTTTTAGACTGTTCTGAAACCCTGTTATTTTCCACCACATGCCAAAGACTTGCTTTGGGATGTTTGAATATTTCCTTAAAAGAATTGCCTTTTTTAATAAAAAAAAAATAGAAGTCTAATTTGTACAACCACTGGAAACAAAATGTTATTTTTTTCAGAGGAAATTTAAATCATCTATGATTTGTTTCTTTTCCATCTGATGTTATTAGTTGTCTGTGCTGCGGATAGATCTTTGCATTCCAGACAATCAGATAACCGTGTGACCAGTCTCTGATCCAAGGACTCACTACTATGGCTGATTATAAGTGCAATAAAATGCATAATGCAGAGCCTCGCCGTACTCCTGTTAGCATGAACAATGCTCTGTGTAATAGAAGATGACACCCAGCTGAAGGGTGATTAGTAGAAAGTCGATGCTTCTCCTCAGTCATGCCTCTTTCATTTATAGTGATGGTACACATTGATTCTCTTATTTGCTATTGTACTAATAAGATGTAAGATATAAGATATAAGATATAAGAAATATATATATATATTTATACCTGGGAGCTTTTTAAAGTGTGCGAACCTGAGATTGGGGTGTGGTGAGGGGCGGGGGAAGGAGAGGGGCTAATCACTCCATTTACACCATGCTGATGTGGAAGCGGTGGTTTAACAGCAATGCATGTAGAGGGCTAATAGTGCTGTAACTTGATAGTAAGACGCCTGTAGATAAAGATTAATACATTTCACATGAGAGCCTCCCCTTTACATCTGAAGCCTCCCCTTCACATAAGAGCCATTCTTTTCACATCAGGAGCCCCCTTCACACATCAGTAGCCCCCTTCACACATCAGGAACACTTCTTCACATCTGGAGCACCCATTCACATCAGGAAACCCCCCTTCACATCAGTAAACACCACCTTCAAATCAGGAGCCACCTTAACATTGAACCCACTAATATCAGAGCCCACTTTTCCATCTGGTACCCCCTTCCCAGTCGGAAGCCCTACCTTCACATCTGGCACCCCCTTCTCATCAGGAACCCCCCTTCACATGTGCCACCCCCTTAACATCGGAAACCCCCATTCGGATCTCTGCTTTTGATATCGTCAATCACATTCAAACTTCTGAGGCAGGTTTGAATCTGATTAGTGGATCTGAGACAAATCTAAGAACTTTGCAAGAATCTTGTGGCGGGGGGGTTTAGGAATTCTTATCCTGCATAACAAGCAGGGGTTCCAGATCACTGACTAACTTGACTCCTCTTGTCTGTATGTTACCTGTCAGCACATGTGCCCACAGTGGAGCCTTATTGGTACCTACTACTGCACCCTCTCCTAGTCCATGCTGCTGTGCATGGGGGTTATAGGGGGCTCAATTCAAGGCAGATCCAGCGACTAAAAGTGTATTTCCACTTTTGCATAAAAATATGTATTACCTTTTAGATGTTACTTGTGTGAAGACCCTTGTTCAGGTTCCAAGCTACTCTAAGCACTTTGAAGTTGAAAGTATGAAAGTAGGGCGACAAAATGAAGGTCAGACACAAGGATTCTTAGACCGCTGCAGAGGAGGGGGGGGGGGGGGGGGAG